>NW_003852409.1:29736278-29741372 GCF_000181295.1 Otolemur garnettii | reverse complement strand
CAAAAAAAAAAAAAAAAAAAAAAAGAAAATGAGGATAATAAAACTGCCTGCCTTATACTAATGTTGGAAATATTCAATGGGTTAAAACATATAAAGCTATTAGAATGGTGCCTATCATATAACAAACATCTAATGAACATAGTTATAATGATCATTATCATTGAATATAAAGTTGGATTGTAAAATACATCCAACACATATGACAAAAGACAGGTATCCTTGACACACAACACCTTCACTTTAGGTCAATCTGACTTTTTTTTTTTGCTGTTTTTGGCCGGAGCTGGGTTCGAACCCACCACCTCGGCATATGGGACTGACGCCCTACTCCTTTGAGCCACAGGCGCCACCCTCAATCTGTTTTGTTTAGATATCAAATGCCTGAAAATCCAAACTCCCATAGGAAGGCGGTGGTGTACCAAACCACCACACACAAGGCCCACCAATAAGATCCAGTGAACGTCGGATGTCAAAACCAGCACCATCCTCCAAGCATTCTCTAGCTGAATCAATGCTATATTCTTTTCATTTTTCTCAAGTCCCTGAGGAAAGCCATGTCAAGGCCTCCTTCACAAATGGTTTGTCCCTAAAGAAGAACTGTGAATCCATACTCTGGTAGGCTTCAAAAAAGGAGGACAAGGCTGAGGGCGAGGGCTCACACCAGTAATCCTAGCACTCTGGGAGGCCAAGGTGGTCGGATTGCTTGAACTCACGAGTTCAAGACAAGCCTGAGCAAAAGCAAGACCCTGTCCCTACTAAAAATAGAAAAACTGAGGCAAGGGGGATGGCTTGAGCCCGAGGTGGAGGTTGCTGTGAGCTATGATGCCACAACACTCTATTTAAGGCAACAGCTTGAGACTCTGTCTCAAAAAAAGAAGACAGGGCTTAAGGTCTCTGCAGATTTATGGTGCGAAAGACCTGGCATGACTCTGCCACTCCCATGCTACACAAACATTTCTTCCAGCAGGAGAAAGTTTGCATCCTTGTATATCCAAGTCTCCTCTTCTACAAGGCAGCATGGCCAGAAACACCCAATTTTTCAGCAGCATCTATAATGGTGAATTGAAAATCTTACCTCACTTGCAATAGCCAAAAATATCTAGTAAGTAAGCCAAGTCATGAATGAATTCCTCTTTTTCTGTTTTGCAGGTTTTCTTTTCCTTTCAAGAAAAAAAAAGTAGAACTTCAGTCTGAAGTTCAATCAAGTACTTCTAGACTTATCCCTTGGAGGTCAGTGAACTCCTGAGTGGTTGAAGCAGTTTTCTGCTCCATTTCATAACAAAACCTCCTGAGAAAGCAGTGACTCAAGGCCTGGCTCTGATGAAATTGCAGGCTTTCAGGACCATTGCAAACTCTGACATCAATGCATGCTGGCACAAAAGTCCCAGCCACAGTGACAGGTGGGACTTCTTGCTTCATCAAAGCTGTAAAACCAGCTATATTGCCAGATAAAGCAGATATTGCGTCTATGCACAGAGAACCTTGACATTCCTTTCTGTCAAAATTTGGCTTCAGAAAGAAACTGTTTGTCAGTCTGAAGACTTTAAAATTTCCCAAAGGGGTTTGCAATATAAGAATTCTTGGGCTCGGCGCCTGTGGCTCAAGTGGCTACAGCACCAGCCACATACACCTAAGGTGGCGGGTTCAAATCCAGCCCAGGCCCACCAAACAACAATGACGGCTGCAACCAAAAAAGATAGCCGGGCATTGTGGCGGGTGCCTGTGGTCCCAGCTACTTGGGAGGCAGAGGCAGGAGACTTGCTTGAGCCCAGGAGTTGAAGGTTGCTGTGAGCGTGATGCCACGGCACTCTACCCAGGGGGACAGCTTGAGGCTCTGTCTCAAAAAAAAAAAAAAAAAAAAGAATTCTTGGAGGTCAACCACACATAGGTAACAGATACCAACAGGAGCTGGTTCGTGCAATGAGTTTCAGAGAAAGGGCACAGCTGCTGATTCCTCCCAGGACTTGCTTCAAAATACAAGATAGGTGAGCTAGCCTATAAATGACATCAATGTACAAAAATGTTTGTGGCAGAATTATTCATAATAGTCTCAAACTGGAAACAACCAAAATATCCATCACCAATGGAAAAGATAAAATAAGATCTACTACACAATGGAAGGAATACTATGAAGAAATGAACAAGAAAACTACACACAGAAACATGATAAATCTTATGTACATAAGGTTAAGTGAAATAAGACAAAAGATACATAATTTATGATTCTATTTATTATACCTAAAGTTCAAAAATAGACAACTAGGCCAGGCGTAGTGATTCATGCCTATAATCCTAGCACTCTGGGAGGCCAAGGTGGGCGGATTGCCTAAGCTCTTGAGTTCAAGACCAGGCCGAGCTAAAGTGAGACCCTGTCTCTAAAAATAACCTGGCATTGTGGTGGGTGCCTGTAGTCCCAGCTACTCTTGAGGCTGAGATAGGAAGATCACTTAAGCCCAGGAGTCTGAGGTTGCTGTGAGCTATGATGCCATGGCACTCTGCCAAGGGTGACAAAGTGGAACTCTGTCTCAAAAAAAAAAAAAAAAAAGAAACCGATAACTACCTATGGTGATAAAAGTTAGAATAGTGATTACGTTTTTGGGTAATGATTTAGAGTAGGCATGTGGTAGGCTTCTGGGGTGTTGGTATGTTTTATAACCTGATCTAGGTGGTGGCTACATGCTGTGCTCACTTTGTAAAAATGCACTTAGCTATACCTTTTATTATAAAAACTTTCTTTAAAGAAACTTTAACAGATTATTGTTCAATGAAAATGTAGTAACAATGTCTTATGGACATTATTACATATGTAGAAGTACAATGTATGACAACAATACTACAAAGAACAGGAAGGGGATAAATACATATACACTGTGTAAATTTCTTACATGTAAAATAGTGTATTTTCACTTAAAAGTAACTTGTGATAACTTTAAGATATATACTATAAATCCTAAACCAACCACTAAAGGAAATTAAAGCTAGTAAGCCAAGAAATGAGATAAGACAGAATCATGAATGTACTCAATGAAAACAAGTCATAAAAAGAAGGAAAAGAGAACAAAGAACAGATTTAAATCAAACCATATCAATAATCACATAAATAAAAGGCAGAGATTGGGCGGTGCCTGTGGCTCAAGGAGTAGGGCACCGGCCCCATATACCAGAGGTGGCAGGTTCAAACCTGGCCCTGGCCAAACAAAATGACTGCAAAAAAAAGAGAGAGAGAGAGAGAGAGAGAGAGAATTCTGGGCAGTGCCTGTAGCTAGCTCAAATGAGTAAGGAACTGGCTCCATATGCCAGAGGTGGTGGGTTCAAACCCAGCCCCAGCCAAAAACTGCAAAAAAAAAAAAAAAAAAAGAAAGAAAAAATGCAGAGATTATCAAATTGGATTAAAAAGCAGGGCTCAAGTATATGTTGTTCACAAGAAACTCACTTTAAATATAAAAATACAACTAGTCAGGGCAATATAGTGAGACCCCCATCTCTAGAAAAAAAGAATTTTATAGTCCAAGTTACTCAGTAGGCTGAAGAAAAAATATCACTTGAGCCCTAGAGTTTGAGGTTACAATGAGCTTCATGATCCAGCTCTGGAAACAGTGAAACTCTGTCTCTAAAAAAGTTAGACATAGCTTTATATATTTATATATACATATACAAATAAATTGAAAGTAATAGGATGAAAGAGATATATTATGCTAATACTAATAAAAATAAAAATGACTATATTAACAAAATAGATTTCAGACCAAAAAATACTACTGAGGACAAGGCAGATCATTTGATAATAATAACAGCCAATTCAATAGGAGGACACAACAATTCTAAATGTTTATATACCTAGGGGAACTTCAAAACGCATGAAGCAAAAACAGAACTGAAAGAAGAAATACAAAAATCTATACAATTACAGGGAGAGATTTCAATACCTCTCTCTAATAATTAATAGACTAAGTAGAAAATCAGGTTACAGGTGACTTCAATAATGCTATTAACCAGCTGGGCACATTAGCTCATCCTTATAATCTCAGCACTTTGGGAGGCTGAGTTCAGATGATCACTTGAGGCCAGCAGTTAGAGATTAGCCTAGGCAATATAATGAGATCCCATCTCTACAAAAAATAAAAAAAATCAACTGGGCACTGGCTCACACCTATAATCTCAGTTACTCAGGAGGTTGAGACAGGAGAATCACTTGAGCCCAGGAGTTCTAGCCTGAGGTAAGAGAGAGCTCTTGTCTCTATTAAAATAAATAAATAAATACTATTAAACAATTACAACCATTTGACCTCAATTATAGTTATAGAACACTCCATGCAAGAACAACAGAATACATAATTTTTAATTTAAACAATTTTTAATTATTATTATACTAATTAATACATAATATGTGTATACATTTATGAGGTACAATGTGATATACTATAAATTTATACAATTTGGAATATTAGATCAAGGTAATTAGCATATCTATCACTTCATTTGCTTATCATTTTTACAATGAGACATTTGGAATTTACTCTCTTATTTTGAGTTATTTTGAAATATATATTATTATTGTCTATGGTCACCTTGCTGTGTAATAGATGTCAAAAACTTATTTCTCCTGTCTATCTGAAATTTTCTACCCTTGGGCCACCAACTCCCCAAACCTCCCCTCAAGTCTCTGGTAACCACTGTTCTACTCTATTTGATTTCTAATTCCATTGTGGTTAGAGAATATATTTTGTATGATGTGAATTATTTTAAAGACTTACAGTGCAGAATACAGTCAATCCTGGTAAATGTTCAGTGTGAACATGATGAACATAGAATTAGAACAGCATTAGAAATCTTTAGGAGAAAGATACCTGGAAAATCCTCAAATATTTGTAAACTAAGTATCATTATTTGTTAATAACAGGTCAAAAAGAAATCAAAACCAAAATCAGAAAGCATTTTGCATTGAATGGAAATGAAAGCTCAAAATATCAAAATGGGATAAAGCTAAAATTATGCTTGGGAAAAAAAATTATAGCATTAGATGCCTACATAAGAAATGAAGGTCTCTAGCCAGGTGTTGTGGCGGGCACCTGTAGTCCCAGCTACTCAGGAGGC
>NW_003852409.1:29733372-29735848 GCF_000181295.1 Otolemur garnettii | reverse complement strand
TTGAGGCTCTGTCTCAAAAAAAAAAGAAAGAAATGAAGGTCTCAAATCACTAACTTCAGCTTATACTTTAAGAAACTAGTAGAAAAGAGCAAATTAAACCCAAATTAAGCAGAAGAAAAGAAATAAAAAATATGAACACAAATCAATGGATTGGAGAACAGAAAAGCAATAAAAAACGAAACTAAAAGATCTATTGTTTGAGATCAATGAAATTAATACACTTTTAACTGGACTGGTTAGGAAAAAAGGAGATACAAATTGCCAATATTTGAAGCAAAAGACATCATTATAGATCCCACAGATATTAAAATAATAACAAGGGAATATATGAGCAAGTTCATGGGAATAAATTTAACTCAGATAAAATGCACAAACTCATTGAAAAACATAACAAATGCTCAATAAAAAAGAAATTGATAACCTGAATAGTTAGAGAAATTGAACTCTAGGTAAAAACCTTTCCACAATAAGCTAGCTATCACTCTTATTTTCAAATCAAATGGGTTAAAATCTGGGTCCACATAAAAATCTGCACATGGATATTTATAGAAGCTTTATTCATAATTGGCAAAACTTAGAAGGAGTCAAGATATCCCTCAGTAGGGGAATGGATAAACTGTGGTACACCCAAACGATGTACTATTATTCATCACCAAAAAAAAAAAAAAGAGCTATTAAGCTATGAAAAGATATAGAAGAAACTTAAATGCGTATTACTACATGAAAGAAGCCAATCTGAAAAGACTACATCATATATGATTCTAACTATATGACATCCTAGAAAAATCAAAACTATGGAGGCAGTAAAAAGATCAGGGCTCCAGGAGTTAGAAGAAAGAAAGGGAAGAGTAGATGGAGCACAGAGGATTTTTAAGACAGTGAAACTATTCTGTATGATAGTGTAAAAGGGGATACGTGTGACTATACATTTGTCAAAACCTATAGAATGTACAATACCCAGAGCAAAGCCTAAAGCAAACTATGGACTTTGGGTGATAATGATGTGTCAACGTAGGTTCATAAATTTTAATAAATATACCACTCTGGCAGAGGATACGATAATGGGGTAGGAAGGGGTTACACTTGAAGGGGCAGGGGATATATTGGAACTCTCTGTACATTCTGCTTGATTTTGCTGTAAGCCTAAAATTGTTCTTTAAAAAAAAAAAAAAAAAAGTCTATTTAAAAGGAAAAAAAATCTTTCCATAAAGAATTCTCTGGGCCTAGGGAGTTCTACTCTGAAACGTACCAAATATTTAAGAAAGAAATCATTCTAACTCTACACAAAGTCTTCTGAAAATTGAAAAGGATGGAATACATGCCAACTTATTTTGTGAGGCCAGACTTACTCACATTAATTCTACACCAAGTCTTCTGAAAATTGAAAAGGGTGGAATACATCTCAACTCATTTTGTGAGGTCAGACTCACACTGATACCAAAATCAGACAAAGAATTCTAAATCAAATTTTAGCAAAAAGGATTCTTCATCATGACCAAGTATAGCTTACCATAAGAATAAAAAGTTGATTTAATATTCAAAAATCAATCTATCTCCATAAAAAACTAAAAAAGAAAAACCACACACAATTACCTCAACAGATGTAGGAAGAGCAGTTGATAAAAACCCAATATACATTCCAGATAAAAACTCTCAGCAAATTAGGAATACAAAGAAAAGTCCTTAACCTGATAAAAGAAATTTTTGAAAAACCTACAGCTAATAGCTTACATCATCTTTAATGGAGAAAGACTGCTTTTCCTCTAAGATCAGGAACAAGACCAATATATCTGCTCCCACCATGTCTACTCAACATTGTATTAGAGGTTGTAGCCAGCGCAACAAGGCAGGTAAAAGAAATAAGAGCATCTGGTTCAGAAAGAAACAAATAAGACTGTCATTATTCACAGAGGCATCATTTGTGTAGAAAATATTATGGAATCTACAAAAATGCTATTAGAGCTAATAAATGAGCTTAGCAAAGTTATAGGATATAAAGGGCAACTTATAAAAATCAACCATATTCCTATAAACTAGTAATGAGTAATTAAACTTGAATATTAAATAAAATATTTATAATAGCATAGAAGATGAAATACTTAGGGATAAATCTGTGTAAGACCTACTCACTTCAAACTATAGTAACAGTGTTGAAATAAATTGAAGAATACCTGAATACATGGTGAGATATACTGTGTTATGAGACCTAAGTACATGAGATACATTGTATTTCATGGTTCAGGTGAGTCAATATCATTAAAATGTCAATTCTCTCCAAACTGATCCACAGAGTCAATGCAATCGCCATCAAAATCCAAGCAGGGGGGCTCGGGACCTGTGGCTCAAGTGGCTAAGGCGCCAGCCACATAAACCTAAGGTGGTGGGTTCGAATCCAGCCCAGGCCCGCCAAACAACAATGACGGCTGCAACCAAAAAATGGCCGGGCGTTGTGGCGGGCGCCTGTGGTCCCAGCTAC
>NW_003852409.1:29716360-29733143 GCF_000181295.1 Otolemur garnettii | reverse complement strand
CAAAAAAAAAAAAAAATCCAAGCAGGGTTTTTTGGTAAAATTTAAAAAGCTGATTCTAAAATTGATATTGAAATGCAAAGGATTAGAGTAGCCAAAACAATTTTGAAATATAAGAAAAAATTTTAAGGACTCATACTCCTTAATTTTAAGACAGTGGGAGGAGGGGGAAAGGAGGAAGTAATTACAAAGGGGCATAAGGAAACTTTTGGGGGTGATGAGTGTAAAAGAGGTACAGCAGAGAGATTCAGGCCAGGCTTACTGAAAGAGGCAGAGACCTGCCTGGGTAGGGCAAAGATGGCATCTGAACCCTTTTATATGGGACTGTAAGGAGCAGATAAATTCCACCACTTGCCAGAGGGCTTTGGTGAGTTAAGGTCCATTGGCACGAATTTCTTTGGGGGATAAGACTCATTAGGTCCTTTGTGTTCCACGTTTCAGACGGAGAAGAGGAAGTGGAGGAGAGAGGGTTCCTGTGGGGCTGTGGCAGGCCTCCCCAATAATGGGTTTGTCTATTACCTTGAGATGATGATGATTCCATAGATACATACATATTTAAACTCGTCAGATTTTTTACTTTAGCATGCATAGTTTATTATATGTCTGTTATACCTCAATAAAGCTGAAAAAAACTCAGTCTGTCCTCATGTCCAATTTTGGGAGGTTTCTAACCTCCCTACTGTCCTCAGTCCCAATATATTATGACCTCCATTTTATAGATATGAACATTGAGACTTAGAGAGGTTAAGTGACTTGACCATGGTGACACAGATACAAATCTAGGTCCTTCTCCTTCTAGAGCCCAAGTTCTTAAGGTTTAAGCCATGCAGATAGATATGCTTTCCTGTCTGCCTCTCATTCATCAAACAAGTATTGACAAGTACTGATCCTATAATGTACTAGACACTGCTTACTCACTGCTTGCCATGGGGCTACCACAATGGCAGCTAAGATGCTACCCTTGGAGAGCTGTATACATATTGCTGGGCCCAGAGCCCTTCTAAGATTGACTTATTAGTACTATATTGATTTTCTCCTTATTAATGCCTGACTTCTCTCAAAAATAAAGAAATAATGTGCCAGGTTCATTCTAGGCACTCTGCTCGTATGATCCCCTTAAACCATCATAACTCTGTAAGACAATATCATTTCCACTTTACAGATAAGGAGATGGAGACCCAGGGAGACAAAGGAAGTTGCCCATGATTACACAACTAGAAAGCAGCAAGCCGGGTTTCAAAGGCAGACTCCCCTGTCTCCAAAGCCTAAGACTTCCCCAAACTGCCTGGGATCACACAGTTGCTCCTGCAACAAGAGCCCAAACAAACCCTCTTTTCCTTGCAGATGAAAATCACAACCAGGTGCCAAGTCCCTGTGGATCAAAACAGCTGTTCACCAAAGGCTCTGTTTTGTGTTATTAATTCATTTAAAAGGAAATTTGGTTTCTAACCAGCACTAATGTCATATCCATGCTCAAGAAGAGAGAAAAATAGTCTTGAAGTTGAAAGTGTTGGCTTGACTGAATCAAATGTGCTGCTGGCCTGTGTCTCCTGCCAGATCTGATTCCTGCCCCACCGGGCTCTCCCCACCCTTTAGGGAGGTCTTTTGCAGCTCAGAGAGGGACTCCAGCCTGTAGCCTGTCTCCATCATGACAGGAGCTGGGGGAAGCCCTTTCTCACTGTTTCCATTATTACAAAAAATTGTTACAACGGATAGAGCAATTAGTAAGAAATGAAGAGCGAAAAACTATTGTGAACGCAAAGTAGTAACAGATGAGAGTAATAGCTGCTCAGGCTTCTGGAGCTAAGTAACATCAGCAGTGATGGGCCTTACACTAGGAGCCACCCTCTCTGGGACTTGATCCCAACTGGAAGACACCAGGATGGCCCCTACTACCTGAGTTTTTTGAACGAAGGGAAGCAGTATAGCCCAGAAGCCAAGAGGATTCAATAGATCTTGCCATTATTATTACTACTACATCCTCAATGTATTACACTTGATAAACAACAAACAACATCGGGCCCCGCTAGGTCACAAGAGACAGGGGTGAAGTGTACTGGCATGATCCCTGCATTCCTGGAATTTATAATCCAGGACAGACTTTGAACAACAACTAATTATTCAAACTTTAAAAAACCACAATATTTCAGTATAAGCGTGAAAGTGCCATGCATCAGCAGAGGTGGGGGCTTTGAGAAGGTGACTGTGGGGAAAGCAGCACTCTGTGCTCTGACTTCACCCTTGGCGACAGGGCAGAGCATTCCAGGCAGAGGACACAGCTTGTGGGGACGTGCTGAGACGAGAAGGAGCGCCAGAGAGGCCACACAGGTGTGCACACAGAGCTAGGACTACAGCAGGAGGAGGCTGGGGGTCTGCTGCTGGCCCATCTCACAGGGGCTGGCAGGCTGCATGAAGGAGGTGGATCTACCCCCCAGAGGCAATGGGAAACCATGGGAGGCTTTAGGCCAGGCAAGGATGTGGTCAGACTTTGGCTTTAGAGAAATGTCTCTGGCTCCCAAGAGGAGGTAGGGGATGGGACTGAAAGCGGGGACACCTGAAAGGCTGCTGTCATCTGTCAAAGGAGAGGTGGCAGTGGGTTAGACTAGGCTGACACAGTGGAGGGAAATGGTCTGAGAAAACTGCCCAGCATGTGGCCTGAGAGAGGGGTTTTAATGATGTCAGTGAAACTGATCTCTTTACAAATGACAGCCTGCTGGCAAACTTTTCCCTTCTCTGAGGGCCAAACACTGTGATTCCAAGA
Organism: Otolemur garnettii; assembly: GCF_000181295.1. Lineage (NCBI taxonomy): Eukaryota > Metazoa > Chordata > Mammalia > Primates > Galagidae > Otolemur > Otolemur garnettii. Next base: position 29,730,385 of record NW_003852409.1, on the reverse strand, counting down.
AGCAGCAAAAACACACAGGGTTTGTCCGACATCCAACACTGACCTTGGCTTTCTGGAATGCCCGCTTCTTCAGAGAAGGCAAACGGCATCCAGACAAAAGGCCAGAGGGTCAGGTTCCTGAACCTACAGGCAGTGTTTTTCTGAACTGCAATGCATCATGTGGCCTGTAGGAGACTGTGGATTTCTGCAGGAAATCTTCCATTCTAGCAAGCCAGCCTTTCTGCAAACCAGAAAGGGACCCAACAGACACTGATCAAGTCACACCTGGAGGGTCTCCAGTTTCAACCAGATGCAGAGAAGCATGAAACCAAATCATTGTACAGTAGATGCCTCATGGGACAAGCCGCCTGTCTGCACAGCACCACCTTTGTCCCTAAACATTGCTATTAGCGCCATCCCCACCATCTCATTCTAACCAGATCTGCCTCCCTAAGTGGTGTTTTAAGGAAACACTAACCTAACCTTTAGTAGGTTCCCCCCATGTCTGTAGACAGTGAGGAAAGGCAAGGACCCCATGTGCACACAGACCAGCCCCTTCAACTGATACTGAGCACCTAGCCTATGCCTGGAACCCAGTGGTAGGTGCTGGTCAGCCCAGGCCATAGCCTTTCTTTTGGGAAGCCCACGCTTTGTCCAATCCTTCCACCCCCTCCACACTGCTGTCTGCTCTCCAGTCTGTAGCTCTGGCTCATGGTCTTCCCTCCCGCCTATTCTCCCGTCATCAGCTCCAGGGGCTTCACAGAGCTGGGTGGTGTGGCTTCCCCAGGGGTCCCAGCCTTCTCTGAGCCTCAGCTCCATTTCACCACTGCTACAGGCACAGCCATCACCCCTCCAAGCATAATCACCTGAACTGCCCCACTTCGAATACCCTGAACTCGGAAATCCTTCTTGCTCTATCACTTCCTGGCTTCCCTCTCACTCTCTTATTTCTAACCAAATCTGCTCTCTGTCCTCTTTTCGACTTTGAGTCTCCCCGCCCTTCTGAAGCATTCAGGTTGTCAGGCTACTACAGCCTCCCTCTCCCCAGGCAAAACACAGCTGAGTACACTGCCTGACCTGCTCCTACCCCCAGGGCCACATCCTCTGCCTCCAACCCTGCCCTCCTTCCCTCTGCTCCCCAGATGCACAGCCCACTTCTCTCCCTCTACATCTAAGCTGTGCCCTCTAGTCTGGGCCCTCCCAGCAGCCTCATAACCAATGTCAGGCCTTTCCCTCTCGCCAGTGCTACCACTTTGCCTGGTGCAGACTTCTGCAGAAGCCCCCTAACCAGTCTCCCTGATTTTCCTTGTTCACTCTCAGTTAGAATGAGCATCCTAATATACAAATCTGTCTGTGTAGCTCCCCTTTTAAAGTCCCTCAGTGAGCACCAAGGGCTAACAAGACACAGTTCACACTCTGGGCGCACCTAAGCTACGCTCCCTGACCCAAGCTGAGCTGTCTGATACCGCTTGGCCTCCTTGGCCTCTGTCCACGCTCCTCGAAGGTTTCAGAGCTGATCCTCCAGACCTCTAACCCTCAAGTCTCTCACCCTCCTCCTTCCTTGCCACCTTCTTTGCTACTGACCTCACGCTTGGTTCTTATACCTTCTGGCCACCTATCCTCTGCATTTTAGTTTTAGTCTTGCCAGAGAGACCTAGATACACTTCTCTCGTCACAACAAACTTCTCACTGTTCTCCAAACACAGGGGTCCTCAAACTTTTTAAACAGGGGGCCAGTTCACTGTCCCTCAGACCGTTGGAGGGCCGTGGACTGAGGGCCCTGGGATGAGTTGGCTGCTAAGCAGGGCAGGCAGGGTGGCAAAAACACCCGGTGGGCCGGATATATGACCTAGGCGGGCTGCATGTGGCTCATGGGCCATAGTTTGAGGATGCCTGCTTATGTATCTAGAACTTCTCGCCTTTGCAGTGCTCTTAGCCACCCCACTCTCTGGACTCCCTCATGCATCCCCTCCTCTGGCACACACTGCCTGCCTCTGCCCATCCCTGTCCCCACTCTCTCCTTGATTCCCCCAGGACCCCCAGCACCTCCTGTCTACTACTCATTGACACTCCTGCCTTACTCTCACTGGGCTGTGCCGAGGTCCCCTTTGTTGGTGTCTCTCTAGCATTTAGCACAGCAGACTATTGAACAAGTGAGCAAGTGAAGACAGGGCTGACTGCTAGGAAATCGACAGTGGAGAGGGAACAACATTGGCAGGGGCTACAATAAGACAGGGGAAAACACAGGCCCTTTGAGAAGCTTTCCACCTCACTGGATTTGGTACCCACCACCTCTCATTGTCATCACGCTGGACCCCAAAGGGTCCACTTGCGCCTGTGACTCTGCATTCCCAGCTGCAGGGGAATGACACACTAATATCTGGTAAGCCCTTGGTATGCACCATATCCCGGGCAGTGACGGCTGGGCAGAGCACAGACCTGTAGGAAAGCGAGCTTGCCTTCTCCCCAGAATGGCAGGCACCAAATGTAGTACTGAATTTTGCTTAAAGATATCATCTGTCTTTTCAATGGGTTAGTCATTCTGCCTGAAATTCCCTTTCCAATCACTTTCCAACTGCCCCCCACCAATCACCAATAAGATATGATCACTTTCAGCTTTCAAGGCCCAGTGCTAACATCCCCCCAAGGCAGAATGAGTCCACCTATTTGATGTCTGCAGGACCCTGAGCACATGGTGTGAGTCCTGATATAGACCTCAGCCTCCCAGCTACGCAGAATCCAGGATGGGAACCCAGGGCTGCAGGACTCCATGTCCTAACCCTGCTGCTACTTAGGGACCAGCTCCTGCACAAGCACTGCTGAATGTTCTCTAGAGCAACCACCTCATATCCATAAGCCACAGCACCTATGTAACTACACACTGGTGAAAAATAATGGCCATAAGTTACCAGGAACTTGCTGTACACAGGCATCATACTAAGTTCTTACCTGCCCGTTATAAGGTAAAAATCATGATTTTCCCCACTTTACACATGAAAAAAATCAAAGCATAAAGACAAGGTGTGACTTGTCCAAAGCATCCCAGGTAAGAAGTATGAGGCTGGGACTCAACCCCAGCCTCATCAGACTGGAGTCCACCCTCAGCGTGCTGTGCAGATGCAGAGTTAGCAGACCCAGCAATTCAGCTTTCACAGAACCCTGGGCTGGGTAAAAGCACAGACTGTGCCCATTCTCGGCACATTCTAGGAACAGGAGTTCCCCCTTGATGCTGCTCCACATTTAAACTAATGAAAAAAACACTTCTGACATTGAGGCTAGCCTCTGGGAAACTGCTGGGCCTACAGGCCCATAGGCTGGGAATCAGGCACGATGATAGGATTGGTAGGAAATGCCAGCAGAGACAAAAGACCACCTTGAAAATGTACCCTCTTAGAAGGTTGCTGCCCCTGACCCTTCAGACAGACCCCTGGTACAATGCAGCCCCCACTCTGAGTCTTGGCAGCAAAGAATCCACCCAGGTCCTGCAATCCAATCCACCATGGTGGCTGGCAATGGGGTTTTGGCTACAACTTGTAAGTTAAACACAGCTGCAAGCTATTAAGCTATAAAGTTGTATCATATTAACCCACTAATTTTTGATAAAATTGGTCACTTGTTTTTTGTTTTTTTGAGACAGAGTTTCACTTTGTCAACCTGGGTAGAGTTCCGTGGCATCATAGTTCACAGCAACCCCAAACTCCTGGGCTCAAGCAATTCACTTGCCTCAGCCTCCCAAGTAGCTGGGACTATAGGTGCCCACCACAATGCCTGGCTTAAAATGGATCACTTGTTAAAGTCACCAGGCAACAAAGCAGTTAAGGTTCCATATTTCTAATTTCCATTCTCCTCATTCTCTTCTATTCCTTAACGCACTGTCTTCCTAGGTTCCTCTAAGCCTTGGGATGATGCTGTGATCCCCCTTGCAGAAATGAGCAGATGCTGTGACCAGCCACAGCTCCACGTTGCATTATCAATGACATTTGGAAATTTAAATCTTCTTTTTTTTTTTTTTTTTTTTTTTTGAGACGGAGCCTCAAGCTATCCCCCTGGGTAGAGTGCCATGGCATCATGCTCACAGCAACCTCCAACTCCTGGGCTCAAGCGAGTCTCCTGCCTCCGCCTCCCAAGTAGCTGGGACCACAGGCGCCCGCCACAACGCCCGGCTATTTTTTGGTTGCAGCCGTCATTGTTGTTTGGCGGGTCCGGGCTGGGGATTCGAACCCGCCACCTCAGGTGTACGTGGCTGGCGCCTTAGCCAGTTGAGCCACAGGCGCCGAGCCAGAAATTTAAATCTTCAAAAGGCTGAGTTCACCAGGAAAAAACCTTGCTTTGGGGAAGTGGTTACACCACAAAACAGACCCCCTGGTACTAATGCTCCCTGAGCTGGCACATCCCACTGGCAAGGCGCCCAAACACAGCTAGAGAATGTTCTGTGATGGCATTTCCTTTCATTCATTCATTTATTCACACTCCACTCGTTCAACAGACACGCATTCTGTATCTACTGTGTTCCAGGCCCTAGGATTACAACAGAGTCTATCAGTATGCAGACCTCCAGAACCAAGTGGGCATTGCCCTCCTTTTTTGCCGGTACTTCCAAAGAACTCTGGAATCCAAGGAGGGAGGTCCCCTCAGGTATGTAAGGAGTAGGTGGGGGAGAAGAAGACAAGACGAGAACAAATACAACTGCAGAGAAATGCTAAATTTGGCCAGCAGTCTACTGGTTAGTAGTAATAGCTATGTTATTATTTTTAAGTTACTTTATCTATATATGATAGGGTAATATTTAAAAAGTCATTATTTAATGTTGTTAGGAACCAAAATTATCAGTGTGAAATAAAATACGTAAAATGAAGGAAATTAAGTGACAATCTCAAAAGTCAAATTTGAATTGGAAAGATCAATATTGCATTAGATTTCTACAAAATAATGTAGTATAACAGTCTCCACATCTCAGTTGCCTACAGCATTTATTTCATGCTCACAGATCTGTGGAGTGATGTAGCTCAGCTGATCTCTCCTGGGTTCACTTGGGCTTGTCTGGATTAGTGTGGTCAATTCAGGTCATCTGTATGTCCTCATCTAGGGTCTGAGAATAAACAAGCAATAGTTTCCAGTACACCGTGGAGAAGGGATGTTCTGGGAAGGCTGGCTGAAGCTTGCTGTGCCTCTCACCACCTCTGCTCTGCATCTGCACACTGCCACTTCTACCCACATCCCACTGGCAACGCCAAGGCACAGGGCCAAACCCAAAGTCAAGAGGGTGGGGAGATGTAAACCACCCAGGGTGAAGCTATGACAAGGATGAAGGATAAAGGAAAAATTATGGAGAAATACCATCTACCCTAACTATAAGCTCATTACTTTTTCTTTTTTTTAAATAACTTTTTCCTTTTCAAAAATAATTGTTTCCTAGTTCTGATCATAGAAAAGGCCTAAAAGCAACGGTGACACAGTACCACTGAGCAGCCCTCATCCAGACTGTGGTTTCTAAATGCCAATCCCCTCCTAAAGAAACTAGCACCCCTGAAAGAACGCACAATTCCAGGTCCGCAGCAGGAAATGTGCAGCATAACCCTGTGTATGGGCTGAGCCAAAAAGCAAGGAAGCAGTAAGAAGCTGAGGGGATTATGTTAAAGGGTACAGCAGCCCCTGAAGGGCTCCCATTGGTCAAGAAAAGGACAATTTATGTACCAAAAGAATGGGGATGACAAATGATTTAACTATACAGGATATATAAAATTTATGTCCATGAGTTCAGCCCGGCACCCATAGCTCAGTGGTTAGGGTGCCAGCCACATACACTGGGGCTGGTGGATTCAAACCCAGCCCAGGCCTGCTAAACAACAATGACAACAACAACAACAAACAGCCGGGTGTTGTGGTGGGCACCTGTAGTCCCAGTTACTTGGGAGGCTGAGGCAAGAGAATTGCTTAAGCCCAAGACTTTGAGGTTGCTATGAGCTGTAACGCTTTGGCACTCTACCCAGGGCAACAGCCTGAGACTCTGTCTCAAAATAAAAAGTCCATGAGTTCATTATAATTCAGAGAGAGAGAAAATGAAAGACAGACTGATGACCAAAACAAAACACAACAGCACACACACACCAGGCACCATTAAAGATGAGTGGGGCACCAAGTGCTTACTCTGAAGATTGATAACTAAAAGAAAAGAATTAAGTATTTATCCTGGCTGGGCGCCTGTGGCTCAAGCGGCTAAGGCGCCAGCCACATACACCTAAGGTGGCAGGTTCGAACCCCCAGCCCGGGCCCACCAAACAACAATGATGGCTGCAACCAAAAATGGCCAGGCGTTGTGGCGGGCGCCTGTAGTCCCAGCTACTTGGGAGGCGGAGGCAGGAGACTCGCTTGAGCTCAGGAGTTGGAGGTTGCTATGAGCTGTGATGCCATGGCACTCTACCCAGGGGGATAGCTTGAGGCTCCGTCTCAAAAAAAAAAAAAAAAAAAAGTATTTATCCTGCCTTTGTGTATAAACAGCCCTGATGAGAGAACATTCTTCTTAAGAATTTCAGCTATGAATGTGAAAACCACAACAGAATGAGAAAAGATGCCATTCTGTCATACCTAAGAAAACACTTGACTCAGGCAAAGATCACCAATAAATACAATCATCAGATCAAAGGTAGATGGAACTTTACAAGTAAGGGGTAAGACAGTCACCACTTGAACTCAGTGATCAATCCTCACATGACAAAGAGCAGGACAACTGGCCATCTCCTACTGGGATGTGTAACACAAAGGACCGAGCACCATCTAGGATTCTTCCTTAAAAAGACTGAGCAAAAAATCAAACAAGACCTTTGGGTGAATTTCCAGTTGAAAGCAAACACAGGAGACAAGTGAACAAGTTAAAAGCCACCTCGAGGAAGCAGCGTATTCACCAAGTGGCAGTGGCATAGCACAACTAACCTGACCTTCAGCAAGTCAGGGCACCAGGGAGGGGACGAGCGTGGACTGCACCAGAATAAAAGAGAAACGTGAGAAACAAATGCCCAGTGCCAAGTGCAGGCTCTGGAACAGCTACTGCTGTTAGTGGGTTTGCTTGTCTTTGAAACAACTGGGGAAATTTGACATTCCCACAATTCAATCCCAAGGAATTGCTAATTTTGTTGGGTGTGATAATGACATTGTGACTATGTTAGAAAACAGCTGTTTTTTTAAGAGCTACATCTAAGGTTTTAGGGAAGGAAATAATAGGATGTCAGGTAGTTGCTTCCAGAGATTTCCAAAAACAAAGAAAAAAGAGGTAAACAAAGTAAATACAGCAATTTTTGGCTCTTGGTAGTAGGTGTGAGGGGTCATTTTATCACTCTTCTTATATCAAGATATCCCAAAGTTTGTTCATAAAGTCACCATCCATAGTGAAAATGAGAAATTATAGCTAAATGCACCTTTATTTATAAAATTCTCATTATAAAATATTTACAAAAGATTCACATTCATGACGTGTTGGCCATGTCTTTGTAAAACACGGGGAGTGTGTGTGTGTATCTGAAATGTTTAACAATAAGGAGAGGAAAAAGCAGGTAAAAAGACAGGGAGCAGCAGGCAGGGTAGGGCTGAGGCAAGGCACTTTTTCTTGGATAAGCAAGAGACTGATGCAAAGCGGTACTGGTGGGTGACAAGAATAGTCACGGTGACAACAATAAAAATAACAGCTGTAAGCTTGGCACCTGTAGCACCGTGGTTATGGTGCCGGCCACATGCACTGAGACTGGCAGGTTCGAGCCTGGCCCAGGCCTGCTAAACAACAACAACTGCAACCAAAAAATAGTTGGGCGTTGTGGTGGGTACCTGTAGTCTCAGCTACTTGGGAGGCTGAAGCAAGAGAATCACTTAAGTCCAAGAGATGGAGGTTGCTGTAAGCTATGACGCCATGGTACTCTACCAAGGGTGACATAGTGGAACTCTGTCTCAAAAAATAAAATAAAATAATATAACAGCTGTAAACTCAGGACTCCTACTCATGGGGTCAAGCCCGCTCCTATCATCTACTTGCTGTGACAAGTTGCTCAGGCAATTACATCATCTCTCTGTGCCACAGTTTCTCCATCTGTAAATGGAATAAACATCACACCTTCTAGGGCAGGGTTCTCAACCTGTGGGTTGCGACCCACAGGAACTGTATTAAATGGCGATGGCATTAAGAGGGTTGAAAACCACTGTTCTAGGGTAAGATGAGGATCAGATGAGGTAACATATAGAAAGTCTTTAAGCATTCAGCACAATGCCTGTACATTATACATATTCTAAAGAGGGAAAACCAATGTTAAGTTTTTCTAGGTCCAGGCTGTGTGTGGAGCACTTTACCTGTACTTTCTCATTTAATTCTCCAACTAATCCATAGGGAGGACTGCCATCCCCACTCTGTAAATGAGGAAACTGAAACTCAGGAAGGTTAAGTGATTTATCCAAGGTCACACAGTTAGGGACCAGCAGAGCCAGAATTACTAAAGTCTAGAATCAGACTGCCTGAATTTGATCTCTGATCTGAGGCCTGTAGGAAAAGTCCCCAAGGTGTTCCCCAACAATTCTTACTTAACTGGTGTCCAGTCTTGTATAGTGCCCACCCCCTTGCTGAAGAGGGCTGATCTATGACACTAATAGGGCACTGTGCAAATGAGAAGATGTGACTTGTGAGGCAGGTCACAAAAGCCATCATGGCTTCTGTCTTGCTCTCTTGGATCACTCATTCTAGGGGACGTCACTTACCATGCCTTGAGGACACTCAGCAGTCCTCTAGACAGTTCCACATAACAAGTAACTGAGGCCTCCAGCTAACAGCCAGGCAATGAGTGAGCTGCCCCAGAGCAGACTTCCCGGCTCCAGGCAAGCCTTCAGTTGACAGCAGTCCCAGTCAACATCTTGACTTCAACCTCCTGAGGGCCCTGAGCCAGGACCACCCAGCTAAGCCACTCCTAGATTCTCCACCCCTATAAACTGTGGGTGGTAATAAGTGCTTATTGTTTTAAGGTGCTAAGTTTGAGGGCAATTTGTTACACAGCAACAAAGGACTAATACATTGATCGTGGAGTGAATTACGGTACTTAACATGCCTGAGCTTCAGTTTTCTCACATATAAAACAAAGATAATAATAGCAGGTTGTTATGAGGATTAAATGAGACCCTGCATCTAAGGTGTCTGGCCTGGAGCCTATACACGGTAAGTGCTGAGGCAGTGACCCACTGGCCATTCAGGGCTGAGCCAAAAGAGGACACAGGGGTAAGGGTCTGAAAGGGCAGGGCTGCTGCTCCACCACTGGGAGCTGTCTTCTTGCTATACTGATGACTCCCAGACCCCCGTGGTTAGGGCAAGTGAGCTTTAAAATCTTTATGTTCAAATGGCCTCCTCCACCTCCCCATCACCGCAAGTCTCAATTGACCACACGCTCTGGGTATACTAATCCCCAAACTAAGAACATTCTTCTTCTATTCCTAACACCACCCAAAAGCATCCAGGTCTCACCATAACTTCTCACAGTTTGCTCAAAGCCTTTCAGATCCAAAGGCAGGACACATCGCTCAGGAGCCTTCATTTTTGAAGGTAAATACCCCCAGCCTGTCATTAAGAAGCAAAGAGTTGACACACAGCCTGGTGGGAAGATGGAGGATGTGGAGACCTCAGGCAGGCTGGAAAAAGACCAACCAGGGGAAGCAGCTGATGCCTTCTAGGGAAACTCCAGAAGGACAAATCACCATATTTAAACCTCACCAGCATAAAGTCCTCAGTTGTGAAGGAAGCTGAAGGCCTAGAGTCATAAACTGCTTTCCTAAGACAATGGTGACCTGACAAGTGGACTATTTCCCCAGCAGACGAGGAGGGAGCCCACTAAGCCAAGTACATGTGGTGTAATGGCTGAGTACTCGGGCCTGGTTCGAGTCCTGGCTTACAGGATCTGTGGCCAATATTATTATCTCCGTAGGTTAAATTAAAATAATTTTAGTTACTAGAAAAGAAAAATATATTTAGAGAGTTAGGATTTCACAAAGCAAAGTGCTGTCGGTCTTATAATCATCCATATCCCTGTTCTCCTCTCTGACCCTGTACCACTGGGGAGCTGTTCAAAAGCAGATTCCTGAGCCCCATTCTAAACCTAGCTGATCAGAATCTCTAAGGATGAAGCCTAGGCATCTGTATCTTTTTTTACAGAATGCCCAAACTGATTCTGATGCACAAGTAGGGATGGAAGGATCTGGCCCACATACAAGCTTCCTGACCCAGGGGGCCCGGGTCACTTGCAGTGCCCACCTTGCTCTCAGATGCTGGCCTCTGCTCCCTGGAAAGTCCTGCCTACATCAAACTTACAACTGTCCCTTATTCATGCCCTTCCAACTCTGGGTGGTCCAGCCACAACATGGCAAGCAGCCGCAAGAGGAAAAATCCCAGTTTTCAGTCTGCTAACAATAATAACAGCAGCAAAGAAGCTGGGGAAGAGCTCCCAGGGTCCTCCTTCTGACAAAAGCTTTGACAACGAGGAACAAACTCTTCCCTTTTTAGCTAACATGCTACAGATCCTAGATGTTCAAGTTTATTTAGGGTTTCTCCAGAAACCTCAAACAAATTAGTTCTGAGTCCTCACTCTACATCAGAATCACCCGGTAAACGTTTATTAAATAGAGCTGATTGGGTTCCAGACCCCAACCCAGAGATGCAGATGTAAGGGTCATGGGGAGGGTCTGGGCACCCCATGTTGCTAAGGCTATCCAGGTGATTCTGATGTGCAGCCACATTTGAGAACCACAACTACAGGCTGCAGTCCACCGCCACGTCCTGTCACAACGTGAAGCAAGATATGCATTAATGACGTGCCTTCCGACTACCTGGTCTGGCCCTCACTGTATCTGTCCCTCCTCTCCTACTGTCAGTCTGGACAGTGACCCAGCCTCCTGGGCACATGCTAGTTCAGGGCTCACGGCGGGTTTGGCTGCCCTCCTTGTTCAGGACAAAAAACAAAGCCCCAAATGTCTAAACTTCTCCAGATCAAAGCTAAGAAGAGAACATGATCAGAAACAGCTTCAGCTGAGAACTGAGGTGATCATCTCACAACTACTCCCCCAAAAGGCACCAAGAAGCAGTGAGTTGATATTGTTTTTCATTAGAATGCACCATTCTACATTAGAACAGAACAGAAAAAGATTGGAGGTCAGCCAATTCAAAAAAGCAAACAGGTCTGCTCCCTACTGCTAATGAATACAACACATATGGACACACACACTGCAATACTAATCACTGCCACGTCTTCACGTAAATGCTGAGTAAAGCTAGCAGTACTAGTTTCTTCCTCATTTGTAGTAGACTAGATGCCAGCTCTCAGAAGGTCTGGATACTTCAGCTTTGTGTTAAGATGTGCTGTCTTTCTCAAAGTCTTAATGGTGGCAATACAGAAGGAGAAGGGCAGTGGAGTGTTCTAGAATTCACAACATGGCTGCACTGGGTGCTTTGTGACGCATCTCCTCACCCGCACCCCCTCCTGAGTCTGCCCCTCCCTCACAGGGCTGGGTTCCCGTGGCCCTGCCTGCTTGTCTTCACTGGACTGACACTGGGCACATGACTAAGCTGGCCTGTACCAAAAGCTGCTGGTCTCAGTCTGGGACGGTGGCTTGAATGGGGATGGTGTACAAGTGCGCCCTCTGGAGAGGCCAAGTGGGACCACATGTACAGGCAGGAAAGCCCTGGGCAGAGGCCAAAGCAGGGGAGGAACCAGGGACCGCCTGCATCCTGGGCGGCTCTCCAGGCTGCCTGGACTCCGTGTCCACGAGCCCGTAAAGTGCCCCTCTAACCTTATAATAAATTTCTCTTCTGCCTCGCAGCTACTTTGAAATGGATTTTTGTTACTTGCTAACAACAAAAAAAAAACTTTGCATAAAATGAGCCTCATTATCAATTATCAAACATTTCCAGAAATTTTTTTAAAGACCAAATTCAACTTTTTACCTTTTATTGAATATGCTGTTTCTAAAAATGTACATATGTTTTTAATGTAAATATGGATGTTTTTTGCTGTGGCAACTGGATTCAAAACAGAAATAAGGCAACCACCAGAATTTGGGATAAAAAAAAAAGAGAGAGAAAGCTCTCTAGAAAAACCTTCACGCAGATCCCCTTCTTGACATTTTCAGCAGGAGGGACATAGGGAACAGAATTAGTGCGTCAAGACCGACTCTGAGGAATGGAGGCCTCCGAGTACCAACTGATCCTGGCCCTGCCAGAGGCCAGACAGAGAATATTCTCTGGAGAACCAAAACACAGGACTCAGAAAATGAGCACCATCAAGGACGGAATGGGGTTTCAATTGAGAACATGCGTTTAGAGAGACTTCAGGAGAGAAACCAGGAACCTGAGTCACTCTAACGGTGACAAACAACATCCTGTCTTCCCAGCCACAGCATTAACAGAACAGTATGAAGGACAAAGTACAGACCTCCGGCTGGATGGCTTTAAACACGGGGATGTCCATTAGTGTAATCTGGCTCTGCAACAAAGAGAACAGTCGTTAGAAAATCCTGCATGTGGAAGGTAACCTGAGTGTCACTTTAGTCTGTAACATACACCCATAAAAGTGATGGTTTCCCCTCGGAAATAAAAAACAAAAAAGAACAGAAGAATTGGGTAAATATCCGAAACACCTCCCCACTCCCTCCCTCTTTGTAAATTTTGACCCACACCCTTTTTTCTTGAACACACGATGAACTTTCAATTTAAGAATTGATGAAAGTTGTTTAGAGGGTGGGGCTGGGAGTAAGGGGAACATTTCTATTTTGGAAATTTTTATACTGTTGGGATTTTTGTTTCAAGCATGAACTACTTTTGTAATTTTTAGAAGTTGTAGACACAATATTAAAAATTAGAATGCTAAACACAGACACTATCTATTACTCTACAATTGGATTTATTTCAAAATTGTGGCTTATAGAAATTACACTTTTCTTCTAAGGCTATGCTGCCCCTCAATTACATGGTCGAATGCCATCCAAGATATGGCCACAGACAGGCCCATGCACTGCTTACTCCGCCAGCCCACAATGACATAGGCATCGAAGCTGGAGGCAAGCATGTGGGACTTCTGCAGCAATTTGATATAGCTGTAACATTTTTAACGTGGTTTTTTTTTAAAAAGTATCATTCCTCAACAGATTGGAAATGAAAAAAACTAGTCCCTCACCACAGTTAGCTGAAGAATCATGAATGTCATCAATAGAGAGAACACATACCAGGCTGGAATGCTGTGCCTGCTGGGGGACATCAGGAGGCATCACTACTGACCATGTTTCAGGCCCAAGCCTGGACTGAGCTGACATCAGATGACCCACCTACTTCCACATTTTACACGGGAGGCCAGAAGTCAGTTAGCTGATGCCTCCGTGACAGGCCAGGGAAATGCAAGCTGAGAGCCTTGGGAGACCTAGTAACATGAGAAGTAACCTGTCCACTGAACACAGGGCCATCTGGGATGGCAGGGTCTGGGAGAACAAGTGTGGGCTCTGGAATCTACAGGGTTTGTGGGTCCTCTTTTTTTTTTTTTTTTTTTTTTGGGTGAATCCTCTGACACACGGTACCTACTCTCAGGTACATCTAGAAAGTGATGATGATAATCCCAATCTTACAGGGGCTTGGTGAAAATTTAAGACAAGAGGTGCAGAATGACTGGCACCTCACAGATGGACCATGAATATATGAGTATGTGTGGCAAAGTCGGGCTCATGGATTGGCATGTGAACTGATGGTTCCTGAACAATGTGTAAGCTAGAAATCAGGGACCATTGATTTGGCTGAATATCTATGCACTGAAGATGCTCTATTTCAGTGGTTCTCAACCTTCCTAATGCCACAACCCTTTATCACAGTTCCTCATGTTGTGGTGACCCCCAACCATAAAATTATTTTCATTGCTTAGTAGCAACAAACTGTATTAAAGGGTCGCAGCATTAGGAAGGTTGAGAACTACTGCTCTAGAAAAAGGTTTTAAAAGTCTGTTTCACTGAGTCAATGAAAAACCTCCTGTCAAGAATACACTGGAGAGGCTC
>NW_003852409.1:29713906-29716103 GCF_000181295.1 Otolemur garnettii | reverse complement strand
AAAAAAAAAAAAAAAGAATACACTGGAGAAATATGGCAATATACAAGCATGTCAATTGTGACCATAATGCAGGACTTAGATGCAGAACTGCAGTCAGCTCGTGGCACGATTTGCAGGTGGTCTAAAACCACTGGGATCCTGAAGAGCACAGGATGCTCAGGGCCGGGTTGGGGGTAAGAAACGGGACGCCAGTAGATGGCCTCATTTCCCTTTCCAGGGGCCAATGTCCCCAGGGGCACAGGGGTGGAAGGCTCCTACTAACAGAAGCCCAGCTGGGAGACAGGGATAGCACTGGGGAAAAGAAGCACTGGAGGGGAATCTGAGCCCTCTGACCTCTGTGTCCCATCCACCAGTGGCAAGGGGACATTTGACATCAGCATAATGTGAATCTGGCCCTCGAAATCTAGGTGTCAAATGGCCAGCATGCCCTGAAGGCCCAAGGGCCTATGTCTAGCCTAGAACTACCAAGCCCAGAGCTGCACCCTGGGCAGCAAACAGACTGGCATTTCTTCTGCCAGACCCATCAAGATTGTTAGCCAAGTACTCCTCATATTTGTATTAATTCTGCCATCCTGGGGAACAGAAAGGCCTTGTGAAGACAGGAGATTTGAGCTGAAAGCTCAGAGGGCCTTGGAAATCTCTCCTGTAGTTCAAGTTAACTCCCTATCCGGGAGAACTGGCAGGATGTTTGCAATGTCATTTAGGAAAAGAACCAAAAGTCTGCTAATGTGAAAATGAGAAAACTTCCTTTCCATCCTGCCATCAGTTCTAGCATTTGCCACTGAATTTCCACATGATTTATTAAAGCAGTGACATTCCGTTTTATATTTTTCGTATGGTCCAAGTTTCAAATATCCGGGTCTCCACTTAGACTGTAAGCCAGAAAATGTGTTCAGGTGTTTTATTCAAAACAAACAACAGAAGTCATGAGTCTTAAAATAGACTAGTTGGTTCTAAACACATAATAAAGGTTTTCAGAAGAATCTCTTCCATTTGTATCCTCTTAATTCTGACCAAAAAAGATCCACCATCCACAGCAAGGATATACCAACATAAGATACTTAGGTAAAAAATCAAATTTTAAATTCCATGCCATTTTATTACAAAGCCAAACACAGTTAAAAAGGTTGCTAATGAGCAATGCTCCCTGCAAGGCTGTGCACTCCAAGACAGCCAGTTTTGCCAAAAAGAGTGTGGGTGGGGGTGTGAGGGGCAAGGTCAGGCCCTGTCTCACTTCACAGCCCGCTCTCAGCTATCTCGGGACCCTGCCCCACCTTCAGGAGCGATGCCCTGGCTTCCTGGAGAGAAAAAGCATGGGGAGGAAGGTGGAGGGTCACAGCCTCAACGGAACACGAGGCAATGAGGCTCCCACTCTTCTTTGCAAGCTGCAGAGCTGCCCAGTAATGGGGCTGGACAAGTCCCTTAATGGCTTATCCTTGTTTTGGGAAATAAAGTCTTAACACAGATATCCAATTACGCTGGTCACCTGACGGGGCCTTCCTTAGTCCCACCTCCTCCTTCCACCCAGGCCAGGGCCCTAAACATCCAGGTTTTTAAGGGAATTACCCAATCTCCACATATCACAAGATGTTTCTGTAGCCATGAGCACTGCAGAGTGGAGAGACCTGTTGGAGCACTACACAACGTGGCCCCAAAGAAAAAACTGCTATTATGTGGATAAATGAAACCTACCCAGGGAACCAAAAAAGAGGAAAAAAGGTTTTTGCCTATGTTAAATGTAGTACTTCTTTTTCCCCTCTAGCAGTGGCTGAGTGAAACCTCTCTTCCCAGCCACAGTCTTAGAGTAAGGGTCTCCTAGACCCCAAATAAACAAGCAAAAAGCTGCTGGCAGATCATTAGTATGGCCAGTAACAGAGGGTATCTTAATTTGCCTTTGATCACCCTACCACGGCACAACCAGGAGGCTCACAGAATAAAAAGTAATGTCTCCTGCTTTGACTCCTAGAGCCACGGGAAGCAGAGCCACAGTCAGGGAAACACAAACTACTAGGGCAGGCCGTCTGTCAGCACTGTTACCACTGTGGGCCTATCAACTACTCGGATTCTTATACTCATTTATAGGTTAACTTCATACATACTGCTGGGGAAGAAAAGACACTGGAAGATTTCTTGTTTCTTTTCAGTTTTATGTAATCTCTAAAGAACTGACTTTTGGCTCGGCGCCTATAGCTCAACC
>NW_003852409.1:29712423-29713548 GCF_000181295.1 Otolemur garnettii | reverse complement strand
TTTTTTTTTAACTCTCTTTTTTCTTTTGAGCCTCAGCTACCACTAGATCTTACAGTAGCAGATCAGATTTCATAAAGTTATTTTCCATTTATTTTCATTTAAAAAACAAAATCAACTGCTCTGATTCTTTCGGAAAGTAATCTAGCAGTAACACATTTAAAAGTTTTTAATTTCTTACTTTTAAAACATACCAAACCTACACAAAGTTTGCAAAAACAGTATGGTGAACTCTCACAACCCTTCCCCTAGCTTCACTAGTCACTAACATTATGCCCCCTTTACTGTATCTCTGTCTATATAATTATACGTACACATTTCTCTAAACCATTTGAGAGTAAAATACATACAGATATTATGAACCCTCACCCATAAACACTTCAACATGTATTTCCTTACATAAAGATAAACTTATGGCAAATTATTACATTAGGGAAATTTATCATTGATGCAACAGTATTGTTCAACATATAGCCCACGTTCCAAATTTGTTAATTATCCCAACACTGTTTTCATAGCAATTTTTTCTTGATCGTGGATCTTGCATTACATTTAGATATTATCTCCTAAAAAGTGAAATGAGCATATTAATGACACAGAAAGAAAAGGCCTTTATATACAGACCTAGACGCTATAGAGAAGGATACTTTATATATAGATCCAAATGATATTCTACAGATATAGATACAGATATAAATGCAGATGTTCACTGTACCATTGCAGCAGTAAAAATCTGGAAACAACCTGAAAGGCTAACAAAAGGGACTTGTTGAAAAAAATACGGTACATCCAAACACTGGAATATTATGCAGCTATTAGTAACAATAAATTAAATCTGCATATATTGACCCAGAAGGATGTCTATGATCCACTGGTGCTAAAGACAGGTTCCAGCATTGCTTTTTGTTTGATTTCAGCCACTGGGGAAATGGAAAGATTGAGGCATAGCTATAGAATATCCCCAGTTTTGGAACAGCGCCTGTGGCTCAAGTGGCTAAGGCACCAGCCACATACACCTGAGCTGCCGGGTTCGAATCCAGCCCGGGCCCACCAAACAACAATGATGGCTGCAACCAAAAAATAGCTGGGTGTTGTGGCGGGCGCCTGTAGTTCCAGCCACTTGGGAGG
>NW_003852409.1:29705495-29712009 GCF_000181295.1 Otolemur garnettii | reverse complement strand
GGGGGGGGGAAACCTATGGAATGATTTTAATTCTTTTATAAAATAACGCACATTTATAGGAAACAGCATTACAAACTGCATGGCTTGATGACTTGTTAGGAGATGAACACCATTTAGCCATTACTAGATCAAGAAACAGCCACCCCAACAGATGAAGGAATGGATAAACAAAATGTGTCGTATACAAAAAAAGAATATCATTTGGTCTCAAAAAGCAAGGAAATTTTGACACATGCTACAAAATGGATGAACCCCAAAGACATTGTGCTAAATGAAATAAGCCAGGCACAAAAAGACAAATATTACGCAATTCCACTTATATGAGGTAACCAGAGTAGTCAATCAAAATCAGTGAGACAGCAAGTGGAATGGTGACTGCTGGGGGTTGGGGAGAAAGGGAAATGAGGAGTTGTTCAATGGATACAGTTTCAGTTCTGCAAAATGAAAACAGTTCTGGATACTGGTTGGACAACAATGGGATGTGCTTAAGACTACTGAACCATACACTTAAAAATGGTTAAGACAGTAAATTTTACGTTACATATGAGTATGTTTTGTCACAATTAAAAAACAAGAGTCACCCCAAAAGTTCTTCCATGTAACTGATCCCAGTCGCAGGTCTTTCTCTCCCAGCAAAGGGGAGAGCCCCAATTAACCCCTTGGCCAGATGTGGAAGCTCATGTCTGTAATACTCGCACTTTGGGAGGCTGACAGGGAGAATCACTTGAGCTTAGGAATTCGACACCAGGCTGGACAACATAGTAAAACCCCATCACTACTAAAATTTTTGAAAATTAGCCAGGAATGGTGGCACTTCCCCATAGTCAGTCCCACCGATCCGGGCCATGTGACCTACATAGTTCCCCACACTCATGGAGCAGGTCACTGTGTTCTTCGGTCTGAGTATGACAGTCCAGGTATGTCCTGCAAATCCACAGCTGGACCCGGAGGCTTCTTCTGACACAGGTTTGTCCCTTTGCTCTGACTGGAGGCATGGTGCCTTGTTTCTTTTTTTTTTTTTTTTTGAGACAGAGCCTCAAGCTGTCCCCCTGGGCAGAGTACCGTGGCATCACGCTCACAGCAACCTCCAACTCCTGGGCTCAAGCGAGTCTCCTGCCTCAGCCTCCCAAGTAGCTGGGACCACAGGCACCCGCCACAACGCCTGGCCATTTTTTGGTTGCAGCCATCATTGTTGTTTGGCGGGCCCGGGCTGGGGATTCGAACCCGCCACCTTAGGTGTATGTGGCTGGCGCCTTAGCCACTTGAGCCACAGGTGCCGAGCCGGTGCCTTGTTTCATAAGAAAGCACATAATAGCTCTCCTTTTGCAATGTTAGTTGCTTTTGATACTCCCTGCTTAGATCTTTTCATTCACTGGGATTACAGAGCAATGTCAGGGCCTCAGTAAGTTCCCAAGGCACCCACAGGACATGAAACCTCTTATGCCAGGGGGCATGGGGAAGAAGTTGACATGGGTGGGAAACATTTCCGTGGTTCTGGAGAGAAATATAGCCCACAGGCAGAACTCACAACCAGGCTTGAGGGTACCCCAGAGCCAACATGCTATCTCTACCCTCGAAGGGCAAAAGGAAGAAACCAAGTCATGGCAAAACAAGGAGTCAACCCCGCTCCCCCCAAAAAAGAGACAGGGCCTTGGTCGGAACACCAGCACACTGGTTGAAAAAAAAAAAAAAACTTTAAAAAAAATGGTTTTTAATTATTTTTATTGTTTAGGATTCATTGAGGATACAAAGAATTAGGTTACATGGATTGCCTTTGTTAGATAAAGTCCTTCTTACAATTGGGTCCCGCCCCCAAGAGGTGTGCCATACACTGTGACCTCCCCCTTCCCCTCTCTTCTCCCCTCTCCCCACTTGCTCATTCCCCTACCCCCCATATTAGATATCTACTGCCTCCACATTGGATTCGTGCTTCTCCATTCTTGTGATGCTTTACTAAGAAGAATGTGTTCCATTTCCATTCAGGTTAATACAAAAGATGTAAAGTCTCCCTTGATCCTTTTTAGTGGCTAAATAGTATTCCACAGTATACATATACCACAGCTTGTTAATCCATTCCTGGGTTGGTGGGCATTTAGGTTCTTTCCACATTTTGGCAACTGTGAATTGAGCTGAGATAAATAGTTTAGTGGAAATGTCCTTATGATAAAAGGATTGTTTTCTTCTGGGTAGATGCCCAGTAATGGGATTGCAGGATCAAATGGGAGGTCTAATTTGAGTTCTTTGAGGATTCTCCATACTTCCTTCCAAGAAGGTTGTATTCGTCTGCAGTCCCACCAGCAGTGTAAAAGTTTTCCCTTCTCTCCACATCCACGTCAGCATCTGCAGCTTTGAGACTTTGTGATGTGGGCCGTTCTCACTGGGGGTAGCTGATATCTCAGGGTTGTTCTGATTTGCATTTCTCTGATGATTAGGGATGATGAGCATTTTTTCATATGTTTGTTAGCCATTCATCTGTCTTCTTTAGAGAATATTCTATTCATCTCTCTTACCTACAATATATGAGATGGTTGGGTCTATTTTTGTTGATTGAGTTCTCTATAGATCCTAGTTACCAAGCTTTTGTCTGATTCATAATATGCAAATATCTTTCCCCATTCTGAACGTTGTTTGTTTGCTTTGGTTGTTGTTTCCTTAGCTGTATAGAAGTATTCAGTTTAATGAAGTCCCATTTGTTTATTTTTGTTATTGTTGCAATTGCCACAGAAGTCTTCTTCATAAAATCTTTCCCCAAGCCAATATCGTCAAGTGTTTTCTCCACCCTTTCTTCTAGGATTTTTATTGTTTCATGCCTTAGGTTTAGATCTTTTATCCATCTTCAGTCAGTTTTTGGGAGTGGAGAAAGGTGTGGGTCCAGTTTCAGTCTTTTACATGTGGTTAGCCAGTTCTCCCAGCACCATTTATTGAATAGGGATTCTTTCCCCCACTGTACATTTTTTTCTGGTTTGTCAAAGATCAGGTGACTGTAAGATGTTAGTTTCATCCTATGGTTTTCTATTCGGTTCCAGATGTCTATGTCTCTATTTTTGTGCCAATAACATGCTGTTTTGATCACTATATCCTTGTAGTACAGCCTAAAGTCTGGTAGGCTGATGCCCCAGGCCTTGTTTTTATTACTAAGAATTACCTTAACTATACGGGTTTTTTTCTGGTTCCATACAAAATGAAGAATTATTTTTTCCAAATCTCGAAAGTATGATGTTCATATTTTAATGGGGATTGCATTGAATCTGTAGATTGCTTTGGGAAATATAGACATTTTAACAATGTTGGTTCTTCCCAGCCATGAGTATGATATATTCTTCATTTGTTAATATCTTCTATTTCTTTTCTTAGGGTTTCGTAATTTTCTTTATAGAAATCCTTCACCTCTTTTGTTATATATATATTTCTAGTTATTTCATTTGTTTTGAAGCTAATGTAAAGGGAATTGTGTCTTTGATTAGCCTTCCACCTTGGCTGTTATTGGCATACACAAAGGCTACCAATTTGTGAACACTGATTTTTATAGCCTGAGAAATTACTATATATATTTTTTTTATCACTTCCAGGAGTCCTGGGTTGAGTCTTTGGGGTTCTCTAAGTATAAGATCATATCATCAGCAAAGAGGGAGAGTTTCACTTCCTCTGCCCCCATTTGGATGCCCTTTGTTTCCTTCTCTTGCCTGATTGTATTGACTAGAACTTCCAGCAGTGTGTTGAATAGTACTGGTGGTAGAGGACCACCTTGTCTGGTTCCAGTTCTGACTGAAAAAGCTTTCAGTTTTACTCCATTCAGTATCATATTAGCTGTGGGTTTGTCGTAGACGGCTTCAGTTTAAGAAATGTGCCACCTATGCCTATATTCTTCAGAGTTCTAATTAGAAAATGATGCTGAATTTTATTGAATACTTTTTCTGTATCTCTATTGAAAGGATCACATGGTCTTTGTTTTGCTTCTGTTGATAAGGTCAATTATGTTTATGGACTTAGATATCTTAAATCAGCCTTGCTTCTCTGAGATGAAACCTACTGGATCATGATGAATGATTTTTTTTTAACGTGTAGCTATAATCTATTGGCTAGGATTTTATTGAGAATTTTTGCATCTATATTCATTAGTGAAATTGGTCTGAAATTCTCCTTTTTAGTTGGGTCTTTTCTTGGTTTTGGTATCAGGGTGATGTTTGCTTTGTAGAAAGTGTTGGGAATGATTCCTTCCTTCTCAATTTTTTGGAATAATTTCTGCAATATAGGTATAAGCTCTTCCCTGATAGATTCTGGGGCGAAGCCATCTGGACCAGGGCTTATTTTTGTTGGGAAATTTTTTATTGTTTCTTTGATCTCAGTTCTTGAAAGCAGTCTATTTAAGAGATCTATTTCTTCTTGATTAAGTCTAGCGAGAGAGTACAATTCCAGGTATTAATCAATTTCCTCCACATTGTCAAATTTCTAGGCATAGTTTCTTGTAGTACTCAGAGATGATCTCTTCTATCTCTGTGGCATCTGTTGCTATTTCTCATTTATTGTTTCTGATTGAGGTTATTGGAGATGTTGCTTTTCTGTTTCTAGGTAACCTGGCCAAAGTGTATCAATTTTACTTATTTTTTCAAAAAACCAACTTTTTGTTTCGTTAATTTTCTGAATGCATCTTTTGTTTTCAATTTCATTAATCTTTGATTTAATTTTGGTTATTTCTTTTCTTCTTCTGGGTTTGGGATTAGATTGTTCTTCTTTTTCCAAATCCATAAGGTTCATGAGTTTGTTGATGTGTTCTCTTTCTGTTTTTCAAATGTAGGTATCTAACGCGATAAATATCCCTCTTAAGACTGCTTTTGCTGTATCCCACAGGTTTTGGCAACTTGTATCTTTGCCGTTGTTATGTTTGAGGAATTTAACGATTGCCTCTTTTATCTCTTCCTGAACCCAGCTATCATTCAGCATAAGGTTGTTTAATTTCTACATCTCTGTGTAGGGATGAACGTTTTTGGGGGAGTTGAGTTCCACCTTTGTTGCCTTGTGGTCTGAGAAGATACAAAGTAAAATTAATATTTGTTTAATCTTGCTGAGGTTTGATTTGTATCCTAGGATGTGGTTGATTTTGGAGTACATACCATGGGCTGATGAGAAAAATGTATATTCCTTAGCTTTGGAATGGTGTGTTCTGTATATGTCTATTAATCCCATTTGTCCTAGGGTCACATTTGAGTCCTTTGTATCTTTGTGTAGTTTCTATTTAGAGGATCTATCCAGGGCTGTCAAAGGGGCATTAACATCCCCGACTATTACGATGTTAATGGGACATCATATTGCTCAGACCCATCCGGGTCTGTTTCATAAATCTGGGAGCATTTAAATTGGGTGCATAAATATTTTAAATTGAACTGTCTTTGTGTATTGTTCCTTTGACCAGTATAAAGTGTCCATCTTTGTCTTTCTTACCTTTAGTTGCTTTAAATCCACTTGTATCTGAAAATAAGATTACAACCCTTCCTTTCTTCTGATTTCCATTTGCTTGAAATTTTGTTTTCCATCCCTTAACCTTGAGTCTTGATTTGTCCTTCATGGCTAGGTGTATCTCCTGGAGACAGCATATGGAGGGCTTGTGCTTTTTTATCCAATCAGCCAGCCTGTGCCTCTTCAGTGGTGAATTCAGTCCATTAACATTTATTGAGAGAACTGACAAGTGTGGAGGAGTTCTATTCATCTTACTTTATGAAAGTCCATTGTGTAGTTTTATCCTCTGCACCACTGTGGAAGCTAAGTTTTGACCTATAGCTTCTGGTGTTTACTCTGCTAATGATCCACTGTAGTGGTGAGCATTGAGAATAGGTCTAAGTATTTCCTGTAGAGCTGGTCTTATTGTGCCAAATTCCTCAGTGCTTGTATAACTGCAAAAGATTTGATTTCTCCATCAATTCTGAAGCTTATTTTAATAGGACACAGAATTCTGGGCTAAAAATTTTTTTTTCTTTTTTCTTTTTTTTTTTTTTTTGGTTCACATAGATTTTAAAAATTTTTTTTTAAGAATGTTGAAGGTAGATGACTATGCTCTTCTGGCTTGGAAGGTTTCAGTTGAAAAGTCTGCTGCTAGTGAGACTCTGTCTCAAAAAAATAAAAATAAAAAAGAAAGAAAGAAAAGTCTGCTGCCATCCTAATGGCTCAGTTTCTGTAGGTGAGTTAGTGCTTACTCCTGGCTGCTTATAGAATTTTTTCTTTCATCTTGACTTTGGATAGGTTCATTGCAATGTATCTTGGAGAGGCTCTGTTTGAGTTGACATGACCCAGGGTTCAATATCCATCTGAAAGGAGTGTGTCAGGGTCTTTAGGAAAACTTGGGGCTTGGCGCCTGTGGCTCAAGTGGCTAAGGCGCCAGCCACACACACCTAAGGTAGAAGGTTTGAATCCAGCCAGGGACTGCCAAATAACAATGATGGCTACAACCCAAAAAAATATCAGGCATTGTGGCGGGTGCCTGTGGTATCAGCTACTTGGGAGGTGGAGGCAGGAGACTCAC
>NW_003852409.1:29688675-29704832 GCF_000181295.1 Otolemur garnettii | reverse complement strand
AGACAGGAGCCTCAAGCTGTCCCCCTGGGTAGAGTGCCATGGCATCAAAGCTCACAGCAACCTCCAACTCCTGGGCTCAAGCGAGTCTCCTGCCTCACCCTCCCAAGTAGCTGGGACCACAGGTGCCCACCATAACACCTGGCTATTTTTTGGTTGCAGCCATCATTGTTGTTTGGCGGGCCCAGGATGGATTCGAACCTGCCACCTTAGGTGTACGTGGCTGGTGCCTTAGCCACTTGAGCCACAGGCGCCGAGCCTGGGTTGCAATCTTAAAGCTGACAAGAATCCTTCAGGGGCAGGTCTCACAGTGCCCCCAGACTCCAGTTCCCATGGGGTATAGGAGTCCTTCAGCCTGTCCCAAGAGTGGACTTCTGATCCCGGCAGGCAGAATTAATGTGGCCATGCTTTAAGCCCTTGCTAAGACCTTCTCACGACCTTCCTACAATGGCAGCCCCCTGGATGCTGAGACCTTCTCAGTATGGCTGCCTTGCCAGCCACCAAACCTATGGCAAATCCACTCCAACTGACATTCAAACCTGGTTGCTGTATACTCTTTTTTTTTTTTTTGTAGTTTTTGGCCGGGGCAGGGTTTGAACCCACCACCTCCGATATATAGGGCTGGTGCCCTACTCCTTTGAGCCACAGGTGCTACCCGGTTGCTGTATACTCTTCAAGTCCACCCACTCTTCCAAGTTTTCTACTCAACACACAGCTTCCCCAACAACTGAAAACTCCAGAAAGGCTTCCTCCTGTCCTGGACCGTGGTGAGGGGCCAGCTGATCCCAGTGGGTGGCAATTACTTGCCTAATTCATCACATTTCCACTGCTCCAGATCATAAGCTATTCAGCTCACCACCTCCTCACTGTGCTCCCTGAGCTATGATGTTGGATAAGGTCCCCATGTCAGGTATAACTGGGTTCTCTCTTTTTCCCCAGTCTTTCTAGAAGGCTCAGCTGAATAATCCTTCTGGTCCACCATCTTGCTCCACCTCTCTTAAAATTATTATTTTAAAAGTTACCCAAATAATATTGTCCATCATTATAGAAAATGATCATTGCAATAATGTGGGAAATATAAATAAAAAGAAGAAAAATTAAATACCAGTTACCTGGAATCTACAACTAGAAACTATGGTAAATATGTTTGCCCATATAGATCAAGATAGTTATGAATATGTAGACATCAGATCTAAACATTGTGCAAATATATGTATGTGTTGTGAATGCATTTTGAAAATGGTATATTCTCTGTAAATTATGCTCTAGCCTGCTTCTTTCACTTACTATTAATATATACATACTGGGTATGCCTTTCAAGGTGGTTAATTTCTAGATTGACAGCATCCCTTTTAATGCCGCATTGTATTTTAGAAAGGATGTACCATACTTTACTCAACACTCCCCTCTTATTGGGGATATAAAAGTGTTTCCAAGCTCAGAAAAAGGCCTTGAGCATTACCCCACACCCTCACCAAGCATGGTGCCTAGTCACCCACATTGGCTCTGTGTCACTTACGGCAAACTCCTCTGGGGTCACTTTCAAGACGTCGAAGACAACAGCATCGTAGCTCTTACTGGCATAGTCGCAGCTCTGGCCCTCCAGAGAGTCCGAGCTGCTGCTGCCCTGTGGATGGTGGAGAGAGATGGTGCCCACTGAGTAGGTGGCTTGGGATCACTGCTCCCAAACCTCCTTGGAACTGAGGACAGGAGAGCAACAGAACTGTACAATGAAGAAATCAACTCGCTGAGCATTCTATTCCAGGCACTGTGGGAAGCACTTCATATGCATGATCCTATTTAATTCTCATGAATGCCACTATCAGTATACAATATTATTCCCGTTTTATAGATAAGGAAGTAGAAACAATGGCACTTCTCTAAGGTATCTTAGCTACAAAGCTGAAAGCCAAAATATGGACTTTGTTTTGTATCTATCTGATCCCAAAACACACACCTGCAATTGCTATACCCTAACTACTTCTGGCTAGCAGTTTAGCAGTGAGTTAAAAATTATAGCCCAAACTTCCTTCAGAAAAAACAGGCCTTCATATCTTAGGAGGCCTAAGGAAATAATCTGTTTCATATGTCTCTCAAAACATTACCTGGTTTCACCTTTTTTTTCTACTTGAAGTCACTGCAGGAAATTGTTACATAAAATGCAAAAATGGCTCTTGAGGCTCATTTCTTGTATGGGCCACTTGGAATTCAGAACCTGCTAACTGATGAGCTGAGAGGTAACCAACTGGCTTTGGAGACTGGTGTGAAAGTTATTTTAGTAGAGTCCCTTGTGTTAAGAAGAACACTCTGCATCCTGCCTATAAAAAAAAGGGTCTCCCATAAAAAAGAAAGTTAAAACTCCCCAAATGTGTCTGATTTCACAAAATCCGAGACAACAGGGATCCTAGAATGTTGACCATGCCTTCTCTTTAATTGTATTTAATTTCATCAAACACTACTTTTGGGAATCAATCAAGCTTACCACCCAAAAATTGTGCCCTGTTCATAAAATGGCTTTATTCGTTTCAACACACGAAGAAGGATTTTGTGGTTTCCATTAACCTCAACATCTTGGACTGGGATTTAGAGAATATGCTTTTATTAATTCTTCTTATTTCACTCTTTCCAAAATGGCTATATCTGGAAAAACTTTGCAATCTTACTGGAAACTAGAATGTTTTTAGGCCAGTGAGTGAAACCAATAGTCAACAAATGAAAAAGTGTGGTTAAAAAGAGAAGCAGGAACGTAAACCTGTAGATTTCAATAGGCCTGTGTCATTACAAGGTTTTACAAATGAGTCTACTATCCCAAAACTCTGAGATGATCTTAAGAAGCAGCAGGTCCTAGTGGGCAAGAGCTCTGAAGTCAGACAGGCCTGGTTAAAATGCCAGCTCCATACCAACTGCTGTCTGACCTCAGACAAGTCACTTCATTTTACTAAGTCTAAGTTATCATCCAGAAATGGTAATATTAAAACCTACTTCCCTGGGTTGCAGGACAGGTTATATAAAATGAAGCTTAGAAACCAACTGGCACAATACTACCTGGCCCCCACAGGAGGTACTAGTTCAGAGGGACTGGGGTAAGCTCAGGCATGGCCATTTTACAAGTTCCACAGGTGACAGGGTATTCTGCCCTGAGGACAATCTGTGCTAGGATGAACTTCTGAAAAGACATTAAGCCTACTCCTGAATGCTTCTGGAGTCAGCAGTCTAATCTATCTCCCGGTCTGATACATAAATCCTGAGCAGTCATCTATAAATCATTCTGCACCTCTACACATACCTTCCAGGAAGCAAAGTGAATCAGGGTGACAGCACTGGTTTTCATTAGAACCACACAGCGTCATGGTTAGAAGTATCAGCTTGAGAGTCAGCCAGGCCTGACTTGCATCCCCATCCACTTGGAAGCTGTGTGATTTGAAGCCAGTTTGTTCACCTCTCTACAGCTTCGCCTCTCTCCATCATCTGTAAACTGGGGGATGAACCTAACATATACCTGATGGGGTACTGTGAGGATTAAACGGAAGAATGCCAATGGATCGTGCAAAAAAGTGCATGGTATATAGTGAGTACCAAATTATGGGTATATATGGGCACAAATGTGTCATCCGGTCACCAAAATTTATTGAACATTCAATTATACATGTATTCATTCACTGATTCATTCAACCAATATTTATTGAGCATTTACTTACCATGTGCTGGATACACATATAGGTACATGTACATGGTATGTATGTGAATGCACATGTATACATAAACATACATACACACACACACACTTACATGTATACATATGTATATGAGGTCTGACAATTAAGTTCTCAAACTTGCCAATGTGCATTTACATTGCAACACTGTACAAACAACTCAGTATAGGTCCATAACCTTAATATATCAATGTCTCACAGCTGTGTTCATGCCACTGTGTGGTGGTGTCTTACTGAGTGGTGTTCACTATTGTTGCATGTGCCATTGCAGGAATGTCTGAGCTTGATTTAGAGCAATGAGCAAACATTAAATTTCTTATTAAACTTAGCAAGAGAAGAAGTGAAATTAGGGACATGCTAGTTCAAGTTTATGGGGATAATGCCATGAAGAAAATGACAGGGTACAAAATGGATTAAATGTTTTTCTGAAGGCAGAGAAAGCATCACTGATAAAGAGAGGTCAAGGTGGCAGTAACAAGCAGAACTGATGAAAACATTGCAAAAAATTCATCAAATTATCATCAAAATCACTGGCTGACTGTGAGAAGCATAGTAGACCAAATAAACATTGATAGGGAAACAGGAAAATCTTAACTAAAAATCTTGGTGTAAGTTGTATACAAAAAAAGTTCCAAAGTTCCAAAGGAACTCACCAATGAACAAAAGCAAAGGAGGGTATAAGTTTGCCAACACCTTTTGAAGAGGCCAGACGATGTTTTGGTTCATATTATCATTGGTGATGAAACACAGGTGTGCCAATACAATCCGGAAACAAAGCATCAAAGTGCACAACAGAAGTCAGCCAATTTTCCATGACCAAAAATGTTCCATCAGTCCAAATCAAGAGTCAAAACAACGTTGATAACATTTTCTGGTATCAGAGGGATTGTTCATTATGAATTCTGCCAACTGGACAAATAGTGAACTAAGTTTACCATTTCGAAGTGCTGAAAAGGCTGCATGAAAAATTAGATGAAAACAACCTAAACTTTTCACCAACAACTCACAGCACCCTGCATCATGGCAATGCACGAGGTCACATGGCACTCTTAGTGAGGGAGTTTTTAGCCAGTAACAAATAGTTGTATTGGAACAGCCTACCTATTCACCTGATCTGGCCCCCAGTGACTTTTTTCTTTGCCCAAAGATAAAGAAAATATTGAAAGGGAGACATCTGATGTACCCTTTTGGGACATCAAGGGTAATGCAATGACAGCTCTGATGGCCATTCCAGAAAAAGAGCTCCCAAAGTGCATTGAGGGATGGACTAGGTGCTGGCATCAGTGCAGAGCTGCCCATGGGAGTTACTTCAAAAGTAACCATAGTGATTATTCAGCAATGAGGTATGTAGCAATTTTTCTAAGATGAGTTTGTGAACTTAATTGTCAGACTTTGTACATACACACAGACGAGATAAGAGGTGTTACTCTGGAAAGAATGTAAATTATAGATGGAAACAGAAGTCTGATTCCTCTAGATACCAGAGTCCATTCCTGGGATTTCAGGTATAACTTTCCTGTACCACCACATTATTCACATATTCGTACAAGGGGACTTGTTTAATCAAAAGTTGCCCAAATACAGTGGCTGGTGTTGACAACTATGGTAATGATAATGCTGCTCCAGTTGCAACAAGTCTCCTTAACCCTGCACTGGCACCACTGGGGAATATCAAGAGGTGTCCAAAGTCTGATTTCAGGACCAGAAATCAAAACAAGGAATTTTTCAGAAGGTTTATTAAAAAAAGGAGTGGTTCCTATGACTTTCTGGCTGGTTACCCAAGGTCACTTCAAAAGCCCAGCTAGATGATGAGGAACTCGTGAGGTGGAACCTCGACCCTGCCCCATCACCTTATTGGAGGAGCAGGCACTATACATACACCACGGTGGCATCCTGGGCCTCCTCCTGCCCACCTACTCCATTGCTGAGTTGGGAAAGCAAACCCCCAAATCCCATAGCAGAGGCCCTGGCCCCTCCAGACCACCAGTCCTTACAGCCATTTCCTACTGAGCAAAGTAAATAAGAACCTAGGGCCAGCTGGAATGACTTCTGTCTGACTTCATTCCAGAATGTGTGACTTATTTATAATCAGCAGCGGCTTTTCCTGGGAAAGGTCTGATCCCTTCTGCCACCAAAATGGAATGTGGCACTTGCTACAACTGGACGGGGCAGGTATTTGTTTTTCTTTGAAGAGAACGACTTCAGAAAACATACTGATCCTGAGAGCTGACTGCCTCCCAAATCTCACGCCTGGCGGGGCCAGGGGCTTTGAGAGTGCTAAGAATGGTGGCATTCATGGAACTCTGCGGCCCTGCTGTCCCTGCCTCAGCTAGGGCTTGGGTCAGCTGAAAGGCACCCCTCCCACCTGGTGTCTTCATCCTCACAGCCCTCGTACCTGTGGGGTGGCGGAGGTGACCAACATGCTAGCCATCAGACCATTCTTCTTATACATAGTCTCCAGGCTGCAGGGAGCTTCAGGGCAGCCTCTGCCGGTGACATAACCTGTCTGGAGAATTCCTGCAAAGCAAAGGGGCTCATAAGAATGTCTTTAATACCCAACTTATCCCTACTCCCAGGAGACAATTATGCCAGACTGGAGCATACTGGCATAACTGTCTCCCCAGAGGACACCTTTAAAGAAAAGTCATAAGCTTTCATAAACCTTCTAGCTAAATAAGGCTCACAAATACAGGTTACTGGGCTTCTACAGAGTATTAATACTTTTTAAATTAATCAATAGGAAGATTTCACATAGAATTCTGTATTTCTGACTTTTCTGGCAATACTAGGCCCATATTCCTGCATGACAACCATCAGCTGGGCTAAGTGGGGCCTGCCCTTTGCCAAGTGCCTTTCAGTCCCCAAGTGGCCTGTGCAGCTATTTCAGTATATGCCTGGCCCTTGTGGGCACTAGAGTCTGTGATCTTTGTCTTAAAACAACGTGAGATGAGGAGGCCAGACTGATTCTACAATGCTCCCCAGAGCACCACCGAGTCTCATCAATAATAACTTGGATAACAGCTAATCCCACAGGGTACTCACCACGTGCGGCTTGACATAACAGTAACTCACTGAACCCTCCCAACACTGAATCCTGAGTGTTGGGTAGGTCCTATTACACCCTATTACCCCTGGGGAAACTGAGGCACTGAGCGGAAAGTACCTGATGCTCTGGTGCCTTGCTCATGCTGTCCCACCACCCCATCATGGTTCAAGACCTCGCTCACATGGCACTTCTGGTTTCCAGGCCTGGACCACACAGAGCAGAAGCAGCTGCTCCCTCAGCAATGCACAGCCCCTCCAGGAGAGCACTCAGCACGTCACTGAACATGCAGAGCAGAGGTCACCAGTAGCCTTTTAGCTGGAAGTGACCAGAGAGGAGGGAAGTGCGCAGGGCAAGAGAAGGAGATGGCAAAGACACCAGATGCAAAAGGATGTACTGTATGACTCCATTTGTAGGAAATACCCAGAAAAGTCAAATGTATAGAGATCAACACACACATCAGCGATGCACTACCTGCTTATAGATACAAAGGAGCTTCTACAGTGATGAAAATGTTCTAAAGCAGGGTCACAGGGGCAGTTATACAGTTCCAAAAATTCCCTAGAAATCACAAGATTGTCAGGTAGAACAGGTGGATTTCATGGTATATGAATTATACCACAGTAAAAGCCTGCTCAGCTCTGATTCACTATGGGGCTCTCTTTTCTCCCATATTTCCTTTGAAATAGTCAAATAAAAATTAATATACTCAAAACATATTGTATTATTCCAGAGAAGGGCACGTGAAGGATTTCCAGAGCAGGGTGAGAGAAGATGAGCCCTAGAGGAAAGGAATGGCCTCCTGGGACTGAGTGGATAGGACCTACCAGCAGAAACCCCAGTGAGAAATCCAAAGACTTCGAAATGGGGAATCCAAAAACTGACACTAAAAGTAAATCCAGTGCAAGGGTTCAAAGGCAGCACAAGGCTAGGCCTGGGCCATCTCAAACCAGACCAACCGAGTAAAACAGCCAAGAGGCCCAGGACCAACTCAGCCAATCTGTTCTAAGCCAGAGCAAACCAACGGGATTGGATCGATCCCGTCCAGATCAGTGATTAAAGTGACTCAATCCAGGCCTGACGGAGTCACCATGGGAGACTGGGAGAGAGAGACAGCCAGTTTGCTCCTCTGTAAGGGGTTCCAACCTGCCCAGCTTACGTCTGAAGTGGACTATGCTCCTCCCTGGGCATGTCTGGGAGCCCAGAGGTGGAGCCCAGTCTGCTCAGCCTGGCCCAAACCAGAGGCCTCACTCTCCCTACTTGTCTGATAACAGCACATTCTAAGTTGCGCAGTCCTCAGAACAGTTACCAGGCCCTCTCTCTTCCCATCTGAGGGATGCCGCCAACACTACTCATTTCCCCAGCAGCGGCATGGTTTGGAGGCACGTTCAGGTACCTGCCCTCCACGCACCAGAATCAGCACTAACAGTGAGTGCAGATGCTGCATGAGGTGCCAGGCTGAGCATGCATTTAGCTCATTTAACCTCCACCAGATCCCAGAGGCTTTGGATTCCTGGAACACAGGCCAGAAAGGTAATGTGACCTAATGCTAGTTTGTGGCAGGACAGGGGAGTTCAAACCCTGGTCAGACGAGGCCAGGGCCTAGGCACTTAACACTGCCTCCTGCAAGAGTCCAGGTGGGAAGTAGGCAAGGAAATGTATTTCGGTACAGGCAGACCCCAAGTTACAAACATTTGACTTAAATACAACTCACACTTATGAACAGAAACTATTACAGGTAAATGTACCTGCTCCGACTTACATACAAATTCAACTTAAGAACAAACCTACAGAACCTATCTCATTCATAATCCAGGGAATGCCTGTACTGGGGATGTTTCTGAGAAAGGGTATTGCTCTGTCGCCCAGGCTGGAGTGCAGGGGTGCACTGCCATAGCCTGATACTCCTGGGCCAAAGCCTCCGGAGTAACTGGGACTGCAGGCATGTACCACCACACCTAGATAATTTTTTTTTTTCATAGAGATGGGAAATCTATGTTGCCCAGTTTGGTCTCAAACTCCTGGGCTTAAATGATCCCCCCAGCTCAGCTTCCCAAAGTGCTGGGGTTTACAGGCCTAAGCTACCTCTGGGGAGATGTATTTAAAATGCTCCATCCATGCCCGACTCAGGATAGCTCTTGATCAAGGTTATAGCCCCCATCAGTATTAACTTTATCCTGCAAGGCTCTATTCACTTACATCTAGTCTTTTTTCCCAAAACAAAAAAATTAGCTTTAAGTGTTCAAGAAAGAACCGCATACTGCTTTGTTAAACCACAGGCTTCTACTGCTGAAGAGTACAGCTGAGGCTAAGGGCCGGAGCACAAGTGTCCTCTTCCAAGAGGTTTGACCTGCCTGCGCGCCGGGGGACTCAGCCCACCTGGAGGTAAGGTTTGGCAGGCAGCATGTAACCCATTACACTTTCTACGAAGGCCTGAGCTGGAAGTAGAGACAGAGCACTTGTTTGCGATCTGACTCCTGCATGTCTTACCACTGACAAAACAGCCTAATTTATGGACAGCAATTCTCAGACAAGTGGTATTTCACATGCTAAGAAAGAACAGGACCAGCAGAATGGAATATCCTCCTCAGGGCCCAGAGAACCCTCCCTCCCCCATCCAGCTTCAGTCCCTGAGGCCTGGCTGAGCCTCGGCTCTGTATTCAGGAGCAGACTTGGCATCGGGGGTCAGCCTGGCTCAGGCTCCTCCCTGAGACCACTTCCTTACCCACAGGAGAGCTCTGAAGATGGGGACCTGTGCCTCCCAGGCTAGACCACTTGATCAGATTCTCCTAGGAACTCAGGACCCTGAGATACCAGTCTCTGTTGGTCAGTTAAACTGAGGCATTGTATAACTGTTATATAACATGAAAATATCTGTGATTCCTATTGGTGACAAAGTCCCAGGTACTGTTAATGTTCCTGTGATTCACTGTCTGTATTAACATGAGAGAAATACTAAACTTTTGTTAAAAATTAGTGACGATGGCTCGGTGCCTATAGCTCAACCGGCTAAGGCACCAGCCACGTACACCTAAGGTGGCGGGTTCGAATCCCCAGCCCGGACCCGCCAAACAACAATGACGGCTGCAACCAAAAAATAGGACATTGTGGCAGGGGCCTGTGGTCCCAGCTACTTGGGAGGCGGAGGCAGGAGACTCGCTTGAGCCCAGGAGTTGGAGTTTGCTATGAGCTGTGATGCCACGGCCCTCTACCCAGGGGGACAGCTTAAGGCTCTGTCTCAAAAAAAAAAAAATTAGTGACGACAAATTTTTTTCCCATTCAAATTCATCAATGTAGTTGAGAACCCCCATTCTAGGCACTGAGGACATGAAATGAGCAGGCACATAGGTCCCTGCTCCCACAGAATTCACATCCTAGTTTGGGACCCAGAAAATGCATGTAGTAAGGAAGATAACTTCAGATACTGATAAATGCCTCAAAGAAATAAAATAAGGTGGAAGACGATATTTGCCAGGGAGGTCATGAAAATACACTCTGAGGATAGGACAGATGAGCTGAAACCTTAGGAAGAAGACATCCATAATAACCAGAAGGCACAGTGCGTGCAAAGGCCCTGAGATGCACATGAGCTTAGCAGCTTTAGACGGAGGCAGAAGGTCACGGCTGAACTAGTCAGCCAGAAGCAGTGCAGACAGGAAGGGCCCTGTAGACCACAGTGGGGAGTTGGGGTTTTATCTGGAGTATGCTGGAACCCTATAGCACAGTAGAGGATTCTGAGCAGGGGAATGAGATAATCTGATCTGCACTAGGCTTTTTAGTTTTGCTTTTTATTTTTGAGACAGAGTCTCACTCTGTCACCTGGGGCTAGAATGCTGTGCTATCATCATAGCTCACTGCAACCTCAAACTCCTCTTCCTGCCTCATCCTCCCAAGTAGCTGAAACTATAGGTGCGGGCCAAAACACCTAGATATTTTTTTCTATTTTTGGTAGGCACGGGATCTCACTCCTGCTCAGGCTGGTCTTGAACTCCTGACCTCAAGCAGCCCTCCTGTCTTAGCCTCTGGTGTACTAGGATTATAGGTATGAGCCACTGTGCCCAGCTGTGCATTGTTTTTGAAGATCATTTTGGGTACTGTGTGGAGAACTGCATTGGAGAGGACAAAAATAGAAGCAGTGAAGCCAGTTAGAAGGTAAGAGATGGCAACACTTTGATTGCTGGCAATGGAGGCGAGGGAGTGGATTTGGGAGGTATTCTGCAGATTAGGCAGACAAGACATGCTGATGAACTGCATGCAGGGGGCGGAGAGAGGACCAAGGATGGGTCCTAAGTCTGTAGCTACTGTGAATGGGCAGATGGGGACCTAGCAGCCACATGCTACTCAGTGGTCCAATCATTTGTTCGTTCATTCATTCATGGGACTGCTGCAGACCAGTATTCTGAGAGTTTAAAGTCGAGGATGACACAACTTTGCCCTCAAGGGTCCTGCAGCATAGTGGCAGGAGAAAATCAAGTAAGGAACTACTCACAGGACATGTGTTCACTGGAACACAGAGAAGGGAATGACGAATGCCCCTGGGGGTAAAATAAGACATTGCTGAGAACAGCCAATGTCATTGCAAGGCATTAAAGATGAGTGAGTGCGTTCCAGACCAAGGACAGGCAGGATGGGGCAGACAGGTGTGGACGGAGGCCCATGGGAAAGGGTGG
Organism: Otolemur garnettii; assembly: GCF_000181295.1. Taxonomy (NCBI): domain Eukaryota; kingdom Metazoa; phylum Chordata; class Mammalia; order Primates; family Galagidae; genus Otolemur; species Otolemur garnettii. Next base: position 29,693,409 of record NW_003852409.1, on the reverse strand, counting down.
GACGCCAGCAAGCTGGACAGAGCTGCAGGCTTCCCCTTCCACCTTTGCAGCCTGTGTGCATCACAGATTAAGCAGGCACTGGGGACGCAGCAGCAAATAAGACAGGCAGGGCTCCCTGTAGAGTTCATGGTCTCACGATGGCGCTAATATCACAACCACAGGAGCACCTTGCCTCCTGTTCACTCTCTCATCTATTCTGCAAACTATGTAGAATTTTTCCCAGGCCCTGCCCACAGCCCCAAGTCTTAAGGAGCTCATACATAGTCTGACAATCACTGTGATTGCTATCATTTATTAGAAACTTACTTTGTGGCTCGGCACCTGTGGCTCAAGTGGCTAAGGCACCAGCCACATACACCTAAGGTGGCGGGTTCAAATCCAGCCCTGGACCCACCAAACAACAATGATGGCTGCAACCAAAAAATAGCCAGGCGTTGTGGTGGGCACCTGTGGTCCCAGCTACTTGGGAGGCTGAGGCAGGAGACTCACTTGAGCCCAGGAGTTGGAGGTTGCTGTGAGCTGTGATGCCACAGCACTCTACCCAGGGGGACAGCTTGAGGCTTTGTCTCAAAAAAAAAAAAGAAAAGAAAAGAAACTTACTTTGTGCCAGGCTCTGACTAAAAGATCTCTATACATTTTTAAAAACCCATGTTATAGACGAGGAGGCTGAGGGTCAGAGAGCAACAGTAAACTATAACATGGAGATAGATTTTTTACATATCTGCATTGGCTGTGTTGCTTTCCAGACAGGGAGGCAACGTGGCAGAATGGTGCCAATACCAGCTTCTGGAGACTGGGCAAATTAGTCAGCACCACACACACGCACAAACATTCTCTCCTCCCTCCTTCTGTCTCTCTCACTTTTTTCTCTCCCCCCCCACCACACACACACACACACACACACACGCACGTGCACGTACATGTTGTACACACACTCTTGCTGCTAATGCCTTCTTGGAAACCGAAACTCTGCAGGAGAAAAGGCGATTCTCATGATGTAACTTCCTAAGAACGTGGCAGTTGTATCAGAACCACAGAACAGTCCCACGTCTCTTTTCTGCTTATGACAGAATCTGGTCGAGTGTGTGTGGGCTCCCGAAGAGGAAAAGGAAAATCCCACATGCAACTCTGGTTTCCTTCCAGACTTCCACAATTCTCCTTCAGGTTTCAGGTTCAGTAAACTGAGAAAATAACATGAGGCAATCTGATGCAGACCATTGTTGAGAAGGAAGAATGATCACTTTTTCCTAAGCTTATGAAGGTTGCTTCAAAGAAAACACACACGTCCAGGAATGTTCAATTACAAGACAGTGATTTCTTCCAAATGTTTCAGACAAGTATGAAAATGGATCCCAAACGCTGTTTAAGAACCCACTTCCGTGACGTAGATGTGCCGCTCTCAGCAGACTTAGCTACAGCTCACTCCTCTCGTGTCACACACAGAAGCTGTGACAAAGACAAACAGGAAGAGAATGAGAGGGTTTCTCCCCAAAACCCTTCCGCCAACTGTTCACGAGCAGTAAGCGTGCACACGTGCACACACACAGACACATGCTCTGTCAGCCACAGCCGCAGTAGGGCAGGTTTGTACTGCCAAAAGGTTTCCCAGACCATCACTCTGGGGCTGGGCCTCCCCGCCCCCCGGGGGCATGCATGGCTGTGCTGCTATCTCCACCTCATCCTGATCCTCTCCAAATCTCTCTTCCTGGCAAGCAGCAGCATCTGGCAGCTTTGAAAGCAAGACCCAGGCCACGTAGGCACATGTCAGACGAGACCTGCCATCACTCATTCTGGCACTTACCGGCTCCCTCCCCAACTCCTTTCAAGCCACCCCTCCAGATGTTCAACTTCCAACCTCTGGCCTCTTCCCTCAGGGAGAGATAGTGGGCTGAGGAGGCGCCACTGTGTCCAAAATGCCACGTGGGACTGTGTCTCCATGAAGGAGAGAGTTGCAGCACTGGGAGCGGGGCCAGCTGTGGAGTCAGGGTCATCCGCCACACCATAAAAAGGGATAAAACTTGTGAGGCTGAGCACCTTCCTGGGGACAGGAAGCACCTCTGCTCGCGGAGCTGAAGTCAGGGGCAGCACAGGTGGGCAGCAATCTGCGTGCTCCTAAGAGGAGCCTCGGCAGCACCCACTGCCCGGCTCTGGGAGCTGAAGCTGGGGAGGCACAAGAGAAAAAGCCCCTCCTCGTCCCCAGGAGTCCAGCCCAGCAGTGCTGAACACGAATAAGAACAAAAGTAATCCATGTGTGTAGGAAATAAAAAAGGAGAGTCTCCCCTCCCCACGCCCCAGTCTGTGTCCAAGGTTACACAGCGCACACGGTGTCAGGGGGCACCTTAGTGGCACCATGAGGACACACAGGCACATGCAGACATGCACGTACTCAAATCTGGCTGTAAATGCACATTACAGACCCTCCTTTTCAACACTAGTGGGCTACAAGAGAGCCTTTCTTCTGTAGGTTTGTTAAACAGACCTGCAGAAACCAGACCTTAAACTACCTACATCGAGGGAGGCTCTGATGCGACCTCCTGGAGGACAGAGGAACATCCCCGATCAGGGGAAGATGAAGAGATACGGCGAAGGGGGCTGGAGACACTTGAAAATGGTCTGCACTTTAGTTAACAGTAATGCACCTAGGTAAATTTACCTACATTAATTTGATGGTTCCATGGTTGTGAAGTTCTGTACCATTGCACAAGTTTTTCTGTAAATCTAAAATAATCTCAAAATAAAAAATTTTTAAAATATTTTAAAAGGATTCTATGTCCTTACTTCCTATCCCACCCATCCGACCACACATGTATACAACAGTGTCATACGGGCCACATTTCTTATGTAAGGCCATTACCAACAGGCCAGCCTGTTACATGTGGGCCCAATAGAACCCATGAAGGTAGATGGAGGACGGGGACAAGACAGCCCCCCGTGAGGAGCAAGAGACCTCAACGCCTCCTTCCCTCCCTCTGCCCTAGTTCCCACCAAGGACAGAGGACCTGCTGACCTGACTAGAAATAGTCCAAGTCATCGAGAGCCCACATCCCCTAGGAGGGTCACTGAGTGCCCACAGTCACACACCTGTTTAAGGCCTTTTCTCTTCCACTGTTGTCATGAGATCTGTGAGGTAGATGGGGCCCCCAGCTGGGCTCAGCCCTCTCTGACTCCCAAATGCATGCCTGAATGTGCCCACCTTGCCTGCATGTTCCCGAGGGCTGCTGCTGGCCAGAGTATGGCAAGGGCCCAAGACGTGGATCAGGCCCAGTGGGTGGGAGGCCTCTGAGGCTGTGAGCCCTCTCTGACCAGAGAAACCTGCACGGCCCACAGTGAGAGTCCTCTAACTCTCCATAGCTCTTGCTCCTCCTGTTACCAGGCACCCAGAAACCTTGAGACAAGGGCCAGTTAGCAGAGCAGGATGCCCACATTCTTGGGCCTTCTTAAAAAACAGCATTGAGCCCTAGCCCTAACCCCTAATTTTCATAATTAACAGACTGGTCCTTTCCATTAAAATAGAATTTGTCCACAGAGAGTAAGGTGGGAGGGCCAGGTCTGCCTGGAGATGGGGGAGTGGAAACAGACCAGGCAGCAGCAGGAGAAAGACCTTCAGAAACACAGGGCACGCTCCACGAGGTTAGGGCAAGAGGTTTAGAAAAAAGGGGACTATTCCACCCACTGTCGGGATGTCTTCACATTCCACGGGAAGCCATGGCAGCTACTTACTACAGGGGTGAGGGCTGGGGTAGAGGGGCTACAGGGGCATGGGGACAATGACACTTTCACATCCAACTCCACTAATAAACTCAGCTTCAAGAGGATGAAACAAGTCCACACATTTGCCTTCACTGCTCCAAATCTTGTTAAAATGAACAAAGAAACAAAAAAATAAGAAAATAATCGGTTGCAGCACAGGAAAGGGTGACATCAATGAACCATAAATTGTGAAGAATTTCTAGATTTGAAGCAGATGGACTTGGATCAAGGAGAAAACTCTGAGTGTTAGAGATACAGCCGTAAAATCAACTGTTGTCTCTGTACACACAATAATTGGCTAAAAGGCATAATGGCATAAGACTCCACTGGCAATAAGAGAAAAATATCTGAAAATACTTTTTAAAAAAAAGTACAAAAATCATTTAAAGAAAATCATGAAATCTTACTAAACAACCAAAAAAGACTTAAAGGAGAGACGTTTCATTCCCCTAAATGAGACAACACTGCAAAGCCATCAATTCTTCCCAATTAATCCGGAAACGAAATGCAAGTTCACACCAAATCCTCAACAAATTGCTTCAAATTTTCATCTGGAAGAATAATTAATAGCCAAGAAGTTTTTGAGAAAGAACTACAATGAGAAGGGTGGTGCCTTGCCAGGAAGCCATAGGCAATAATGAACAGCACAGAAAGAGGTGAACAGATCAGGGGACAGGCTGCAGGGCAGCAGCCCGGATCTAATGCATCTGCAGAGCCGCATCCGACCAAGACACCTCAAACAGCAGGGAAGACAGACTCTTCAATAAATGGTGATAAAACAACTTACTCATTCACTTGGAAAGGGGAGGAATTTATTTAAAATCTTACTCAAAATCATATGTAAGAATTAACTTTGGGTTGAGTAAGATTCAATTTATTCAGGTAAATCAGCAAAGAAAACCCCAAAATTAGGCTCGGCGCCTATAGCTCAACCGGCTAAGGCGCCAGCCACGTACACCTAAGGTGGCGGGTTCGAATCCCCAG
>NW_003852409.1:29685739-29688505 GCF_000181295.1 Otolemur garnettii | reverse complement strand
AAAAAAAAAAAAAAAAAAGAAAAAAAAAGAAAGAAAACCCCAAAATTAGAAGAAACATCAATTTTTATTATCATTTTGGGGTAAAGAAGTCTTCTCTTAGGTTATGATGCAATAGTCAGAGAACAAAGGAAAATACCAGCAATTTAATTATGTTAAAAATTAAAACTTCTGTACAAGGAAAGACATCATGAAACAGATGAAAGACAGCTGATAATTTAAAAAAGCGTGTTGGTGATGTCCCATGACAAATGGTAAATTAATATCCTTATTACAGAAGAACTCTCCCAGGATGTGTGGACTCTGGCAGGTTTGTCCTCTCTCAACTTCAGCGTTGTCCTCTATAAACAAGAAAAGCGACCAGCATCAACCATCTCACAGGGCTGACGTGCGGCTTAATATGAGTTGTTATTTATAAAGCATAAGCCCAGAGTCTGAACAAGCAAGGAAATCATCAAACAGGCAACCAGAAAGCACGTTCCAGGAAGGCTACTGACTGCAATATTGCCTACAAAACAGCAAGAAAACCCTGGAAACCCACATAAATGTGTTCCACTACAGCAGTTGGAGTGCATTCACCTAATGGGGTACTAAACAGTGGGTAAAAAGGATGAAGCAGATCAGTTTTTACTGACAGAGAAAGATTTCTACAAGCCCAGGGCATATCCGCTTGCATTAATTATTCATTTGACAAATATTTACTGAAAGGCTAGTATATCTCAGGCTCAGTCCTGGGTGTGAGTGATAGAGCAGTAAAATAAAAGCCTGAAACCCCAAGTGCATTTCTAGTGGGGGAAACAGACAATAAGTCAATTATTCAGTAAAAGACACAGAATGTCAGCTGGTAGTAAGTGACAAGGACAAAAGTGAAGCTAGAAAGCAAGTAGACAGAAGAGTTGGGGTCGGGAGCTTATGTCCTCACGGAGAAAGTGACATTGGAACAGGTTTTTAAATATTTGCACATACACGTGAACTCACACGGAAGTACAGAAGTATATACATTAAACTGTTAACATCAGTTAACATCATTAACTGTTAACATCAGTTTTTTAAAGGTGTTGTTGACATTTTTACCTTCTTTTTTGTACCCTTCAATATAGTCTGATATCTTTTGAAGTACAGAAAACATCTATGAGCAACACAGCATCCAGGGGAGGAGAAAACGAAACAAGCACTAGAAGGATGGCCACAGCGAGTGTTAAAGTTTTAGACTGAGGCTCCCAAGCCAGGAGGTTGGGTCCGATACCCGATGCTGCGGCGCCACCTGGTGGCCGACTGTCTAACTGCTAAATCTCAGATCCAACAGTGCCAAGAAAGCAAAAGAGGCAAGCTGTACCATTGTATAAAAACCTATCTGACCCAGGGACAGGGACTGGCAGGGAAGTGCGCAAACACAAACACTGCTTGATCTGTTGGTGTGGAAGGTTCATGGTGGAATTTATTTAGCTCTGATTTTCAACTATAGGCTTGTGATGCTTCATTCCCTCATTTGTAGTTATGCAAAGGAACAGTCCCACAAACTACTGAGCACACACGCACAGTCACTGAACAGAAGCAGAGTAAGAGGGGGGCTGGGCGGAAGAGAGCCATAACCCAGACTGTTTGCACATGTGTCCTTCAGGAAGCTTGGGGACTTCATAAACAAGAGTGACAGGACCTCAGCACAGGTTGTCTAGAAGAGGAGGGTCAACCCCAGTGGGACAGCCTGGGGGATAAGACCCCGGGAGACACAAGAATTTATCACTCACTGGGTTCCTGCACAGACTGCGTAAGTGCATCTTTGCCACAGCCCAGAGGGGACTGAGGCATATGCCACATGTGAGCAAGAAGTGGCTCTGATCTCACCAAGGACTCTCCCGGAATGCTATTCCCTTCCCCTCTGTGCTTCAGCCTCCAAGTCTGGTTGAGTCCCCCACCTCTGTGGGCCTCTGCTTAGCCAGTATAGCCCCTGTCACTTTGACATGGAATTGTGGCTTCTCCCTGCTCACCCATAAGCTCTGCAGGGTGAGGGCCATGTCTACCCCATTTACCTTCAGAGAGGGACAGGACTTAGAAGCCTGAGAGTCCTGTGTTTAAAGCCTGGCTCTGCCACCTACTACTAATGTAACATGTATCTATAAGCTTCCATGTCCCCCTCTATAAAGTGGCGATACAGGACTGTATCCATCTCATGTGGCTATTGCAAGAATTAGCCAAATAGTAACAGCTGGCTCAGGAGTACCAAAGGGTGACAGGCACTTGTCTAGGCCTTTTATACATATTAATTCCTTAAGTGAGCCACCTCTGAGGAATAAGTGTTGATCACAAAGCCCATCACACGATAAGTGCTCACATGTTATTTCACCCCCAGGTCCCAGCAGTCTTCTGCGTTGTCAATAAAAATGAATGAACTACTCTCCCAGCCTAGTATGGAAAGGACGGAGTGTGGTCAGAGTTCAGACTGTGATGATTAAGGCACCCCATCAGCACCCTAGCCACCTAGTCCTGCTGCTCAAAAAGGCTCAAGAACAATACAAAAAGGACTTGAAGGAGAAGACCCTCTGGGAGATACAGGCTATCCCACAGGACTGAGGAGGAAGAGGGAGGAGGATGAGAGAGCAGAATGAGGAGGGAGGAGGATGAGGGAGGAAAATGAGAGAGGAGAGTGAGGAGAGAAGAGAATTAGGAGGGAAGAGGATGAGGAGGGAGGAAGATGAGGCAGGAGGATGGGGAAGAGAATGAGGGAGGAGGATGGGGAGGGAGGAGGATGAGGAGGGGGAGGAGGATGAG
>NW_003852409.1:29681794-29684378 GCF_000181295.1 Otolemur garnettii | reverse complement strand
CTCGGAGTTACTGCTGCCTGGAGGGAAGGCAGGACTGCTCTGGCCTGGTGAGTGGAAGCTGCCACTCAAGAGGGGCCTCAGCTAAAAGTGGGTGACCTTTGTCTTAACAACCTCCCTAGCCCAGATCCCTCTCCAGGCTCCCTACAGGCAGACCTCAAACAGACCCAACCACTGGTTTCTGGCAATCGTTCCACAGCAGTCAGCCCATTTGACAATCACATCCCAACCTTGCATTCCAACCCATTCCCAAAAAGTCAGGGTCGTGGTCCTCTCAGGGGAGGGTCAACAAGACAAGGTCACTGAAAAAAACTGGGTCCAGGATAGGGGGCAGTTAGAGGTGCCCAACCCACTGAGAAGCACAGACCCTGTGGGAAAGCAGGTTCTGTACTGGCAATGCAGTCCCTCTGCCAGCCTCTCCCCCGCCCAGTGCTGGGAAGTGGCCCCACTGTAGGTACAGCCCACCAAAGCAGAGACGTGCAGACACAAGACAGGTTGCCAAAGGGTCTCTGGGGCATAGCCCTGGCTGCATGCAGCCTGCTTTTCTCCTCACCAACGAAAACAGCAGCTGGTTTGTCTCCCTAAAACCCTGTCCTTTTCTCTACTACTGACTCTTTTCTTATTTTATTCTAGTCTCTCTCTTTTTTTCTTTCTTTCTTTTTGAGACAGTATTACTTTGTTGCCCTCAGTGGAGTGCTGTGGCATCAAAGCTCACAGCAACCTCAAATCTTTAGCTCAAGTGATCCTCTTGCCTCAGCCTCCCAAGTAGCTGGGACTAGAGGCACCTGCCACTGTGCCCAGCTATTTTTAGAGACAGGTTCTCACTCTTGCTCAGGCTGGTCTTGAACTCCTAAGCTCAGGTGATCCACCCCCCTTAGGCCCCCAGAGTGCTGGGATTACAGGCATGAGCCGCCACCACACCCGGCCTCTAGTCTCGTTTTAAATGTCACCTCCTGTAGGACACCTCCTACAAGGCCCTATGTATGTCCTTCTACAGGTTTCAGAGCATCCAGACTTCTTCAGAGCTCTCGTCTTATGGGCTGTGGACTGTACTCATCTTCCTCCCCGGACTGGGTCACACGGTGGCCCACAAACCTGCGGCCTCACAAACCTGTTCCTGAGCAAGCCTGCTTTGCAGCATATTCCTATTGCCATAGTCAAACCCAGTGAGGTGCACGAATAAAAAGCCATGAACCCAAACCTCCCTGAGCACCCTCTCCCTTCCACCGTCCTCATAGGGAGCAGCCAGAAGTGTAGTCCTCTGAGCCTTCCTGTCCAGCAACATGTACCCACATGGGGCTCACACCAGACACCAGGGTCACGCAGATGATGTCAACGGTGAAGCCGTGGGTGTAATAAGACAGGCACAGACACAGCCTGTGGCTACTACGCCTCCTAAAACTTTCAGTTTTGCACACACAAAGCATCTGAGACAGAGATTACACAGAGGTCCTTGGGCAGGGTAGCAGGGTCAACAAGAGTTAAGGTTTTGGCTTGGTGCCCATAGCTCAGTGGTTAGGGTGCTGGCCACATACACCGGGGCTACCAGTTCAAACCTGGCACGGACCTGCTAAACAATGACAACTACAACAAAAAAGTAGCCAGGAGTTGTGGCGGGTGCCTGTAGTCCCAGCTACTTGGGAGGCTGAGGCAAGAGAATAGCTTAAGCCCAAGAGTTTGAGGTTGCTGTAAGCTATGACACCACAGCTATCTATCCAAAGAGTTAAGGTTTTGGAGCCCTGGTCCCATCTTGAGTCCAGTGTCTATCAGCTGGGTGAGCACAAGCAAGTTATTTAGTCCCTCTATGCTTCAAATTCCGCTTCTAAAGGAAGGCGACCTAATGGTACCTACCCTTTAAGTTTATTCTAAGAAGGAAGTAAAGCACTTAGCACGGTGCCTGGTACATTCTATTCTGCCACAGTGGGCCACTGGTGTGCAAAACCTGAAGGAGACGTTATTCTGTAATTTGTTTTTTAAACCTAATGATACATCCTGGCCATTCTTCACATCAATCATATACAGCTGGCACCCCTTCAACACTGCTGATGCTCCCCTTCATCCCACCTTTTTGCCACTTAAAACAATGGTGCAGAAAACAACTTCGTATGTAGCACTTTTGCACTGGTGCTTTATTTCCGCAGGAGAGACTCACAAAAGTATGCAGTTAGGTTTTTAGAGACAGACATTTTAAACATCTATTAGATATTTTTGGGTTATGTTTCTCAAAAAGTAGAACAATTCGTACTCCCATCAGCCAATGTAAAGGAGCGCCCACTTCCCCCAATCATTTGCTAACCCTGGTTTTATCAATCTTTGTAACTTTTTTGTAATCCTAGCACTAGAGGAGGCCAACACGGGCAGACTGCCTGAGCTCACAGGTTCAAGACCAGCCTCAAGAAGAGTGAGACACTGTCTCTCCCGGGCATAGTAGCAAGTACCTGTAGTCCCAGCTACTTGGGAGGCTGAGGCAAGAGAATCACTTGAACCCAAGAGTTTCAGGTTGCTGTGAGCGATGGCACCATAGCACTGTACTGAGGGTGTAAATAAGATTCTGTCTCAAAAAAAAAAAAAAAAAAAAAAAAAAAAA
>NW_003852409.1:29678572-29681774 GCF_000181295.1 Otolemur garnettii | reverse complement strand
AAAAAGAAAGGCTAAAAAGATACCTATTGTTTTAATTTGCATTCTGCTAAGGTATCTTTGGGAATCAGATTCCTTTCTGTCTCCTTTTCTTCTTTAGCAAGAGAACTCCTATTTTTAAGCTAAGCACTCTTAGGCTTCCTTACAGTTCATCGTGAGAAGTGTAATGCTAATGCTATGAGAGACTTTTGAGAAGAGTCTCAAAGTTAAAGAGCACGCCCTTCCTACTCCCTTCCTCCTTCTGAATTCTGGAATGCATATGAGATGAATAAGCTCAAGCGAGCCATACTGGGTCCAGAAGCAACAGCTACCCGGGGTGGCATTTGCTACCTACGGAAGAGCAGCAAGCCTTCAGGAACCTGAATCTCCGATTTCACCATACCTCTCCTAAATGACCCCTTTTATGCAAGGGCTATAAAACCTTATACATTTGAGCCACTGTCATTCAGGAGATATGTATTATATACAACCAAATGAGGCCTGGTGCGGTGGCTCACACCTGTAATCCCAGCACTCTGGGGGACCCAAGCAGGTGGATTGCCTGAGCTCGGGAGTTTGAGACTAGCCTGAGCAAGAGCAAGACCCCAGCTCTAAAAAAAGAGCTGGACATTGTGGCAGGCACCTATAGTCCCAGCTATTCAGAAGACTGAGGCAAGAGGATCACGTGAACCCAAGAGTTTGAGGTTGCTGTTTCCCACTCTCTCCTCTTTCCTCTCAAAGCACTAGGTTTTGCAGAGATGGTGGAATTTTTAGTTTCAACCTATTACTATATTTTCCCTCGTGACATGACTCTTCTGTTTCAAAAATTCTTAATTACTTAACAAACGATAAAAATTCCAACTCACAGCAGTAATATCCATTGTGATCAAATCACATGCACTAAAAGGGCTGCCGCTTCCCCGTCACTGCACCTCATCCTGTCTCCACCTCTCTGCTGCGCCTCAGGAAGCCCCTGGATAGAGAGCTACGCTGGGTATTTTCCTCAGGTGCATTTAATAAGTATATTTTGTGTCATCATATGTTTAAGAATGGCTTTCTTCTGCAGCGACCCCGCAGTGACATCTTGCTCCCTCCATTTCACAGTCTGGAGGCGCCAGTCACTGTCTTGCAGCCTCAGGAGTCACATGCGGGAAGCCCAACGAGAGCCTGATGCTCTTTCCTTTGTCAAAAAATTTCTTCTTTCTTCCTAAAGAATTAAGATTTTTCTCTTTCTTCTTGGAGTTTAGAAATTTTGCCAGGAAATGTCTACATATTAATCTTTGTGTGAGCTCAATGAATCCGTTTAATGTGAAGAATAAAATATTTCAACTCAGGGAAGTTTCCTTTGATTGTTTTCTATGACTTCTCCACCTGCTCCTTTTTCTCCCTCTGGAACTCCTACTAATCATGCCAGGTCTCTTGGATAAGGCCTTCAACTGTCTCCCATTTTAATTAATTATTTCCATTTCTTTTTATTATTGCTATGGTTATAAGATATCTTTCCATTTGTCCTTCCAAACTACTAATTTCTCTTGATTTTTAAATTCAGAAGCCATGTTTTTTAGCTCCAGGAGGCCTCTGGTACACTTTAATCTTATCTTTTTAGCATTCCGTCCTTTTGGTTTTGGTTTTGGGGGTTGTTTTGTTGAGACAGAGTATCACTCAGTGGCCCGGGATAGAATGCTGTGGCATCATAGCTCACAGCAACGTCACACTCTTGGGCTCAAGTGATCCTCTTGCCTCAGCCTACCTAGTAGCTGGACTACAGGCACCCGCCACAGTGCCTGGCTATGTTTAGAGACGGGGTCTGGTCTCAAACTCCTGAGCTTAGGCAATCCAGAGTGCTGGGATTATAGGCGTGAGCCACTGCACCCGGCCTCATTCTGTCCTTTTGAAGCACTTGTGCATCCACTCCACTCTACTCCACTCCCTGTGCCTCAAAAAGGCTGCTGCTCCCCATGGGAAGCTGGCTTCCGCCTCTCCCTTCCAAGGTCCAGTGCCCTCAAATGTGCTGTCATGTATCCTTGTCCATAAACAGGTACAGCTTCCCTCATCCCCTGCTCATGACAGACTGCTTGTCCTTTTGCCATCATGGCAAGCCTGGAGCCCCAGATGAATGGCCAACCTTTGTTCAGGTGGGCCCAGGTGAAATGAGTGGGCACACTGTGATCTTCTGAGACATGGGGCACAGATCCCTTGTCCTTTGGTCCCTGTTATGACAAGGGAGGGATGGAGTCCTCTCCCAACTGAACGGACCAGACCCAATTCAGCCCAGATCCCTGGGCATTGGCAGGTTCCAACAGGCCCTCCACGGGCACAGGCAGCAAGTGGGCAGCAAGTGGGCAGCTACAGCCCCTCTCCAGGAATCCAGCTTTCATCAGACCTGGCAGCACAGACAGTGGAGAGGAACACCACTTCTAGACCTAGACTGACCTAGAGTCAAATCCGAACTCTGCCACTTATTTGCTATGTGACTTCAGAGAAATTACTCCTCTCTGAGTCTCAGTTTTCTCACACGCTCTCTGCTTTAAACTGAGACTTGTCTCTAACCTCCTCATTAGGAAACCAATCCTACTGTGGTGTAGGTTGTGAGCACTTGCTTCTTCAAGCACTGTTACTTGTAGCGCACTTACACTGTGCTTAATCCTACAATATCTGAGAAGACCGGGCCCCTGAGCAGAAAAGCACCAGAAACTTCTCCTTCTGCCTCTTTTGTGAAAATAGATTGACAGAAGAATCCAAACTATATTGTAATATTTCAGCTTTTAAAAGTTTTTGTGACTGTTCCTACCTGAATACTCTGCTAGGATTCTTCCAAGCAAACACTGCCTCTTCCCACATTCTCTTACCAGCTCAGGACCTGAGGACCATGGCACAGAGGGGATGGAAGCTGGGAGCCATAAGAGAGTCCATGTTGGTTTCATTCCAGTAACATCTACTGAGCCCCTATGGTGTGTAAGACACATACCCTGCCTTGAAAGAGCCTAAAGCCTAGTTGGCCAGAACCACAAGAGGCAGCTGAACGAGTGTCATGAAGCTTTAAAGAAAGGCGAGCTCCCCTGAGCTGGGAAGAGCAGAAAAGCATCTTTAGAAGACATAAATGAGGCTCGGCGCCTGTGGCTCAAGTAGCTAAGGCACCAGCCACATACACCTAAGGTGGCGGGTTCGAATCCCCAGCCCGGGCCCACCAAACAACAATGATGGCTGCAACCAAAAAATGGCCAGG
>NW_003852409.1:29674767-29676931 GCF_000181295.1 Otolemur garnettii | reverse complement strand
TTGCAGTTTGGCCAGGCCTGGGCTTGAACCCATCACCCTCAGTATATGGGCCAGGCACCCTCCCCACTAAGCCACAGGCACCGCCCTTTTCTATTTTTCTCATTCCTGAATGAGAAGAGATAAGTTCTGGCCTTATATCTACCCCAAAATAGGATGGATGGATTCCCTGTGGTCCCCTGGGAGTCAAAGTCTCCTGGACAGTGCTGAGGTGAGGGCCAAGGTCCAGCACCATGCCCACCACTCATCAACTGTGGCCACTCTTCAGCAATTTCTTTACTTTTGTTTCAGTGTCCTCCTCCATAAAACTGGAAAGTTGAGCTAATCTTTAAAAGACCTTTAGCTTTACCTTTTCATGATAATTTTACATATCATATAGATTTAGTTTCATTAGTTTGCAATAAATTATCAAAGATTTTGCTAAATAAAGGTATAAACAAGTAATACCCTATTTTTTAAGACTGATTCACTGTGCTTCATTTTGAAGTAAGTCAACCATAAGTAGACTTCAACAATAGACTTCATTTGATTATATATAAGGAAAAAGGAGAATTATAAATAATTTACTGAGAGCTAACTGAGTACACACCCCAGGGATGCACTGGATATGAGAAGGCAAAAGCTACACACAACCTATGCAAATTATTCCTTTTCTTCCCTTTCATCCTCCCCAGGACCCCTCAACCCCAGGACCTTCAGTCGGCTTAAAATCCTGAAAACCAGGCAGAAAGGTCTATAACAGCTGGTCTTTCCACAGCCCACAGGCACTACCAGGGACAACACTCAGCAAATGCATCTTGTCACCATGGGCAGACACACATGTAATCTCATTTAATCCTGCCTGTTGGGAAACTTGGTCCTCTATGGGTCTCCAGCACTCCTACGTACCTTGTTGGCTATGCCAAGAATGCCGAGGTCCTAACTGCCCTTCACCCAGGTCATTTCTCAGGGGTGTGCTTACAGCGAGCATCCTTGAGGGTGCTGCCTCCCTCAGGGACAAAGAGCAGGCTTGCTTACTGCTTGCTACAAAGCAGCAGGTTCCCAAGCTCAGTGTTCCTCAGATGTGACACAAACGCACAGCATCTATCTGGGCCCATGGCATGCCCCCACCATGGGACTTGGGGAAAAGGAAGTGATGTACATGTTGATGCTTATGCCAGTAACAATGTTGTGTCTGACTCAGGGCTTATATGCACAGAAATAAGTAGAGGAGGAAAGCTCTCCCTCCTGATACCTGCCCCTCCCTTTTGAGTCATGCAAACCCACCTCTCTGAGATCCCAATATCGAGTGTAATATACACTTTCCCATTCTTAATGCCATTTTTGTCCTTTCGTCCATCCTCAAATCCATCTGGAATGCATTGCAGTAAGTGAAATTTCAGCACTGAAATCCAATTGCCCCAACAACATCATAAATAATCATTCCTTCTCTGGCTGCTGTATAATGCCTGGGGTGTCCTGAATTAAGCTTCTGTGTAAGTTGGCAGCTAAGTCACTCCTGTTCCATTCATCTTTTTCCCTGCTTTTATCAATGCACTACATGGGATTAATGAAGTATCACTTTATAATAAGTTTTGAAGACTCAACCACTTATACCCATGTAATGCTGGGCTAATCTCAATCATTCTGCAGCTCCACATTTGCTCAATAGTGCTAGTAACGGTGAGGCTGGACTCTCATAGCCATCCTCTCTGTCATCTTAGGTGGAATTTCTGGGTTTTAGGTAGATACATGGCTTCCTTGAATACAGATTACATTTTCTGGCTTCCCTTTCTGCTAGGTGTGGCCATAAGACCAAGATCAGACCAATAAGATATAAGAGGCCTGGAGTCCCAGCTCTTAAGAGCTCGAGACTGTAGCTTCAGCCCAGTGGAGATATCTGCTAAGGAGGATCACCTGAACCCAGGGAATTCAAGGCCAGCCTAGATAACATAGTGGGACACAACTCCATCTCTAAAAAATAAAACCTATATCTATATAGACATAGATATATACATATGTATATATACACATAGATATATACATACATATAAATTGCTTTAAATAAAAAATAATTCGGCTCGGCGCCTGTGGCTCAAGTGGCTAAGTAAGGCACCAGCCACATACACCTAAAGTGAAGGGTTCGAATCCAGCCTGGGCCCGCCAAACAACAATTGATGGCTGCAAC
>NW_003852409.1:29673564-29674747 GCF_000181295.1 Otolemur garnettii | reverse complement strand
GGGCGCCTGTGGTCCCAGCTACTTGGGAGGCTGAGGCAGGAGACTCACTTGAGCCCAGGAGTTGGAGGTTGCTGTGAGCTGTCATGTCACAGCACTCTACCCAGGGTGACAGCTTGAGGCTCTGTCTCAAAAAAAAATAATAATAATAATAATTCAGAAAAAAATAATAGTAATTTTTTTTAAAAAGAAGTATTATGCAGAATTTCTGGAAAGTAGCCCTCAAAGACTGGAATGCAGACAGGCTCAAGCTGAATTCCTATAGCAATTCTCTCATACCCATTTAAAATAAGAAAACTAAGGCCCAAAGAGGTTAGCTAAATTAGCCAAGAAGTCACATCCAGGAAGAGTATCCTCACTGGTAGTGAAGATTGGGACAAAGGCAGGATTCAAATCCAGCTTAGTTGGCCCCATTTTGAAAAACATCTTAATGCCCTATCTCACGGAGCTGAAGTCCTTTATGTTCTGTACTGGTGCGCTCTCCCTCCTCCTGCCTCCACTGTGATCCTTCTGCTCCCTTCTCTTTGCCTAGCATTTGGATTTCTCGGCTCAGCCAACATGAATCCCTTTCCTTCTTCCTGAGGGGCAAAAGTCTCCATAGCAGAGGGCTCCATGCTGGTATTGAGGACAGCTACTTCCCTCAAATTCCCCCTGATCCTACTCTCCACTCCTCAAATGTGGCTTTCAGTACCAGTGTCTGTGGCAAGCCAGTCTTTTCCTCTGCCCTATAATCCAAGGTCTTTGGGTTTAAGG
Organism: Otolemur garnettii; assembly: GCF_000181295.1. NCBI lineage: Eukaryota > Metazoa > Chordata > Mammalia > Primates > Galagidae > Otolemur > Otolemur garnettii. The sequence goes on along the minus strand of NW_003852409.1, from coordinate 29,673,997 downwards.
TAAAACTTTCAAGACCCATGCTAGATCACAGATCAGTTTTCCATGGGCTCTCTCAGACTGAAGACTCTTCACTAGGTTCTCTAAGCTGACCTGGGTCAGGCACTTAGGCTAAGCAGGGGGATGGACTTCCACTTTTGCCAATTTAGGAAAAACCTCCCTCTGCACCCCTACCAGCAGTCTAGCTCAGTCTCATGAACTCTAACTCTGTGACTCTATCCATAAATTCTACCACAGGCTTCTTCCTGCTGCCCAAGCACAAGATACAAAGTAGAACAGAGATGCACCCCCAAATCACAGGGCTCCCTGTCCCATACACATTAGTCCACTGGTTTAATCATCTTCCTAGGACTTCCTCCAACATTTCTGATCAACTGCCTTTCTCAGGATCTAGACACTCACCTTTAAGGCTGCAGATCCATCTTTTTTTTTTTTT
>NW_003852409.1:29656766-29673359 GCF_000181295.1 Otolemur garnettii | reverse complement strand
TGGGGATTCGAACCCGCCACCTTAGGTGTATGTGGCTGGCGCCTTAGCCGCTTGAACCACAGGCGCAGAGCCTGCAGATCCATCTTGAACCTAAGAATACTAGATGGAATGGCAGCAACTTTCTTACGTTTGGAGCCAGAGATTTTAGTCCAAAGGACCAGCAACAGAAGGCCTGAGGGAATTGCCTGAGGTTGCTCAGAGTTCAGAGATGTCTGCAGCAAGCAGCCTCTTTCACAGTCTTTCACGCCTGGTAGGAAAGGTAACTCAAGTAACAACGTCTCATAGGAGACTGGCCTGACACTAGTGAAGACAGATGTCCATGCAGGCAAGAAGGTTCAGCTTAGGGGGCAGGGGCGCTATCGGAACAATTTCCATACCATCAGTCTTCCTGGGTCTTTCTTCCTAGCTGAGCACACATCCCCTCCTGAGCTGACATCCTCCTCTGTCTCTCTCTCTGACTTCCGTGCTCCAGCCCCTTGTGCTGGTGCTCCCCAGTGATCCGGTAGAATCACACCACACAACCTTAATCCCATCCTCTCCTACATACAACTGCAGAGGCCATCTCCTTAAGGATGACCCCAAGTCTCTCTCCCAGTCCAGGGCAAAATCAGAACCTGTGTAGAACTTTTTACACAGATGACCAGCCTCCCTTCCCCAAAGACCAGAGGATTCTGACGATCCAAGTGTGAGAACTACATTGTTCCCACCTGGCCCTGACCTCTTTCTGAGCTCCAGACCAACAACCAGTCACCATGTGGACAGTTCCACCAAGCTGCCCCAAAGGCACCCCAAAGCTCAGAACGGCCTAAGCCAAACTCACTACCATCTTCCCCCCAAACCAGCTCTCTTTTCATGCTCAGTCCCGGTCCCACCATCCCGTAGTGCCCTGCAGAGGAAGTCGGCATGCCCCTCCCTCCTAACTAAGTATACCACTCACTTTCTCTACCTCAGTTCTTCAAATCTCCCTTCTCCTCCTGATCTCACAGCCAGGACTGTCATCTGCTCCTGGGCTCCCATAACAGCCCTCACTCAGCTCCCAATCTCCAGTCCCCAATCCTCCACACTACTGCCAGGGTCACGACAGTCCTTCTCTTTCTTTTAACTTGAACAATTCTCCACAGGCTACAAGGCAACATCCAAACTCCTAAGCGCTGCCTGCAAGTCCCTCAGTGAACTGCTCCTAACCTCCTGGGCTGCCCTTCCCTAGCACAAACCTCGGGCTCCACCAACACCACACTGCTCACCATCCCTCAAACACACCCTGCTCTCTCTTGCTTCTGGATCTTTCCACAGTCTGTTTCCTCTGCCTGGATCCCCCTTCACCTGAAAAACTGAAAGTTTTTAAGATCCTGCGAGTCTTACTGGGTCCCATGAGCTTCCATTGCGACCATTATACCTCCCCTGACACTGTATTACTGTCACTGATTTATCCCTATCTGTCGAGTCTGCGGGGTTCCTAAAGGCAAGGACTGCAGCCCATTTCTATCTTAGAAACCATGGCAGTTAGTGTTTCAATAATCGATGCTTTTGGTGACAGCTGGGGAGCTATGTGAAGCAAGAGTCAGCAACTATAGAATCTATCCAGGATTTCTAGCACAGCGGAAGGAAACAATCCCGGGACTGGGGCACCACTGCTAGTCTCTCCCTTGCTCTCAGTGCCTCAGCCCCACCACCTCTCTGGTATTTCTGGACTTCACCACACCCTTCTCCCAGCTGGGACCATGGCAGATGCAGCAGCCGCCTCTCCACCTGTCTCGCTCTAACTCTTCCTTCAGGTGTCAGCTTAAAGGCCCCTTCCTCCGGGAAGCTGTCTCTGAACCTCCTAGGGGAAGCAACCATTCCTTTTATGGTCTTTTTTAGTACCTAATACTCCTCCTTCTTTAGGCATCACCAGTGTTACGATTAATTTTTTTTAATGGCATCTTGCTATGTTGTCCAGACTGGACTTGAACTCCTGGGCTCAAGTGATCCTCCTCTTCCCTCAGCCTCCCAAATAATTTTTTACGTATTTGTTTGTTACTGCTTTTGTACTTAGTTAACTTTGCTACTAGACCATAAGCTAAAGGACAGCATGGACCAGACTTGTCTTTCTCTGCCGCTACAGTCCCACACTCAGCATAGTGCTGGCACTCAGGAGCCCTGGACAAGAACTGGATCCACGGATAGACAGGTAGATGGGCACAGAGAGGAAGTGACAGGCAAGTAGTTCTGGCAGGACAGGAAAGAATGACGAATAAGGCCGCCTTCAGTTATTGGTACAATCCTTTAATATCAGCCAGCTTTCTCTTCTGACTCGACCTTCACAATGAATCTCAAACCTTAAAACTGGGTCTTTCCTACTGAAGGACACAAACACACTGAGAATATTTCCGTTTGCTTGGAAAGCTAGCGCTCAAATTGACACCTGTGGCATTCTGCCTTCGAATCTATTAATCTTTCTGTAATACCAGGCTGCTCCTCTCTGTTCCATAAGCACTACTGGCTATATTGGCAACAGTTCTAAGAATCTCTTGGCCCTTAAGAAGCCCCCTAAGATCATGATGGTGCTAAGAGAGCACAGTAGGCATTGTCCCAGAACTGAGTTACTAAGTTAGGTCTTAGTCCCTGTCCCAATACAGTCCACTGGAGATTCAACAAAGGACCATGAAGCAGTGGTTTTGATCTGATATAAATTCTTCCGCATGGGCATGGTTCATTAGCAATGCTATATAACCTGCAAGCAGCTACTGAGAAATTGTTATATGCAAACAGATGTGCTCAAGTTTGAGTATGAAAATCTAGCAAAGTCTCCACCCTCATCTGGAAAGTGCTAAGAGTGGACTCAATGACGTCTTATCTTCACAACAGCCTGACACTGTATCTGATGAGCACAAAGGCCACAAATGTGCTTACAGCATAAATGGCCCATAGCAGGTACACCTAGAGATAAGAAATAAGCTAAGTGACCAGCTGGGCATGGTGGCATGCAACTGAAGCCCCAGCTATTCACTCAGGAATTTGAACCTGGCCTGGGCAACATAGTGGGAAGGAAGGAAAGGAGGGAGGGGAAAGAGCAGAGAAGAGAGGGGAGGGGCAGGGAGGGGAGGGGAGAGAAGCTAATTGAACCAACCAGCATCTTTTGAAAACATCACTAGAATGCTACATATCAATCAACAAGTAACTTATAATCCTATCAAAAATTGTCTCAAGGGCGGCACCTGTGGTTCCAAGGAGTAGGGCGCCAGCCCCATATGCCGGAGGTGGCAGGTTCAAACCCAGCCCCAAACAAAAACTGCAAAAAAAAAAAAAAATTGTCTCAAAAAGAACAAAAATTCTAATGCTAATAATCAACTAATAAGTACATGCATCAATAATACTATGGCTCAGTGCCTGTGGCTCAAGTGGCTAAGGCGCCAGCCACATACACCTAAGGTGGTAGGTTCAAATCCAGCCTGGGCCTGCCAAACAACAATGACGGCTGCAACCAAAAAATAGCCAGGCATTGTGGCGGGCACCTGTGGTCTCAGCTACTTGGGAGGCAGAGGCAGGAGACTCACTTGAGGAGTTGGAGGTTGCTGTGAGCTGTGATGCCACAGCACTCTACCCAGGGGGATAGCTTGAGGTTCTGTCTCAAAAAAAAATAATAATACTATATTTTAGTCATTTATAGGAAAGATTAGGATTCCTGGTCCCTAGAATGAACAGGACCTTAAACCCATCATTCCAAATTGAACTCAACTCCTGAAATTCAATTATCAGGAAATTAATATCTAAAACCAAGAGAAACCATTAAAAATACCTTTTAAAATTAAGCCCGATTGCCTTAATCTCCTGTGACTACTACAACATGTGTACCAGAAACCACACCCTGAGGCAGTCTGAGGTGAGAGAAGAGGCACTTGAGGGGGATGTTAGTACCCCCAGCTTCTGACACAGCTACATCTTGGGCAATTTAATTTTCCTTAACTTCTCTTTCCTCCCACGGACATCAATGTCTGTCCCTCTACTCTGCAGAATCAATATGAGGCTGAAATAACAGGTGTCAAGACACTTTTTAAGTGTTGTCAAGTGTTGAGATATTGTATAATGGAAAGAACCTCAGATCCAACAATCCTCTCCTTTTATAGATTTGAATCCGTCACTGGGCACCTCCTATCTACTCCATTTGTTCATCCAATAAACATTTATGGAGCAAAACAGCTACAGTCTCTGATCTGATGGGACTGCATTACACTGCACCGGGGGGACAGACATATCCAACAACTACACTAAAAACCACACTGCTGCACCTCACAGGCCATGCTAATGATTTGAGTCTTTTTTCTCATAGAAATTAGAAGCCACTGAGGGTTTTAAGCAAAGCGAATGACATGCTGAAATCATTCCTGGCTGTCTGATATTATCCCTGGGTTGGGACCTGAAAATGCTAAGAAGAATAAATGCAGATTCCCACTCTGCAGAGCCCAGAGAGGGAGTCACAAGGAAGTCATCAGTGGGTGCATGTGCCACTACCTGCTACGGAAAGGCAGACAGTGCTGTGGAAACCCAACAGAAGGACAACTGGGAAGTGCTAGAGAACTGAAAGCATCAGAGAAATGACTAGGGATAGGGGAAGAGCCACCCAGAAGACATAAAATAATGTATGAAGGCACGGCGCCTGTGGCTCAAGTGGCTAAGGCGCCAGCCACATACACCCAAGGTGGCGGGTTCGAATCCCCAGCCCAGGCCCGCCAAACAACAATGATGGCTGCAACCAAAAAATGGCCAGGCGTTGTGGCGGGCGCCTGTGGTCCCAGCTACTTGGGAGGCTGAGGCAGGAGACTCGCTTGAGCCCAGGAGTTGGAGGTTGCTGTGAGCATGATGCCATGGCACTCTACCCAGGGAGATAGCTTGAGGCTCCGTCTCAAAAAAAAAATAAAAATAAAAATAAAATAATGTATGAAAATAGTGAAAGTTACTAATTCCACATAACAAACTCTGTCACAAAAAGAGACACAACAAATTCTCTTGAATTTATTAACTTGTTTTCCATAAATATTTAATTATGCAGAAATGTACGAAAAGCACAGATTTCCCCTGCCCTAGTTATCAGGCTTACACAAGAGGGAGAATTACTGTACCCAATAAACATGGACTTAAATATATTCACTATTCTTTCTTTTATCTCAAGCAAGATGTTTTTCTTTTTTTTTTTTTTTGAGACAGAGCCTCAAGCTTTCCCCCTGGATAGAGTGCCATGACATCACAGCTCACAGCAACCTCCAACTCCTGGGCTCAAGCGAGTCTCCTGCCTCAGCCTCCCAAGTAGCTGGTGCCCGCCACAACGCCTGGCCATTTTTTGGTTGCAGCCATCATTGTTGTTTGGCGGGCCCGGGCTGGGGATTCAAACCCGCCACCTTAGGTGTATGTGGCTGGCGCCTTAGCCGCTTGAGCCACAGGTGCTGAGCCGCAAGATGATTTTCAAAGAAATCTATGAATGTCAAGATCAAATATTAAATTTTCTTCTGATTACTCAAGTAATTGATTTAACCTTAAAATAAAAACTCTTAATAAAAATATTTAAATCCTGAAGAGGGAAAGTATCATGTTACCTTAGTTCATATTAAAGATCCATTATTTACATGGTGCTCTTGCCAGCCCTCGTCACCAAGTACTTCTGAGTTTTAACACATTCCTGTGCAATAACGCACATAACGTCTATGGATAATAAATTAATACCCTCCTCTAAAAACCCTATAACCCTGGGTGAAAAGAGGACATTATTCTAGCTCACATTTACTGGGTGCTCATGACATGCAAGCACTGTGCTAAGCTCTGTTCCTTTGTCATCTCCCCAAAACATCTCCCTGAACCCCTGTAAGAACCACATGGAGCTAAGTACTATCACACCTCTGGCACTGGTGAAGAAACAGAGGTGTCGTCACCCACATATATGGCTTGTGAACGGTGGAGTCAGGACACAAACCTGTATCTGTTTGTGCTCCAGACTCTGTTCTTTATGCACTGCCCTCTCCACCTCACCGATGCTCAGGAGATAAATCTCCCACAAAGAAGAACACAACAGATTTGAAAGCTCTGCAGAAAACTCAAGGAACAATTTGCTGCTCTGAATGTGCATGGTAAGTGCTAGTGAGACAAGTCTGACTTGCACCTCCCCTTGGGGAAAAGTTGCGGAATTGGTCAGTGCAGGTGCTCAGACAAAGAGAAGGCCACGATGATGCAGAGCTGAAACCCAACCTCCAGGAGAGCTCAGACAGAAAGTGGGGAGGGAACACTCACAAACAAAACCAAAACCTTGGAGCCAACTAGGCTGGTGAGGAAGGTCCTGAGGACTCCTTAAGCGACTTCAGATCTGGTTGCTCAGACACCTTGCTAATCACCTTCACCTCCCAATTTGCATCATCACCACAACACTACCTCTAGGACCCAGAGAATATACCCAAAAAGGTGCTTCCTGGTGCATATCACAGTGAGAAACCAGCTTCCTGTCAGTCACTGCACTAAACACACCAGTGCATTATGTCACTCAAGTTTTCAATGGCCCTAAAGTTACATAGAGCTGCCATCCATTTTACAAATCAGTAAACCAAGACTCAGGGTAGGGAGGATACTCACCCAGCGCCACACAGATTGAGCTGGGATTTGAACCTAGGTCTGCCTAGCGTCAGAGCCTGAATCTGCCTGGCCACCCCACTGCATGTTCTTGTTCTGACTCATCTTCGCTCTCCTCCTGTTTGCAGCTGACTCCTTCACTGACTGTGAGCTGCCAAAGGGCAAGGATGGAGCTGCTTCTTCCCTACATGTCTAGCATCCAACGCAAGGTTTAGTCCAAAGCAGGAGCCCAGCAAGGCTGGTAAATAAATGCCTATCTGAAGAAAGTGAAGTGTTTTCTCTTCTCAGAAAGTGGGCCAACAAACACTCCTCACAGAAGCCAATCCAACCAACTCTTCCCTGCTCTGGGTTAAAAATCCACAGACTAGGCTCCGCGCCTGTGGCTCAAGTGGCTAAGGCCCCAGCCACATACACCTAAGGTGGCAGGTTCGAATCCAGCCCGGGCCACCAAACAATGATGACGGCTGCAACCAAAAAAAAATAGCCAGGCGTTGTGGTGGGCGCCTGTGGTCCCAGCTACTTGGGAGGCTGAGGCAGGAGACTCGCTTGAGCCCAGGAGTTGGAGGTTGCTGTGAGCTGTGATGCCATGGCACTCTACCCAGGGAGATAGCTTGAGGCTCTGTCTCAAAAAAAAAAAAAAAAAAAAATCCACAGAGTAGGGCAGCACCTGTGGCTCAAAGGAGTAGGGCGCTGGCCCCATATACCAGAAGTGGCAGGGTCAAACCCAGCCCCAGTCAAAAACTACAAAAAACAAAATCGGCTTGGCACCTGAGGATCAAGTGGCTAAGGCACCAGCCACGTTCACCTAAGGTGGTGGGTTCAAATCCAGCCCAGGCCCGCCAAACAACAATGACGACCAAAAAATAGCCGGGCGTTGTGGCGAGCGCCTGTGGTCCCAGCTACTCGGGAGGCTGAGGCAGGAGACTCGCTTGAGCCCAGGAGTTGGAGGTTGCTGTGAGCTGTGATGTCATAGCACTCTACCCAGGGGGACAGCTTGAGGCTCCTATCTTAAAAAAAAAAAAAATATCCACAGACTACCTACTCAGGTCCCTTGGCCTGTCCCTCTAAAACCCCACCCAAGAGAAGGGTAAGAAGCTACACTTTTGAGGGAAAAAAAGGCACATGAGTGGCTCATTTTGGTATTGCCTTTTTTCTGTTTCCACATCTTGACCTGAAACACCTGGAACAAATGTCTTTCTCTCCTATCCCTAAGACTTTATAGAACAAGTGTCACCAGCCATACCCAGAGCACACAGCACATGCTTGTCTCAGGGTCAGCACTCAAATATTTGGGGAGTGAAGAAATAAAGTCCAGAGACTGAGTATCATCAGAGATCTGATAACTTATAAATAAGCATTTACCACCATTGGTAGCATGACTCGTCTCAAGAATCACCTCTGTGCAGAGGCCTGGAGACCCAGCAGCAGACTTCCCTTGTGCAGGGAGAAGAAAACACAGGCACAAAGTCACACATGCAGTAATATGACGTGTGCTCCGACCAAGGTGTCCACATACCAAAAGTCAAAGGAGCACAGATGGGAGCAGGGCTACTCCTGCCTGCAAGAACTCAGTAAGTTTCACAAAGGAGAGGAAATCTGAGCTGCAGAGCCATTCCCAAATCCCCAGCAAGAAGCAACTGCTCCCTGCCTCTGACCCTACACACTGCCCACATCAGGCCCATCACAGTTCTGTAATCAGGGGCTCGTGTGTCAGTCTCTGCACCCCATATGTGAGCAGCTCAAAAGCAGGGAGTATGGCTCACCCTGAAGTGCTCAGTAAATATCTGCTGACAAAGAATGAAGACTCTACTTTCGATTATTAACACAGCAGTTCACCCTTCCTGAACATCTACCATGACCTGCTACTGCTGCACGTACTGTGTGTAAATGATCTCATTTCCTCTACACAAACCCCCCAAAGACCAATCCTATTATCATTATCCATTTTACAGATAGGAAAACTGAGATACAGAGAGATTAAACTGTCCCAAGTCACAGTGATAGAGCTGGACTTTGAATCACGGACTAAAGAAAATTAGTTCACAATTACCAGCAAACAAATCCCTTCCCCTTTCTCTTTCAGTTCTCTGCTTTGCATCCAGATACATGGATTGCCCTTTCATCTACTGTTCACTGGGACCAAAGCCATTTTTCTCCTAGAGGAGGACAAGGGATGTCTCTTGTTAGTCTTCTAAACAATGACTGCTAGCCATCACTGAGTAAACATCATTAGGAGAAAGAGATGAAGACACAAAATTGTGCTAATAAAATGAGTCAAAATCATTTATTAAGGAGAACTGTATGTACCAACTGGAACATTTTCCAACAATGGAACAATTTCTAAAATAGATTAAGTGAACAAATGAAGAAGCAAAAATATGTATAGAATGATATTCTATAGAAATCTATTGTGTAGAAAAATAATACATAATAAACAAACTGGTAATAATGGTTTCCTCTAGGGAGAAGGATTGGGAACAAACAGCTTAAAGAAAGACACTTATTTTACAATGTATTCCTCTATTTGGCTTAGAAAAATTCATGTGTGATTTTTCTACTTCTTAAAAAAAATTTTAAAGAAACCATTTATTGCAGGGCCTTTCACAAATGCTCACATGCATCACATACCTATGATTGCAACTATGAAAAGTTATGTATGCTTATTAACAAAAATTGGACAAACTTAATTTGCAACCAAATAGAACTGTGAAACAATTTTGTCTTTTATGAAGTTCACTAACATTACAATATCTTCTGTGCAATAAACAAAATGCATGTTGAAGGTACAGACAGAATACATATAAAAGCAGCAGAGACAATTTGCTATCCCTTCTTCCTAAAGACCTTTATCTGTTCTTTCAATAAGTATAATTTAATGAGCACCTACTATATGTTAGGTGAAGTGTTACACAGATATTTTTAGAAGAAGAACTAAACAACAGGTAGTTTCCTTCCTCTTGCCTTTCAGGAATATATGATAGCATACTAATCCAAATGCTGAGCCAGAAGCAGTCTTAATGTTCACATAGCCTAAAACCCACCTCACTCAGCCTGGAGAGAAGCCATTTGTTCAAGGCCACATACAAAATGAAGGCTTCAGAATTCCCCATCCTGCTCCCCTCGCATGCTATATGCTGCTCTGAGAAGTTCAGGCAGAAAAGGACCCTAACACTGAGTGTCAAAAGGACCACATGCTTTCCCACATCTTGACTAATCTTGTCTCATTTATTCTTCATAACAACCTCACAAGGTTGGCACAGTTATCCTCGTTTTATAAATAAGGAAACCAAAACTATGAGAAGCTGAGGAACCCATGATGGTTCACACAGCAGGAGGTACTGGCCTGAGGCCTCAAGCTCAGACCTGCCTGCCTTCCAAGACAGAGCTCTTACTGAAAAGGAAACCTATTATAATAGGTAGACTGAGGCCCTATCACAGAGAGCCTTGGATGCTATATTTTCCCATTAATGAAGTTTTTCTCTCAACTCTGAATGCTGTCACTCCAGTGAAACCAAATCAAAAAGCCAACCCTAATGTTATCCACCACATGTTCTAGCTTTTGTGTGCCACCAAGTTGGGGCTTTCCTTTTAACCCACGAAGCATGATGGTCACCCAGAGGGCAACAGTCTCTGAGTGCTTTCCACTTCCATGGTATCTGCCAGAACAAAGAGGTACAACTCACACATGCTGCTTCTGGATCCTCTGGTACCTGCCACATACATGCAGGCACCATAAGAGATGCCATCCCCATGATGTCACTGGGCCACCACCATGCCCACCACTGGTAATGAGGAAAGCCAGCACCATGGTGTTTGGTCCCCAAAAGTCCAATAGCTTCTCCAGTGAAGAAAACACCAGCCAGTAGAGAAGCCTCCCCCTGCCTGCTCTTCTGTCCATGCTGTGTGAGTAACAGGTGTTATAGTTTAGACTAGTCAGCTACTAGTGAGCAGAGGCCCTGGATACACAAAGGTCACAGAAATGGGTATGGGACGCTCTTCTGAAATCCAGAGAGATCCTCGCCATTGCACTCTCTTTTCTCCACTCTTGTGGGGACCTAATGAAATCTGGTGTTCCCTTCTTTTTGGTGTCTTCCTTTGGAATGTGATAAAATCAGGCTCTCTTGGGCAGCGGAGGGAGAATTCCACAAGGCTCAACCCTAAGCCTCATGCACCAGCTCAGAGTCCTCACCGAGGTTGTGGGCTAAAGGTCAGCAAACAATCGAAAGCTCCTCCACTTTCTGCTTGTCATTCATTATTCTGGGGGTTGCCACAGCTCCCTCAGAGGCCTGGGAGAGAGTAGCAGTCCTGATCCAAGAGACAACTGAGTCTTTTGGAGACTCTTCAACACAAACCTCATCCCAAACTTCAACAAGAAAGGTGGTCTATTCCCACCTCTTCCCTTGTAACCCTCTCCTCCTTAGACTCTCCAGTTCTGGACTCCAGCCTGCCCTTTCAGCACAAGAAAGGGGCTTGTAACTTTTTTCAAAGATACACTCGGCCAGCACTGCTTCATGCTATCTCACAATGCTCCCAGAAGGCACACAAGGCAGGTACCACGACGCTCATTTTGCCAAGGGGAAACAAATCTCAGAGAGGTGACTGACTCTCCCAAGTAACAGACTCAAAGCTTCTGAATTATCTTTTCTGCTCTCCCCCCTCAGCAGGCTGCCATTTCAGTCTTTTTGAGACTAGCACTGTTAAGATTTGTAGCAGCATCTGGTACTGAGAGCCAACAAGCCAGGACCTCTACAAGCTTTACACTATTCTTCAAGCACAGGCATTTTTAACAGCTGACCATCCAATGCACCCCCCAATCTAGGCATAGCCCTTCAATTGCAACTGGAAAGTCTCTGAGGTATGAAAAAAGGCACGCCCCACTTAGGCTACGCTTGGTACTGGGGCGGGGGGAGTGGGAGAGCAGCCGGCCTAGTAAGCGGGACAGCCGAGCTCCAAGTAGGACTCAGCAGAGGCTCGGGCAGGCCCGAACAGCCCTTCAGCGGCAACCCTGGATGCCTCCAGAACCCGCAGACAGCACAGAGCTCCAGCTCCCGCCCAGGCTTCCCCGGACCACGGAGAGCGTTGGCCTTCCCTCTCCAGCGACCACCCACCGTCCGCCCGTTCCTCACCTGTGGCCGGGTTTCAAGAGCTGCCACCAATCGGGACCCCGCCCCCCCGTTCCTGCCGGTCTCCCGAGACCCGCCCCTTGCACCTGTGCTTTCCTCGGGCCCCGGCTCTCCGGCCGCTTTGGCCTCACTTCGCAGGCTCCTCCCATCAGCAAACCTGCGGTCCCTTCTGGCCCCGCCCCCCGCACCTGCAGCCCCCTCGGCCCCGCCCAACTGCAACAGCCCCGCCCCTCGCACCTGCGCTCTTTCCCCGCGCCACCCCCACACCTGCTGTCCTTCATACTCCCCGGGACCAACACACCTACGGCCCGGGCCCGGTTCCAGCGCTCAGCTCACCACACGCCGACTGACCCCCGCCCTCCGGCCCCGCCTCCTGCACCGAGGCCCCTCCCCTGCTCCAGCGGCTTCTCCGGGCCCCGCCCCCCGCACCTGCAGCTTCCTCGGCCCGGCCCACGGGGCCCCGCCCCGCCCGCCGGCCGCTCCTCTCACCGCCGCTCTCGCAGCCGCCGCAGTCCCGGCCGGTCACCTTGACGCGTGCCACAGTGTTTGCCACCGCCTCCTCATGGCCTTAGGAGCGGCCCAGTGGCAGCGGCGCCTTCGCTCGGAGGCCGGGGCCGGGCCGAGCCGGGCCGGGGCCGGACCGAGCGCAGCTGGAGCGCGGGCCGACGCGGGAGCCCAGCCGGTTCCCAGCCGCAGTAGGAACCGTCCGCTCCTAGGCCTGAGCGGCGGGTCGCATAGCCAATCGGCGCACAGCGCCAGATAAGCCCCCCAACCAGCTTGTCGCAGAGGCGGAGACACGCAAATCGATCGGCTGGTAGTGCCAGTGCGCAGCCGCTGCTTCCACGGACCTAGCTGGCGTCGGCCTCCGCGCTAGCCCGCAGACGCCCTCTCAGCCTGCAGGGATGCTCTGCTGCCGGCGCACCCGGCTCGGCGCGCCGCCACGCCCATCCCCTGCCTGGAAAGAGCCGTGCATCGCATTCCCCACACAGCCTTCCAGGCCTCACCCAATTTCCCCTAGAGTCTTTACCTAGAATTTATGATTCTCAACAAAAAAAAATGGTTTTCTGAATAAGACATCACCTTAGTGCCCATTCTTTACAACTCGGAGATAGGCATAGGGCACAGAAGGTCAGAGCTGGAAGAAACCTCAGAGATTCTCTGGTCCGATCCATTTATTTCACAGCAGGGCAAAGTTATACCCAACGAGGTGAAGGGACTTGCCCAAGACCACACATGTGCAAAGCTAGGAAATCAGCCTGGATCCTGTCTCCCTGCTCCCAGATCCTTCACTCTGTGCCAGGCACGGTAAGGTGAGCACAGAGGGTAAGTCATTTGTTTAAAATAGCAGACATAATAAGTTGCAAAGATAGTTGAAGACAGGTCGTGAAGCCCTGGAAGTCTGGAATCACAGCAAAACTCTGTTCCGGCTCTCACAGAAGGGAGGTACAATGCCCTACCCTAAGTCCAAATGATTCTTGGGCATGTAGACAAAGAGAACATCATCTTCACAATTTTCAAGTTCATTTTGCAGTAATGAGAATGAGAATAGAAAGATTGGTTACTATGCTTCCCAAAGCCTATGGAAGAAAAAAGGAAACAGAGAAATAAAAGGAAGAGAAAGAGAAGAAAAAAGAAAAAGAAGATAGAGTCAGTAGAAATTACACAACTTCTAAATCTTAAGTGATCTCTCAGGGAAATGTCTGCTGTTTTGCATTAAATAGCAGTCATCAAAAAAGATAATTATTTTACTTAAAGAGAATAAGAGATTGTGTAGTTCATGGTTCCGCTCAGAGCCCCTGGATTCAGAAATACACAAGGTGAAAGTTGAGTGCAAAGCTGTAGAGACAGACTGCAGGAGTCCGAGTCCTGCCTCTGCTACCAGCAGGCTGCGTGCATGTAAGCTACGATACATAACAATTTGGTGCCTCAGTTTCTTTATTGGAAAGTAAATATGAGAACAGCACCCTCTTCTGACAGGCTGTTGGAGGATTAATTGAGATGATAAATGGAAGAGGGCCTGGCACGTAACAGAAGCTCAATAAACATTAGCTACTATTATATTTATCCATGTGACTTTGGGCAAGCATGGAAGAAGTTTAGCACAGTGTTTGCAGTGTGTGCTTGCTAAGTGGCATTTATCATTTTATTATGCTTTGTGCATAGTTTCTAGGTTTTCTTCAATGAACACAATTCTTTAGTGATATATCCAAAGTCATTGTAAACCTAAATTTAAAAATGAGAAAAGCATCTGCACAGAGGTTTTTCCAAAGAAGATATACAAATGGGCTCAGCACCTGTGGCTCAAGCGGCTAAGGCACCAGCCACATACACCTGAGCTGGTGGGTTCAAATCCAGCCCTGGCCCACCAAAAACAACAATGATGGCTGCAACCAAAAAATAGCCAGGTGTTGTGGTGGGCACCGGTAGTCCCAGCTACTTGGAGGCAGAGGCAGAAGGATCGCTTGACCCCAGGAGTTGGAGGTTGCTGTGAGCTGTGATGCCACAGCACTCTATCCAGGGTGACAGCTTGAGCCTCTGCCTCAAAAAAGAAGAAGAAGAAGATATACAAATGGTCAGTAAGGACATGAAACACTACTCAATATCATTAGCCATTAGGAAAATGCAAAGCAAAATCATATCCAGTAGGATGGTTATTTAAAAAATAAGATAGATAGTAACAAATGTTGATAAGGCAGTGGAGAGAATGGAACCTTATACACTGCTGATGGGAATATAAAACATTGCAGTCACTTTGGAAAACAGTCTGGCAGTTCCTAAAAGGTTAAACACAGAGTTAGCATGTGGCTCCACAATTCCATTCCTAGATATATACCCAAGAAAAATGAAAACAATATATCCAAACAGAAATTTGTACACAAATGTTCATAGCAGCATTGTTTGAAAAAATTTCCTTTCTTTAAAAAAAAAAAAAGGAAATAACCTAAATGTTCATCAACTAATGAACAGATAAATAAAATGGAGTTTGTTCCTACAATAGAATATAAAAAGAAATGTAGTGCTAATACATGCTACAATGTGGATGAACTCTAAAAATGTGCTAAGTGAAAGAAGCTAGACCACCTATTATATTATCTCATTCATATGAAATGTCCAGAAAAAGCAAATCTGTAGAGATAAAGAGTAGATTAGTAGGCTCAGCCCCTGTGGCTCAAGTGGCTAAGGCGCCAGCCACATACACCTAAGGTGGCAGGTTCGAATTCAGCCCGGCCCGCCAAACAACAATGACAGCTGCAACCAAAAACTAGCCAGGCGTTGTGGCGGGGGCCTGTGGTCCCAGCTACTTGGGAGGCGGAGGCAGGAGACTCGCTTGAGCCCAGGAGTTGGAGGTTGCTGTGAGCTGTGAAGCCATGGCACTCTACCCAGGGGGACAGCTTGAGGCTCCATCAAAAAAAAAAAAAAAAAAAAAAAGAGTAGATTAGTAATTGACTGGGGCAAGGGGTCAGCTTAGGAATTTCTTTTGGGGCTGATGAAATGTTCTAAAATTGATTTTGGTGATGGTGGCACAACTCTGTGAATATACTAAAAGCCATTAAATTAAACACTCTAAGTGGGTTAATTATATGACACAAGAATTATATATCAATAAACCCTTTTTAAAAAAATTTATTTTTTAAGTTTGCTCAATCATGTCACTCCGTTGCTAAATATGTGTAACAGGATGTGTAAAAGTGTGAGGCACTGGTAAAATGTGCCAGCTTTTGTTATCTAATGTGTTTTGAGTCATTCTCAATGAGGGGAAGGAACTTTTGGATGATAGGAGGGTTTGAGAGTTAGAGAGATCATCAAAGGGCAATCCCCAATCCAAGTGCCTTTTCACAGATTATAATTCATGGAGAGCTAAGCTAAACTTTCAGACAATTCAAGGAGTAGTTTTCATTAGACATAGTGATCAACAAGGAAGGTGTGTGTAGTAAATAGACTCATGGGTGGCCCCTAGAATCCTCACCTCCTGATGTCCATGCCTTTGTGTGCGCAGGATCGGACTGGCTCCTAACCAATAGAATGAGGTTTTGTATATGACTATGTTACATAAGATGGTAACCCATCTTGCTAGAGGATGCTGTCTTGCTGGCCTTGAAGTTGCAAGCTGCCATGTTGTAGGCTGCCCTGTAGAGAAGACCACACAGCACAGATCTGAGAGCAGCCTCCAGCCATCAGCCAGCAAGAAACTGGGATCCTCAATCCAGCAGGCTTCAAAGAATAGAATGCCACCAGTAATCACAGGAGATTAGAGCAGATTCTTCCCCCTGTTGAGCCTCAGATGAGACTACAGCTCACCTTGATTATAGCCTTGTGAGACCCTGAAGCAGTGGGCAAAGCTAAGTTGTGCTGGACTCCTGACCTAAATAAACACTGAGATAATCAATGTGTGTTATTTTAAGCTACTAAATTTGTGATAAAATTGTTACAAAGCTGAAGACAACTAATACAGAAGGCATAACCCACTCTTCCCTGTTACCTAAGAGGTAGCTTCTGTGCAGAGACCATCAGCACCCCAGTGCTAATGAGAGGATACCCAAGAACGGTGAGGTCTAGGAGAACAGGTCTTAAGGAGACCACATGGATACACCTGCAAGGTCCACTCCATTCCCAAGAGTGACTCAGCTCTTGGGAATTTATAATGTGGAAATTTCCAAGTTCTGTGAAATCCTGTGGTTCTGTAGGGGCTGGAATAGCATCTCCTACTTGATTCAAACTGGCCAATGAGAAGGGTACTTGTGGGGTGGAAATTTTTGACTGTCAATAAAAACGGAAAGACCAAGCCAGTTGGGGAGCGTGACCATTTGTAATTCTTCTATGCCATAAGCTCCCAGCTGGTGAATAAAGCCCTTCCTCTTATAAACATGGTGTTTGGGGC
>NW_003852409.1:29649279-29656517 GCF_000181295.1 Otolemur garnettii | reverse complement strand
AAAACAAAAAAACAAAAAAAAAACATGGTGTTTGGGTGCTCTTTCTCTCCGTTGGGCCTCATCTTCCTGCAACATTAGGAGGATTCTGGAATAAAGTACTCCTCCAGATCCCGGGGCTGATATCTCTGGAGGGCATCAGGAAACAGAGTGCAGGGCACAGGAAAGAGCACTGTCATTAGGGACACCGGTAGCAGTGGCAATGGTGAGCACTCAACAAGGGCAGCGGGACAGACTGGAAGAACAGGGACTGAGAGTGAAGTTGTGAATTTGGTCAATTCTCGGAAACAATCCTGGCTTTGCCATTTCCCAGGTATGTGGCCTTGGACAAATATCCAAACCTCTCCATGCCCCAGTCTTCTCATTTCCAAAAGCTATTATTTATTTATTTATTTATTTTGGAGACAAAAATCTCACTTTGTTGCCCTTGGTAGAGTGCGGTGGCATCGTAGCTCACCGCAATGATGTGGGTTCAAATGATTCTCTTGCCTCAGCCTCCCAAGTAGGTGGGACTATAGGCACCCATAACACCCGGCTATTTTTAGAGACAAGGTCTCGTTCTGGCTTAGGCTGGTCTTCAACCTGTGAGCTCAGGCAATCCCAGAGTACCCAGCCCCCAAAATCTAATATTCAGAGCACCCACCTTGAAGAGCTCTCCTAAGAAAACGTGAGTTAATTCTATAGTGACCATGAAAACACACCTTGTAGACCTCCAGCCATAGGGAGGCTATTTGACTAAGGGCCCAGCTGCTGCACTCAGAAATCCATCAAAACATTTTCACTGAGGCCATGCTACTCATGGCAGGAATGCTAAGGTAGGCCTGTCTGTGGGTGACAATGGCATTCCTCTGATGATCATTTCTGGTTCAGAGACAGCCCAATGCCCTTGCTAAACCTTCCTTGGACTGCATGGTGACGTAGAGTGCTTCCACCACTTCCTTCTCTCCTTCACTAGACATCAGACTTGGGTTATAGTCTGGTGGCTCTCTCAACCTGCAAATGACTCCCTGCCCATTTCCCTTAATAAAAATCCTTGCATGTTTAATCCCATCTTGGCATCTATTTTTCCAGGAACCTGGATGGACATAAGAGGTACCAGGAATGCTCAGGAAAAATACGTGTAAGGTGTAGATTTGGGACTGGCTCATGCCCTGCCCCACAGGCAAAGAGGCTGTGCCCCTGGTGGAACATAGATAGTTCTGAAACAAGGTGATGGCTCAAATGCTTAAGATTTCACTGATGGTGACCTGGGAAAATAGCTGCATGGAGGAAAATGCTGTGGTGGGTGCAAGGACGCCAGACCTGAAAAATGTGGGGAGAACAATGTGCACCAAGACAGAGGAAGGTGATTGGCTGGATGTATTGCAAAAGAACAATGGGAGACTGCATGCAGTTGGGGAGCAGTTGGTGGCTAAGTATAAGTGGCAGAGAGCTCCAGTGGTCACTTACAACAAGGCTTTCATCCCCTGTGGTGGTGGAAGGACAGACACAATGCCAGAGCTGTTTGAATATTCAGGCAAATAAAGTCTGTTGTGTGAAGGGCAGGATGAACTAGTAGGGTGAACTGAGGACCCAAAACAGGGGGTGGGGACATCTGTTAATTATGTGACACAATGTTAAATATATATTGCCTCCAAAAGCCAAAAGGCTCACCAAGCATTGTTCTCTTTTTAATGAAAAGTAGTATAAGGTGAAACATTACTATTTCACAGTAGAAGAAATATCCCAACATTCTACCAGACCAGTGGCCCCTCAGAAACTTCACTGAGATAATGGACTCCTGAGTCTACATGGGATTTATCACCTACTCTCTGGCTCACAGGTATCTTTCTTTTTTTTTCTGAGACAGAGCCTCAAGCTATCCCCATGGGTAGAGTGTCGTGGCATCACAGCTCACAGCAACCTCCAACTCCTGGGCTCAAGCGAGTCTCCTACCTCAGCCTCCCAAGTAGCTGGGACCACAGGCACCTGCCACAGCACCTGGCTATTTTTTGGTTGCAGCTGTCATTGTTGTTTTGGCAGGGCTGGGCTGGATTCGAACCTGCCACCTTAGGTGTATGTGGCTGGTACCTTAGCCACTTAAGCCACAGGCGCTGAGCCTACATGTATCTTTCTAAGGCATCTAAGGCACTTGCTATTTCCTCCTCAACTATCCAGTTGTAAGAGAATGGCTTCTCCATGGCACTCTGGCTGCTTGCACATGTCCACAGAGGCCATCCAGCAAAAATTTGAACTGCAGCTTATCTGAGTCTTGGAAGAAATTCTTGTAATCCTCTTAGGACATAAGAAGGTAGGAGGCTTGTGATAAGATTCCTTAAGACAATCTCCCACTCACCTCCCTGTGTCCCCTAAAAGGCAGTCATGAGATAGTTTCTTATCACCTCCCAGGTTCTGATGAGGTATGAGACCTCCCAGCTCAGCCCCTCAGAATAGAATTACAGAATCCGTTCTGCAGACTGCTTAGTTGGAGTCTAGAATCAGCTCCTTAACAATTGGGTATCTCACTGTAGTCATGGGCCTCATTTGTTTTGGTGCTGTCCTTTTTAGTATGTGAGTTAACAACCATGGGGAGCTGGCATCTTTGGCTACTCTTCCTTTTGCTGTCTAAGTAATAAACTGAATCTAAAAGCGGTTCAATGTAACTTTAGAAGTCATCAGTCGCACCTTGGCCTTGGTCTTGTTTTATCTTGCATGTGCAATACCAATACACGATTGATCAATGTGGTGGCCCAGTGTGATGTTCTATGGGATATCAGGACAATCAGGATCTCTGTGGACCAGATTACAGAAGAGGGCAAAAGAATTAGAAAGCGTTGGACCAAAAAGGTATATGGTTGACCATCTTAGGTTAAAACAAATTACTTCTGGTGGTCTCTACAATTTTATATAAATGAAGAAAAAAAATTTTTTTTCTAAAGCATACCTATTTATTTGTTGCACAGAGACAGAGTGGGAAATATTGTTCTAAGAAGTCAGAGAAAACTTCTGGGATTATTCAGAACAAATATCTCTGATACTACTTGTAACTATGCTTCATAGGGCTTGTATGGTCTTATGTGCTTGATTATAAATAAGCTGCTTATTTTAAAATTTTTTGTTTGTTTGTTTTTTAGAGATAAGAGTCTCACTATGTTGCTCTTGGTAGACTGTCATCATGTCACAGCTCACAGCAACCTCAAACTCTTGGGCTTAAGCGATTCTCTTGCCTCAGCCTCCCAAGTAGCTGGGATTACAGGAGCCCACCACAACGCCCGGCTATTTTCTTGTTGCGGTCGTCATTGTTTGTTTTTAGCTGGCCCAGGCTAGGTTTGAACCTACCAGTCTTGGTGCATGTGGCCACCGAGCTACGGGCACCATCCTGTTTTTTTGTTTTATTCTTGAGGATTCACTGAGGGTACAGAGAACCAGTTTATACTGATTGCATTTGTTACATAAAGTCCCTCTTATAATTGTGTCCCACCTCCAAGAGGTGTGTCACATACCCTGACACTCCACCCCCCTGCCTTCCTGAGTTATGTGAGCCATTCTAGGATATTATCAACCATGAGAACCTTCCCCCTTTCCACTCCCCCTTTCTCCCACCTCCAACCATGTACTAGGTCACCAATAAGACAATTTTTTTTTTAAATCGGTATATGCAGTCTCGGCGCCTATGGCTCAAGTGGTTAAGGCACCAGCCACATACACCTGAGCTGGCGGATTCGAATCCAGTCCGAGCCCACCAAACAACGACAGCTGCAACAAAAAAATAGCTGGGCATTGTCGCGGGCACCTGTAGTCCCAGCTACTTGGGAGGCTAAGGCAGGAGAATCGCTTGAGCCCAGGAGTTGGAGGTTGGAGGTTGCTGTAAGCTGTGATGCCACAGTACTCTACTTAGGGCGACAGCTTGAGGCTCTGTCTCAAAAAAAAAAAATCAGTATATCCATACCAGGTACTGGAACTGTGTTGATTAGATTCAACAAAGACTCCATATCTTAGTGGTTCTCAACCTGTGGGTCTCGACTCCTTTGTAACAATGAAAATACATCCTGCATATCAGATATTTACATTGCGATTCATAACAGAAGCAAAATTACAGATATAAAGTAGCAACGAAAATAATTTTATAGTTGGGGGTCACCACAACATGAGGAACTGTATTAAAGGGTCGCGGCATTAGGAAGGTTGAGAACCATTGCCATATCTGGAATAGCAACTGCAACTGCAGTAACCACCTTGTGATACTGTGATGTAATAAGAAATATGCCTTTGATCTTCATCCCTGATTTCTGGCACACAGCACTTAAAATCCTTGATGTTTCCTCAGTGATGGGGTGAGAAGAATATATTTTGTTATTCATAATAAACCCCTTTAACCAAACCTGAGCTTATGCTAATGGAATTTGGTGGACTCCTACCTAGATTTAGGGTAGGGGCCAATTGCCGGAAGAATCAACCATGTGATGAGAAGGTTGGGACTTTCAGCCTCAGACTCTAACCTCCAGAGAGGGGAAAAAGGCTGGAGACTGAGTGCGATCACCAACAGCCAGTGATGTAATCAATCGTGCCTATGTAATGAAACCTCCATAAAATCTCCCAAACTATGGGGTTCTGAGGGTTTGTAGGTGCTGAGAGGGTGGCATGTCCCCTGAGAGCATGGAAACTCTGCCCCTTCCCACATAGTTGCCCCAGTCGTTTCTTTCACTTGGCTACTCCTGAGTTGAATCCTTTATAATAAGCCAGCATTAGTAAGCAAGGTGCCTTCCCGAGTTCTGTGAGCCATTCTAGGATATCATCAACCATGAGAACGGGGTTGTGGGAATCTCCAATTTCATGATGGCAGGTGAGAGGCCCAGACTTGCAACTGGCATCTGAAGAAGGGACAGTTTTGTGTAACTGACCCCTTAATTTGTGGGAGATCTGTACTAACTCCAGATGGTTAGTGTCAGAATGGAATCAAATCACTGGACACATAGTTGATGTGGAGAGTTAGAGAATTAGTTGTTGGTGTTGCGGGAGAAACCCAGGCATCTGGTGTCAGAAGTGTTACGAGTAGAAATAGACCACAGTACATCCAACTCACAGCTATTCTCCAAGATCGTGCCTTCTGCAGAGGGCAAACGGATAAATGAAATAATGATGAGTGACGAACAGTGACCATATATTTCAAGTCTTTAATGGCCTTATCCTCTGCAATACTCCCCCCCCCCCAGGATGCAGTATTACTTTTGGCTGAGTATCCTAGTAAGGAAGAGAAATTCCAGGGACTTTCATTTGCCATTACCTCTCATAACAACCCTTATTCCACAGATCAGGAAGTCAGTGTGGAGATTCTGCCAGTCAGTGAGTACATCTACGTCTATTCCAATTAAGCATTCAAAAACTGGGGAAATGGTGGGGTCACCTCTATGGTTTATCTTACAAGGGTACAAGTGAATCTTTCTAAAAGCAGAGTTTTAACTCAATAACTAAGAAAATGACATGAAGGTTATGTTAACCAGTTTGAGAGAGTGTTTCAAAATTGTATATGAAAACAGCACACTGTACCCCATGATTGCATTAATGTACACAGTTATGCTATAAGACATTAAAAAACAAAACAAAACTGGGGAAATGACCATAAGGTGGCTCCACAGACCTACTGGGCCCACAATGAGACAGACTTCATCAAAATTCCATTTTTTTAACTGCTCACCATAAGCCCCTCCTTTGACAAGTAGTCCACAGTGGTATTTTGTGTTCCCAGAAATTAGCATCTAGAGTCTGCAATGGACCAAATGTTTATGTACTTCCAAAATTCGTAAGCTGAAATCCTAACCCCTAACGTAATGGCATTTGGAGGTGGGGCCTTTGGGAGGTGATTAGGTCCTGAGGGCTGAGCCCTCATGAGTTAGATTAGTGGCATTACCAAAAAAGATAGAGATCCTCTGTCCTTTCCACCCTGAATGGTTAAAGTGAGAAGATGGCCCTCTACAAGGAAGTGGACCCTCATCAGACACTGAATCTGCTTGAGCCTTGATCTTGGACTTCTCAGCCTCCAGAACTGTGAGAAATAAATTTCTGTTGTTTATAAGCCACCCAGCCTGTGGTATTTTCTTATAGCAGCCCAAAGGGACTAAGACAGAACCAATACATAATAATAATCAAAAGGTGCACAAGGTCACAGTCACTGTAGCAGTCACAGTCACCTGAGGGAAGGCTTAGAAGAGGATTTTCAGTAATTTTTTTCTGCCAATGCTGCAAAATTCTTTCTCAAGGAAACCTGTTCTCCCTTCCACCATGGCCCTCTAGGCCAATAACTGGCTTAGGTCCAGAATAAGTAAAAAGTTATGCCTTTCCATTATGGCACTGAAGGGGTTTCTGGCTACCAGAAATATTTTGTATTATAATGATGCATCAAGCAGTATTTTAGTAGGTTGCCTATTTCATCCCTGGAGATCCCATGATTAATTAACCACCTCCACAGTTCCCTTTGGGTCACACATTCTGACTACCACTTTGTCTTTGCTGCCTGTGGTAGTTACTATTCCCACCTTGTATCTGTATTAAAGGCTGGCTGTCATTTGACATTTGTCACCATGAGCTCCTATCATCCTCTCTAAGTTTCAGTCAACCAACCAAGCAAACTATGCCACTTTTAGCTACATAAGCTGGCATAGTGAATCCAGACTCTCTGGTAAGTGCACCCACTTCAACAAATGCAGCCCTAGCCAGTGTTGTATCCTGTCTTCTTTGGTCTAACCATTGCCAAACATGCATTCCCCAGGTTTTTGTTGATAGAAATGGAAACATCTTGTGAATACCTTTTAGCAGTAACTTTTTCCTTGCAGGTCACACTTTGTATTCAGAAGGGTGCTGAAGTCTTAGGGGTAATCAAATGTTTGGAGTGGGTCTTGAGGAGAACAGACATCTCCACATAGGACATACAGGACTGGTCTTCAAGCAAGCGAAGTGCTGTGCAAGTAAAGGATTTTCTCTCAGATATGGAAGGCAAGCTGATTCCTCTCAAGGATGGGAGGACTCAGAGAGATTTAGGGGTCCAGGATTCTCAAATTTATCCGAGTCTACCTCTGTGCCCCACTCAGGGTCTCAGGGTTCCATTCTTTCTGAATCAATGCCCTAACTTTTTCATGAGAAATGTGGCAAGGCCTTGAGTTCAGCTAACATTTTAATTCTGCAACTCAGAAAATTAAACTTGGGTCTGATTTTCACTGAACTTGACTCATACTTCACTAAAGAAGACCTTCTTTAAAAAAAAAAAA
>NW_003852409.1:29645927-29649048 GCF_000181295.1 Otolemur garnettii | reverse complement strand
CAGCTTGAGGCTCTGTCTCAAAAAAAAAAAAAAAAAAGAACCTAATAGTCTCACACAACACATGTTCTTTTTTCAGTTGCTTTTCCACACTCAACAATACGTCATGGATAATTCTCCATGCCATAGGGGTTTATTTATACATTTATAACACCATTTTAAATGACTTCCTAGTATAGCATTGTGGGAATGTACCAGACCTACTGATGGACATTATGATGGCTTCCAACTTTTTAATATTATAATCAACACTGAGATGAATACAGCTTCAGTTACTTGTTAGAATACCTTCCTAGGTTGAATTCTTAAAAGTAGTAATGCTGTACCAAGAGGAATATACATTTAAAAATTTGAAGCCTGTGCCCAGGCATAGTGGCTCATGCCTGTAATCCTAGCACTCTGGGGGGCCAAGGTGGGTGGGTTGCTTGAGCTTAGGAGTTCAAGACCAGCCTGAGCAAGAGTGAGACCATTTCTCTAAAAAAACAGCCAGGTGGTGTGGTGGGCACCTGTAGTTCCAGCTACTCCGGAGGTTGAGGCAAAAGATCACTTGAGACCAGGAGTTTGAGGTTGCTGTGAGCTATGATGCCATGGCACGCTACCCAGAGCGACAGAGTGAGATTCTATCTAAATAAATAAATAAATAAAAATTTGAAACCTGCTACCAGATTACCTTCCAGAGAAGTTATGCAGCTGATATTTCCAACAGCAGGGTATAAATGTCCCATCTTTCCTCATCCTTAGCAGTGCTGGGTTTTGCCAACTAAATAGGTAGAAAAATGGCCTCTTGTTTGTTTTCTAGTGAGGGAAATGTCTTTATTATGGATTCATTAGCCATGCATATTTCTTCTGTGGATTGCTTCTCGGTGATCTTCCCCCTTATAAATTAGAGTATTCATCTTTTTCTTACTAAAAGTTCTTATTTTATACGTTGCAAAGTTGGGTTTTTTTCCCTAAACTTGTAGTTTACATTTCAATTTTTATTGGGATTGTTTGTTTTGCTTTTACTAAACACATTTCTCAAGCCTGTTTTTCCCTTTAGGATTGCTTCTTTTTGGTTTTATTCTTAAAAATATCTTCTCTATTGAGAAAGCTAATAAGTCTTTTTTTTTTTTTTTGAGACAGAGCCTCAAGCTGTCTCCCTGAGTAGAGTGCCGTGGCATTACAGCTCACAGCAACCTCCAACTCCTGGGCTCAAGCGAGTCTCCTGCCTCCGCCTCCCAAGTAGCTGGGACCACAGGCACCCACCACAATGCCTGGCCATTTTTTGGTTGCAGCCTTCATTGTTGTTTGGCAGGCCCGGGCTGGATTCAAACCCGCCACCTTAGGTGTATGTGGCTGGCGCCTTAGCCACTTGAGCCATAGGCGCCAAGCCTACCTCCTTATTCAAAACTAGTTTGTTCACGGTTTCCTTTTTCTACCATTAATGACTTAACTCACCTGAATCTTGTTTCTAGTCCTGGCCCATCTTCACCTAGTGAGGCCTCCTCCCTCAGACTACAAGGTGTCCATAAAGTTCATGTGCAATTTAAAATAAAGAACTATTTTAAAGTTGGTCCCTTTTGGTCCTTTCTCCCTCCAGCAGGACGTAAGTCCTCAAATGACCTCAAAACTAGACCCAAGCCAATTTTCTGCCTAAAGCTGAGGTTTCCACTTAAGGGATGTGACCACCGGCTCTGCCTGAGTTCTGCCTTCCAGGACCACTGGCTTTGCCTGAGTTCTGCCTTCCAGGAGAGAATGGCTATCTTAGTGCCCAGGAGGAGAATGCACTGTTTCTCGATGCTCTAAGACACTCAGGTTCTCTGGCCTTCTGGGGTGAAGCTGTGTGTGCTATAACTACCCACACAAGAGAGCCCAGGAAGGGGACCACCCACCCCTTTCCATCTGGGCCAGACCATCACATTCAGATAGTGCCGGACACTTTATCAGGGTGTTGACACGGGGACCACTTCCATGATTAAAGCTGTAGGCAGAGAGGCATAGGGCTTATCTTCAGTGTGGAAGTCACCAGTACTCACAGGGCTTGCAGCTGGCCGTGCCCTGACCACAGTCGGAAGTGGGGCCTTTCAACAGGGCCTGGTGGCAAGGGGCCCCTGGAGGCCTGTTCTGGGGAAAGAGGGGCCACGAGTGGAGGGCAGAACGTAACCAGCAGTATAGCTGTGGAAACCTAATAACATTCCCAGGCCACCACTGGCGTAGTCAGGATGCAACAGCAAGAAGGGATGGGAGAGGGCAAGGCGTGGAGAAGCAGCTGTGGTAAAAGGGCAGAAAGGAAGTAGATGGAACCAGCAACTGCTCCAAGTGCCTTCTCCCTGCAAAGGCAACACACAAGTAAGACAAGAACGCCTGTTCCCAGGGCCAGAGTACCCTGGGGAGCAGGCCAAAGGAAGTTCTTAAAGGGAAAGACGTGAGGCCTTGGAGGAGATTTATTCTTTTCTTTTCTTTTTTTTTTTTTGAGACAGAGCCTCAAGCTGTCCCCTTGGGTAGAGTGTCGTGGCATCACAGCTCACAGCAACCTCCAACTCCTGGGCTCAAGCAAGTCTACTGCCTCAGCCTCCCAAGTAGCTGAGACCACAGGCACCCACCACAATGCCTGGCCATTTTTTGGTTGCAGCTGTCATTGTTGTTTGGTGGGCCTGGGTTGGATTTGAACCTACCACCTTAGGTATATGTGGCTGGCACCTTAGCCACTTGAGCCACAGGCGCCGAGCCCTTGGAGGAGATTTAGACACAAGAATCCACACCCAGAGCCCAGAGCCCCCAAAGTAAAGGTGCAGGAGGGCTTTGGATTCTCACCTAAACACTTGAAGAGGTAAGGGGAGAGACGGAAGGGGCTGAGGAGGCAAAAAATAATTTAGAAAAACCCCTGAAAACAGCTCCAGAGATCCAGATGTGTGATAAATATCTTGTCTTGCAGTGACAGGCTAGTTAAAATGTCAGTCACATGAAAGTAATCTGCCTGCCAAACAAGTGTCCCTCCGAGTTAGGTCAGAAATGGGTCCCACAGTAATAATGCATTAAAGCCCGAAAATAAAGGTGGGTGATCAGAGAGAACGAGGAAGTTATGTCCCCACAGCCTAGAACAGGCATCCTCAATGTCCCCACAGCCTAGAACAGGCATCCTCAA
>NW_003852409.1:29634917-29645089 GCF_000181295.1 Otolemur garnettii | reverse complement strand
AAAGAAAGAAAAGTGTGTCTCTCCCTTTCATTTCCAGCACACTGGAGAAGGGGACACCTTTCAAGGTGACTTATCCTCTTCTTTGTACATTTAAAAGAGCTAGTACACACACAGCACCTGGAGGTGGTGAGAGCAGGGTCCATTCTAGCTGAGCAGCTCGGAGCCTGGGCCATGCCATCCCAGAGGGGCTGAAGGAAGCACATCAGGGCAAACCTCGTGCTTGGATGCACACAAGAGTGCCCAGGGCTGAGCAGCCAGCCAAGGCTGAGCTCAGAAGGGAGAAAGAACTGCTCCACCATCCTAGGCCTCACCGCTTCCCCAGTAAAGCCTGTGGTAGGCTTGTCTGCCCCACAGGGCAAAGCCTGCTAGCAAGTGGGCAGCACAGCTAATAGCAACACTTGGCTAACACCCCTGAGGGAGAATGCTGGTATCCCAGAGGCCCTGCCAGACCCCACTCTGGTAAGACCTAGGTTCCCTTCAGGGAGTGGCAGGAAGAAAAGGAACTCCAATAAGCAAGCTGTTTCACTGACAAGGGTCTGGGGGCCATTTACTGTTGGGGTGGCGTGGAAGGCAGCTCTGCTCTGCAAGCTCAGGCAGGTTGCTCTGTGGGCATCTGCATTATAATCCAGTTATACATACATATGCCATCCCATCCCTCAGAGTGAGAGTACACTCTTGGTCACTGAATCCTGGAACAATGAGCTTTGTTGCAATCTCTGGCCAAGCACTGCACAGCAGCCATACAGAGGGCCCCACGCCTAATCCTAGGTTGTGTTTTATAATGTTTCCTTAATGGTAGCCTCTTTCTGTCTTTTTGTGTGTGTTTTGACATTTTGAGTCCTATTTACTGACAAAAGGTGTGCAAGGTAGGCATATATGAGATGTTTAAAGGTAAGTGTCACTGAGGTCTAAGAGGCTTTCAAAGAAATGGTCCAATAAACACAATGTATGAATCACTTCTCAATTTTTTGAGAAGATCAAGTGCAGGAAACAGAATGAAGACAATTAGGGATTGGTGGTTGTCCTCGGGCACTATGAAGGATGTCAGAAACATCCGTGAAGCCATATGGGCTTGACCAGTAATTGCAGGAATTAAAACTGGAAGAAACCGGCTAGGTGCCTGTAGCAAGTGGTTATGGTGCCAACCACATGCACCTAGGCTGGTGGGTTCAAACCCAGCCCAGGCCAGCTAAACGATGACAACTGCAACAAAAATAGCTGGGCATTGTGGTGGGCGCCTGTAGTCCCAGCTACTTGAGAGGCTGAGGCCAAGAGAATCCCTTATGCTCAAGAGTTTAAGGTTGCTGTGAGCTGTGATAACACAGCACTCTAACAGGGTGACATAGTGAGACTTTATCTCAAAAAAAAAAAAGGAAGAAACCAAAGAGAAGGTAAGTCTGACTTCAGGACAAATGAAGGGAGAGACAGCTACTGCCAACAGCCCTTGCCAGCAATGCAGCTGAATCCAGTCCACATGGAATCTGCTCCAGCACAGTGTGTCAGCTTCAGTTAGTGCTCCTGTCTCCAAGATGCCACCCCCTGGGGACAGTCCTCTAACACAGCTAGAAGAGAAGCCCAGGCCTGACTCTCGGCATTGGGCTACTTTTCCAGCCCTGGGGAATAACCAAACCCATCATGTTGCCTCATGAAACATCGAGTAAAACTGGGGCTAAAGAAGGTGAGTGACAAGCTTAAGCTCAAGGTCAGGCAAAGGCGGGGCTGGAAGCCAGTCCAGTCACGCTAACTGGTGCACTTTCTCCAGCACCCCCTTGCATACCTTGGGACTCCCTGGGACCCCCACCCACAAGTAGAGCTGGTCCCTGCATGGATGGACCTTTCACATTGTGTACCACCTTCCTGCCCAACTGGTTGTAACATACCTATGGTGGGAAGGTGGAGAACTTGCTTTACAGCAAGGAGCAAGCTGGCTCATAGCACCAGAGGAGCCAAGTCAAATCCCGCCTATGTCCCATGCTGCCCTGAGACCCTCCAGAAGACATGCATTTGCTCATTGACTCAACAACACTTGCCCAGCGCTGACTGCTGTGCCAGGTCCCCTGCTGAGGGTACCTGAGGGAGCATGAGTTTGGGATCCCTGCTGTCAGGGAGCTTCAGGCTAATAGGAGAAACAGGAACTGAATCATCTCACTGATAAATCCTAGTTACAAACTGAAATATGGGTTCTGAAGGGCAGGAACACCAGCTCAGCAAGCATCATGTTAGAGAGGCCTGACTGAGAGGGCTGCTGGGGGGAAATAGGGCCCCTGAGTTGAAACCTGGAGGAGGAGAGGGGAGTTAACTGGCTAAGAGGAGAAGACAGTGGAGACAGAAGAAATAGCCCATGCAACTTCACCCTCTGGAGAGGACCCAACAAGGCACGTTCAAGGGAGTGCAGGGGGGACTTCTGCAGGCACATGGGGAAAGTGTTCACCAGATTCCTTCTGGGGAAGCCTGAGTACAAAAGAGGCCCCCTGATTATGCAGTCTTCGTCACACAAGAGGAAGGTCAGAAATACACCTGCTTCTTTCTCTTCTCATCACGATAGTGGCACAAGAGCGTCTTATGAAACCCTAACCTTTCAAAAACAGTGGTTACAGAAACCATGACACAGCAGATGTTTGTCAGCACTAGTGACAAACTCATGGAGGCCAAGGGGCCCGCACACAGGGAGACCACAGCACATGTGCTCTAGCAGCATTTTTATTTACAAACAGCAATGTCCATTGACTTTATACCATAAAAAAGCCATTTACAAGCAAGAAACAAGAATTCAGAACAAAATTAAGCAGCACTGAAATATTCATGTCACAAACCTAAAACAAAATGAATACAAGAGTAAAATATCATTTGAATAAATAGTCTTAAATTCATGCTATAAAATAATCCTTAATGGCAAGTTACTAGTTGATACAGCATCCGCTTAGCTAGCTTCATTTACTTCATATGGTGATGAAGTGTGGCGTTGTGAGGTTACCAGTTTATATTGCAAGATAATGACACTGTGTTAAGTCATTCAAATTGCTCAACCATTTATAACGGAAAAAATGTTAGCCCTACTAATAAAAGTGGTGAGAGAGATGGTTTTCACATTAGGAATATGGTCATTCTCAACAAACCAGGTAAATTTACCTCTTACAATAGTCAGGGCAGCAACCAAAGGCTTGGGCAGCAAGTCCAAGGTTGAATTCACAGCATACTTGTCACTGAGGGGCAGCAAGAGGTCTGTGTACTGAATCTGCTACATGGAGTGCCAAGCAAGGCTGACTCCTGGACTTGATCAAGAACTACAATAGCCCTGTCTGTGCCAGACCCAAAGAGGGAACCAGAGAAAATAGGTTCTCTTCTGGGCCCAGAAGTCAAGCCCTGGGCAGAAACAGTGGGAACACTCCGGCACTTACTGAAAAAGACGAATGTGACGTTTGACAACCATTACAAATTTGGAACAATGTGAATGACTTTTCTGAACTTGTAGTTCAGTTGCACTGAGTAATATGAAATCTATGATTTATGAACTAGATAGTTTCATATAAAGAATTTACATAATTCCCCAATACTTTCATATATAAAATTTAATAAATAACCCTGACCAGTCTAGAAGCACCATTCAAGGGGCGTGTGCCCTTGGAAAATAGTTTAGGTGTTGCATATTTGAGTCCCTTTCAGTGGAGGCTTCACAGGAAACCATTATAGAATTTAACAATAATGACGATGACAAAAACAACAACAAAAAAAATCACAGTAATAGAAAAAGTGTTAAAATAAAATACATTGATCTCTTTAAAGTAAAGCTCATTCACATAGATGATTTCTCCCCCAGCCCTTACTTTGAGTTCCTGCAAGTTGGCTGTAAAAACAAAAATAAAAACAAAACCACACATAAAATATGCAGGCCTATGGTTTGGGCTAAGGGAAAACAAAGAGTTGGTTATAACTGCTATCGTTAGAAAAGACAAGTACTCATGCTCTGGAAGATTTAAAAATTATCAATTTAGTTCTACAGTATATTCTGCTTAACAGTGAACCGACAGTATCCTTTCTGTTGTTAAAAACAAAAACAAAGAAACAAAACCACAACTGTCAAGGCAGAGCCAATTGGTTGGGAGGCTTTCCACTGATCAGAAAATTAACTTGTCTCCATATACTGTATTTACAAATATAATTTCTAAATGTATTTACAATTTTAGTAGAAATTAGAGGGTAAAGAACTGATTAGAATGAAAATAACTGTTTAAAACCACACACGTTAGTAAAAGTATAAAATTCTTTGTTTTCACAGTTTGTAATAACAGGCTAAACATCTCTAGAAAAGGACGCTGTCACTGTCTTCACATTGTCTAATATTGGAAAGGTAGCTCGAGAAGAGACTCAATTATGAACAAGCCTATATGAATTCAGGATATATTTTACTGCAAAAGATTTCTTCACATATCACTGTATCTTATTGATTTCTGCATTTGTTATAAATGAAACATTTAACCTAAAACTGTACAGAAATAGGGACTTTGCTTTCCAAAAAGAGTTGCTCTAAGGAGTTACACAGCGTACTTCGTCTGCGGAGACGTGATGTGAACTTCAGGGAGAGAATGTTTCCGTTCTGTGGTCATGTTAATCCTCCTGGCACATCCTCGTGCGGCAAGGCACAATTAATTGCTGCTGCCCGATCTGAATGGAGTTAATCTCTCACCAGTCATGCCCCTGGGAAGCATGACGGTACAAATGCTCAGAGAGGCTACACAGCTCCGTGCTGGCCTAGCGCTGCCTCCCTCGAAGCCCTGCGGAACTTTACAGTACTGTGTTATGGCTTGAGAATTCATTCTTAACACTGCGAGCAGTGGAAAGGGGAAAGTGTCAGCAACATGAATGGGAGCAAGTGGAACTTGCAAAAATGTGAATCATGATTCTTAGAGAGAAACTTAATCAATATTCTGCCCCTTAACAGTCCCATTACAATGTTTGAACCTGAACTGTACAATCAAAGCAATGTATATTTTTGTCAAAGACAATTTTGGATAAGTCACTCTTTGGTAAACTCAAACCAGTTAAACAAATTTACACATACAAAGAACTCCATGTAAATAAAGTTAAAACAGACACAATGACAAGAGCCAGGACGTTGGAGGTCCCTGCCCGGGGTGCTCTCACCTCCTAACTCTTCTCACATACTGAAGAATGCTCTGGAGACCTCACAGAAGGCCCCAAGCCTGAGTGAAAAGGAGGTTCCTTCCCTGAGCTTGACCTCTTATGTCCTTGGATTTGGGCATTTTCTTGTCACAGACTTACTCTGTATCACAACACAAATTTTTTGCATTTAAATCTTAAAAAAAAAAAAATCAGAAACTTACTCATGTAAGGAAAAAAAAATCACAAACATTTACCTGAAACCCCAGAACATATTTAAGTGGGTAAACACTTGGGGTCCAGCCTCCCCTTGAGGCACGAGGCTTTAACAGGAGTTGAACAAGTGCTCCAGGGAGAGAACAAACCCCTACTTAGGCAGTCTGACGAGGAAAAAGGCATACTATATACCCGATTTAGCAAAAGCTGCTCCTCGGGAGCAGCAGATTAGAGTGTAATCTGTACGGAGCTAACACTGATGTAGCGCAGCAGTTCACACGTGAACAGATCCTGTGTGCTAAGGAGAAGCTACTGCATGGCTACCACCCCCGGGGGTTATTACACAAGAAGAGCTTGAATGACTTTTTTTCTCAAAAACAAAAACAACAAAAATCCACTATTGGTACTGTTAAGACCCAAAAAAGCATGGGAAATCAGCAAACATCTATTTCTCTATTCCTTTAACTCCCAGCCTCTGCGGCCGGTCCTTCGTTTGTTTTCTCCTTGAGGTGACTGCACTGTTCTGGCTGTGGGTCTCAGCCCCGGTTCTCAGGCATAGACTGAAGCAGCAGTGACATCTCCCCAACAGCCCACAGCACAAACTTACCATGAAACTGCTCACAAAATTACCCTCTGTCAGAGAATACAGTACCAAAGCAATCTTGTAAAGCCTGTTTGGGTATGTGGACACAATCCAGAACTAAAGACATTTCCCAAAGTGCTGAAAAACATTATTCAAACAGGACTTGGGTATACTTTCACACAGCAATGTGTTTGCCGGCACATGCTTTTGAGGTGTCTTTTCAAGCTCTGAACTCAAGAGAGGAAAACAACTGTAATCCACTATTACACCATTAGATTTCACATTTTCTACAACTATACTGACCTAAAAGACACTTAACATAAAAATAGCACCACATGACAGAAAAAATGGTGACACACACAGATTTGGTGACACACTGAGTATCTGAGAGGGCTTTTTAACTGTTGGTTCTTTAAGCAGGAAACACTGAGAGTGGAAGAGCCACTGAGGGCTCTCATTAGCACACACAATACTAAGATAGATATATTGCTTGCAATTCCCATAGAGTATAGCTTTACAAAAAATACAAATTCCAAGTTCTGCAGTTACCCTGGGAACTGCATGTAGAAAAAGTTGCTGTGCACCTGAACTGGCTGTTTGAAAGAGAAAGGAGAAAAAGAACCCACAACACTGCTTGGAGAATTCTGTAGACAGAACTACAAATCCCTTTCCTTTAGCGCGAGTACTAACTCATGGTAGAGAATGATGTGATTTAGTTACCTGGTATGTATGTTTCTACAGTACGGAATGAAGGTAGATTTGTAGGCCAGTAAAAACCTTGAAAACCACTGCTCCTTTGGGGTTGGCTAATATAACACTACACTATGTAAAAAGGTCAGCACCACAGGTCATCCAGCTTACCTGCTGGACAACTAACAAAAATTCCAAACGGTTTCCAACTAGAGTTGAAGAAATTTTATGGCATTTGGTTTATGTATTTGTTATGAAGCAGAGCTATGAACACTGTGATTTGCTTTGCTTGCTTTTGGACACAATGATTAATAGATAGATATGAAAACCTACTAACATTCTTTTATAAAGGAAATGAAGGGGCAAAATCCTAACATATTAGGTAGGGATAAGACAGAGTCAAAAGCCCTGTTCACATTGTATTAAATTATATATTCCTCTTACATTCACCTCAACCAGAATAAAATCAAATTTGATAATGTATATATACTATATATATAATAATCACTTTATTATATATATATATAAATTGTCTAACTACCCCCTAAAAGGAATTTTAAATTAGAAAAGGTTACCCATTTGTATCAGCTGACGGCATCCTAGTCTCTCTCCATGAAAATGCACTGCTGCCAGCACACACAATGAGAGAGAGTATGCCTCTTGGCAGAGAGTGGAGGGTCAACCAGTTGGCATAGCTGAATCACTGGCAGATTTTGGATTAAGAGTTCAGCCAAAGAGGAATACTGTCAGCCTGTGTTTTCCCTGGATGCACTGCCCTTCATGCATTGAGCTCCTTCGGGGAAGGAAGACAGGGGAAAGGATAAACACAACAAAGTGTTCCATCCAGAAACTTTAGAAAACTGCCAAGAGACAAGAGATTTCCAGATGGCTGGGAAAACTAAAGATTACAACAAAGCAAATCACAAATATGCATTGATTAATGTGCTTTGTTTGGGTGCGCTTCTTTACCACCTTAATCCGGAGCATCAGACACTGTGTGAATTTCCATCCGGGAATCTAAGGCCATCTCTGCGGCCGATGCATCATTTTCTAGTTTCTGTTCCACATACACATCTGTTCTCTCTGGGGACTCGATGCGACTCCTGACTTCGGCGACGCCCGGGTGGTTTTTCCGCAGGTGCTGGTTGAGGGTACCTTGGAATGGAAAGCACTTCCCACAGATCTCACAGCGGAATGGTTTGTCGTCAGTATGGCCCCGGATGTGGTACTCCAATTGGTCCTTCCGCGTGTATTTCTTCCCACAGAACTTGCACACAAAGGGGGTGATTCCCATATGGAGTCGCATGTGCCTGTCAAGGCTTCCTTTCTGGTTGAAGGACTTTCCGCAGTAAATACAGATCAACCTCTCGTTGTACGGGTACCAGTGGCCTCTCGTGCTCCTCTCCCGGGGACTGCTCTCATACCCAGGGTTGTTCATCATGGCTTCACTGTCAGAGCCCTGCACCAGGCCCTGCAGATCACTGTGCAGGTGGACAGACAAAGCCCGCTTCTGGCGGGCACGCCCTCCTCGAAAACAGCTCAGCATGGACCTAGAGGGGCTGGAATTACTCAAACTTCCAAAAGCGTCTGATACACTGGTTGGCTGTGAGGCTGCTTGGGAATAGGAATACGCATGCTGGAGCACAGACCCATAGGAGCCCACGTTCACTGCCACAACTTGTTCCCCATCAACCATCTCCGTGTGGTACCCGTCGTCACCCAGGGAGGAGCTGTCGGAACAGCTCGGACGGTCGGACTTTTCCATCTTCACTTTCACCTCAGTGATCTGGCTCTCCCTCACCAGTAGGTCCCCTTGCTCCTGGTCCCCCTCTATCTGAATCTCATACTCAGAAACGCTCCCACTGCTCCCACGGTCTGAGTGCCCCTCCTCCTGTAAGCGGCTGCGCAAAGCTTTGCTGGGAGTCGTCTCCATCCGGAGATCGCCGCTTGCAGCGGGCTGCCGTCCCTGAGAGCAATAGGGAGGGGAGATCTCAACTGGGTTGGCAAAGAAGCTGCTGTCTTTCACTCCGTTGCGACTCTCGGGATTCTCTTCGGCACCGACGGTAACAGAGTCCACATCTCCAACGGTAATTTTTGAATGGATGCTCTCTAAGATCTGTGTGCACTTGTCAATGACACACTGCATCTGAAGAAAGCTAGCTGCAGTCAGAAAACTGACAACATCCTTCAGCTGCAAGGACATTCTTCCAGTGTAACAAAAAGACAGCAACTGCTCAAACACATTGGGATTTTTAATCACTGATATCGACAAGCCACTCATGGTACTTAATGCTGAATGGTCCCGGAAATATGGGGAGCTGGCAGCAAGGACTGCTTTGTGGGCTCGGAATGGCTGACCCTGAATGTGGACAATGATGTCACATAGTTTCCCTTGCAGGCGGAGTTCGTTTAGTTGGCTCAGAACGGTGCTGCTGTACTCGGGCACATCAAACTGAATAAAACTGCTGCTGTCCATTTCTACTGACATGAAGTGTACTCTGTGAAAAGAGAGAGTTTTCGTAATTCACCAAGGACTCCTCACTAAGTGCAAGTGGCATAAACACAAGCTTATGACAATACCATTGTAGCTACTATACGTCCTTAGGTCTACCTGAGCAGTTCCTCTTGCTCATTTTACACTTTCATGTTCCAGTTAATTCACCTAAAGCCAAATTATGATCAATTAGCCTAGAATCATTACTGTCTTACATTCACCTTGATCAAAAGTAAAACACTTAACATGCAGTAGGGCTATTTCAGCTCTGGTTGAAAAACTGGTATCCTTCTGACAGAAATACTTTCCTGTTTCACCTACTTTTGAAGATTTGAAATACTTTAAAAAGATTATTAAATTCATCTAAAGAATATTCTGCTTTATTTGGTATTTTTCAAGCATAGGGCACACTGAATACAATGAATGGAGCTAAATCCTTTATAATATTACTGCCTTTGCATTTATTTCACCGCTGCACACCTTTATATCCTTTTGGGGATGGAAATTTATAGATTTACAATGTTCAGTCTTTCAGTGAAGAGTTACTTTTAGACAGTAGGAGTTAAAGAGTGATGGAAACACCAGAAGTGCACTCTCTTCCACTAGTGCTCACAGCTCCAGCACACCTAGAAGTTTCCTTACTCTCCCCTAGAATCTGAAGTGCTGGAATGCTTGGAACTATTCAAGAATAGAGCGCCCAGGCTCCATTCTTTGACCAAAACACAATAAAACTAGATCTAACAATTATATTTTAGATTTTAAAATGCAACCAATAGAAATTTAAACACCTCTTGTACAATACTAAATCCCAGGCAATAAAAAAAGGAATAAAACTACTTAGAAAATGAGAAAATTGGCTCGGTGCCTCTAGCTCAAGGGGCTAAGGCGCCAGCCACATACACCTAAGGTGGTGGGTTTGAATCCAGCCCAGGCCCGCCAAAAACAACGATGACGGCTGCAACCAAAAAATAGCCGGGCGTTGTGGCGGGCGCCTGTGGTCCTGGGAGCTACTTGGGAGGCTGAGGCAGGAGACTCGCTTGAGCCCAGGAGTTGGA
Source organism: Otolemur garnettii (assembly GCF_000181295.1). Taxonomy (NCBI): domain Eukaryota; kingdom Metazoa; phylum Chordata; class Mammalia; order Primates; family Galagidae; genus Otolemur; species Otolemur garnettii. The sequence goes on along the minus strand of NW_003852409.1, from coordinate 29,634,933 downwards.
GGTTGCTGTGAGCTGT
>NW_003852409.1:29629266-29634863 GCF_000181295.1 Otolemur garnettii | reverse complement strand
CTCGCTTGAGCCCAGGAGTTGGAGGTTGCTGTGAGCTGTGATGTCACAGCACTCTACCCAGGGGGATAGCTTGAGGCTCTGTCTCAAAAAAAAAACCGAAAGAAAAATGAGAAAATTCACATAAAATCTGGAATAAAGAGGATTTAGGAGTAAAATTTGCATATGTCTTCAACTTACTTGAGAATGTATCCCCTAAAAAGAGATGAATAGATACATGATAAAGCAAACATAGTGAAAAGTTAGTAAGTATAGAGTCTACATGGTCGGTAACTGGGGATTTATTGTAAAATTCTCCCAGCTTTTCTGTAAGTTTGAAATTTTTCATAATGAAATGTTGGGGATTTTGAAGAAATAACAAAAAAATGTAACAGGGAAAGCCAGTGCCTTCAAAGATTATATAATTAACAATAAATATAAAAAGGACTCAATTCAGGGCAGCACCTGTGGCTCAAAGGAGTAGGGCGCCGGCCCTATATACTGGAGATGGCAGGTTCAAATGCAGCCCCGGCCAAAAAAAAAAACTGCAAAGAAAGGACTCAATTCAGGACATCAGGAAAGGAACAATAAATTAAAGCCAAGGAGAGTAAGAAAATAATACAGAAAAGTAGTATACAATCACAGCAAAAAATCTTTAAATGTTAAGATAAGGCCATGTGCTGTGCAACTAAATCTAAGACTCTTGCAGGAAAGATCAATCAGTTAGTGTGACTAGATCATATCGGAATTTTTTTTATCACATCAAAATCTGAGTTAAAACATTTTAGTCAAAAAGGAATACTGTGCCCTTATTTATCCTAGATTTATGATTGAAATCAATTTGAAATCTGTATGGAATGAACATATTTTTAGGATAACATAAATTGGCAGAACTAAGAAACAGAAGTGCCAAGGCACAAATGATCTTCAGGCCGTTCACACAGTTCTAGATGCATGTAAAAACATTTAAAACATCTCAGTTCATATGGCACAAATCTGATACCAGAAGATGACAAACAGCATAAAGAAGAAAACTGTCTACTTCATCTAAGTAAATAGATTTTAAAGTCCTAAACGAAAGACTAGCAAATATAACCTATTAAAAGAATAACATATTATGACCAAGAATGGCTGCTTCATTCACAATATTAGGAAAGGATGGTCATGTTAGGAAACAGACAATATCATTTGTAACATTAAAAAATCAAAGGAAAAAAGCCCATAGGACCAAATCACTACTATGCCAAAAATACATTTGGGAAAGTTAAATATCCTTTCAGAGTAATGAAAAAATTCTCAGTAAGCTAGAAACAATACTTTCTTAATATTAACAAACATTACCTACTGCGAACCAATGGCAGCATCGTCCCTAAAAAGGAAAACATCATGTCTGCATTTCCCAAAATGTATCCAGTAGAAAACAAACCCAGGAGCTAACCCCAGTATCCTTATCTCCTAGGGATTAAAAAACACATCAGTATAATAACCCATGTGAAAAGTCCTCCAGATAAGAATTCTGTTTACTCAACAGTTGGCAAACTCATTTAATGGTGGTACTCTTTTCTTAAGGTACATATATTAATATTTCAAAGAATTAGTTTTCCCTGGAGAACATTCTAATAATCATTTTAGTAAAGGCATTCCCATCAGTGCCTAGGAAAATATTCAAAGTTATCTGCCATCACTATTCTTACTTAATATTATTCTGGAACTTCCAGCTAATGCAACAAGATAAAGGGAAAATTAAGGCACACAGCCATTAAAAGAGAGGAGATAAAATTACCATTCCATGCAGATATTACCTGTATCTTACTGTACATAATGCACTCCCATGTACAATGCATATCCAAGTTTTTGGCCCAAACTTTAGGGGAAAAAAAAATCTTCTGTTTTAATTTTTGAATTCAAAATTTTTTATGTTTAGGTACTTGTTTTTTATATTATAAAGAATGTTAACATTTTTTAAAAATATTATGGTACAAGAAATTTTATGTAACAAACAATTACAAACACAAGAACAGATACAAGGTACAAGGGATTTTCCAATAATTTTGCTAAAAATATCAGCTAGATTGCTAGGTCCTGCCTAGAGTGTATGAAGAGAAATATGTTGCTCTTTGTAGGCCAAAATTACTTCCGTTGCAAGTTTGTGGTAAGTTCAACAAAACTGATTACTGTATTCCAGGGTATTATTTCACATACAGACATAATTATTATTTTCCAGAGATACATTTTTAATGCATGAGCATAAATGAAAGAATTAAAAACACGTATACAGATACAGAATTAATACTACCCATGTATAATGCACATCCTTATTTTTCCCTCAAAAATTTGGGCAAAAAGGTGTGCATTACACACAGCAAAATGAGGTACATGCAGACAGTTTAAAAGTAAAATACATGTAGGAAACATGAGTATCACTTAAAAAATTTCTTAGAATCAGGATGTAGTAAGTAGAGAGCTTTTAAAAATTGTACATAAAAAAACAGGTAAGATAACAATACGGTACAACTAACAATACAGCAAAAGAACTGTGAACTCTGTGGGGGAGAATCCACGTGCAGCGGCTCACACCTGTAATCCCAGTGCTTTGAGAAGCCCAGCTGTGAAGACTGCCAGGAACTGGAGGTTACAGTGAGCTATGACTGCATCACTGAACTCCAGTTGATGATCGAGTAAGACTCTATCTCTAAAAAAAGCAAATATATAAAAATAAAATAAAATGAAATAAGAGAGGAGAATAAACTGAAAACAGGGTCAACAAGAAAAATACACTACTTTAATAAGGACAAAAACATGTATAAATGAAGAGCCATACCATGTTTCTGACGGGACGATTCAATGCTATATGGACAACTTTCCTCAAAATTAATTTATGAATATAATGCAGCCCAATGGAATATTTTCTAGAAGCTTGACAAAATTTTTTAAAAATTCACCTAGGGCTCGGTGCCTGTGGCTCAAGTGGCTAAGGTGCCAGCCACATACACCTAAGGTGGCAGGTTCGAATCCCCAGCCTGGGCCCGCCAAACAACAATGATGGCTGCAACCAAAAAATGGCCAGGCTCTGTGGCGGGCGCCTGTGGTCCCAGCTACTTGGGAGGCTGAGGCAGGAGACTCGCTTGAGCCCAGGAGTTGGAGGTTGCTGTGAGCATGATGCCATGGCACTCTACCTAGGGAGATAGCTTGAGGCTCCGTCTCAAAAAAAAAGAAAAAAATAAAAATTCACCTAGAACACTGCCATCCAATGGAAATACAAGCTACCATATGTGTAATTCAATGCTTTCTAGTAGTTACATTTTTTAAAGTTAAAAAAAAAAATTATAATATTTTACTTTACCCAATATATTTAAAACATTACCATACAGCATGTAATCAATAGTAGGAAGTTATGAGACATTTTAAATTCTTTTTTTTTTCATACTAAGTGTCATAACTCTTGATGTATATTTCATACATAGCACATGTCAATTTGGACTAAACCACATTTTAAGTGCTCAACAGCCACACGTGGCCAGTGCTACCAAACAGGACAGTGAAGACCTAGAGGAATAAATCCTAAAGAAATTTTAGAAAAAGAAAAACACAGCCAGACTTCTATCTGTAAGTTGTAAGTAAAAGGTATGATTAGGGCGGCGCCTGTGGCTCAAAAAGGTAGGATGCTGGCTCCATATGCTGGAGGTGGCGGGTTCAAATCCAGCCCCAGCCAAAAAAAAAAAAAGTATTAAGCTGTAATTCATCTGTACATGTGACTGAATGTTTGACACTAGGCATCTAAGGGACTTGTCACTCTCTCCTTATAAATCTTAACAAGAGCTATGAGATCTCTCTTAACGGGGAGTGGTCAGATAAGGCCACCTGAACAAATGCTACTTTAAGTGAGACCTAAAGGATAAGTAAAGGTTAACCAGACCAGTTTGTGTGTCTTGGGGGTGCTGCAGGGAAATCGTCCAGACAGAAAGAGTCTCATTTACAAAGGGTCAGGAAGGAAGGATGCGCTGGAAGTGCCTTGCACAGCAGGAACAAGGCACAGAGGGAAGGTCAGAAGCCACATGAGATTGTCAAGGCAGGTAGAAATCAGACTGAGATGGCCTTGCAGGAAGAATTATTCATTACAGGAAGAAATACTCATTACAAAATTTTATTAAGAAGTCTCTGCATGTTGGCCACTTCTTTATAAAATTTTGTGATGGATTTTGTAAAATTCTGTGATGAACAGTTTGTAAATACGTAGCTACAATTTCCTATTTTCCCTACTATGTATGGTGACTTTGGGGTAACTTCTGGGACACATATAGGTGCTGCTTAGAGAATCTGAATAAAGCTAGATCCCTTCTTCACAGCAGAGCCTAAAATAACCTCTGAACATTTCTTAGGACACAAAGATAGATACCAGAGAAAACATAGGTTTAACTACAGAAATAAAACTTTTACATATCTAAAAAATACCTTTTAGCAAAAAAGAAAAAAATTATCAAAGCTATTTGTACAAAACTCTCATAAATCAATAAAAGCCAAATAAAACAAATAAAAATGGGCAAAGACTGTTACTGTTCTCAGAGCTAACTGGTCGGTGACGCAGAGGATAGCACTGCGGACAAAATAAATAATCTGAAAAGGGAGACTGAGGCTAGCTCTAGCACTCAGTAACTACCTATTTTTACTGATTCTTTTATATACTCTAAAACATCTGATAAAAGTTTAAAATATCAAACAGTTAAGAAAGCAAAGTAAGATCACGGAAACTGCCACAAAGATTCCAATTCAGTACAATTACTGCTGAGCACGTATACAACTGATACAAATTGAGAACATTTTACTTGGGGCTAAATCACAAAGGAGCCAGGTAGTCTGTTCCGTTAGCCCATTTCCTTAAACTAAGACTAACAATTATTGTGTTAATGAGGAGGAAGGAGCAAAGTACAGCAGCCCAGTGTCTCAACAGGTGTTTAGCCCCCAGCTATGACCTGGCAAATTCCTTTCTAAGAACGTTTCTGCTTTTCCGCAGACCTGGGCATGTTCTCAGAGTAAGAGAATTCCATCTTAGGGCCACGTTCTTTGGGGAGCACGTGAGGCTAAACTACCATGTCTGAGCTTGGGGGGCTGTACCCCTTCAAAAGACTAAGAAAAAAAATGCTTGGCATAGTTACACCTGTACTCTTAGCACTCTGGGAGGCCCAGGCAGTGGAATACCTGAGTTCAGGAGTTCGAAACCAGCCTAAACAATAGCGAGACCCCATCTCTACAAATAGCTGGGCATTGTGGTGGGCACCTATAGTCTTAGCTACTCAGGAGGCTGAGGCAAGAGAATACTTGAGCCCAAGAGTTTGAGGTTGCTGTGAGCTATGACATTCTACCAAGGGTGACAAAGTGAGACTGTCTCAAAAAAAGAAAAGCTTAAAAACAAACAAACAAAACTAGCCTCTAAACAGAGAGAAAAACAAGATTAACAACTTCATCAATAAACAAAAATTAACATGAGACACAATAGTTCTTTCTCAAATTGGTAAAACTTAACCAGAATGCAACTCATCTGTATCTCAGCATCTAACAAGAGATTAAATGATCAAATGTTACCTTGTTCATTACATCATTTTCTTTTTTTTTTTTTTTTTTTT
>NW_003852409.1:29622157-29628995 GCF_000181295.1 Otolemur garnettii | reverse complement strand
CATTACATCATTTTCATAACACGGGGTGTGTAAACAGTGACTTTGGAATGAAAGGGCACAAGGAAGGCGGGTTCAGGCTTTTAAGAAGGGTGGACTCCTGGGCAAAAACCGGTAGAGAAAGGAAAGCAATAGAGAGTTTCTAACACAGGATACGAGACTGAAAACACTCCTCTGTGTGGTTTTTTCTCTCCCTAGGAAAGTAAGGAGCTATACTTGAAAGAAAATCAGTAAGAAAAATGAAACACCATGATTAACACCTAAGACAGGGATTCCATTTCTCTGCAAAATGAGAAAGAAAGTGCTTCACTCTTCTCTCCTTTAACACTTTCTTTTGACAGTGACAATGAGATTCAAAGACTCCTCCTTAGAGCTGCTAACAAGCAACACTCTTGAACAAGAAGCTTCTAAATGACTGGCTTACAGTCACCCTATATTAATTGCAGTCCTAGGCACATGAAGCAAAATACATAATCAATACAAGTTCAACAAATGATGACCAGATGTATCACGTCCAGTGGTCCTGAGATAGAGGAGGTCAGAACCTCTAGTGAGGACATCAAGTTCAAATATGATCCCCACACCTCTGTACTGGCAGTTCTCATTCACAGGCTACTCGCTGGAGTTTTGCAAGTCTTGATTTCTCTCCTGCATGGAATGTCAGTGGGCCTAAACCTCAGCAACATCAATTTTTAATCAATTTTATCTTTAAAATAAAATGTATGCATAACTGTATGTATGACTGGCAGAACTTCCAATCATAGAACAGAAAAATATAAAATGAATACTAAAACACTATTATTACACTAAAAACTCTTCCCAAGCCCCAGCCCCTCTTCCCAAAGATAATCACTTGGGTGTTCTTTCAGAGAAAATTTTATTTATTTATTTATTTATTTTTTAGATGGAGATTCAAGCTATCCCCTTGGGTAGAGTGCTATGGCATCACAGCTCACAGCAGCCTCCAACTCCTGGGCTCAAGTTAAGTCTCCTGCCTCAGCCTCCCAAGTAGCTGGGACTACAGGCGCCCGCCACAACGCCCGGCCATTTTTTGGTTGCAGTCATCATCGTTGTTTGGCGGGCCGGGCTGGGGATTCTAACCCGCCACCTTAGGTGTACGTGGCTGGCGCCTTAGCCGCTTGAGCCACAGGCGCCGAACCAGAGAAAATTTTAAACATCTGTATCAGCATAAACTGTTCTGTACCTGCTCTAAGGAAATGTGCTTAATATACCTTAAAATCTTTCCATAGCAGCATATACTCATCAATCTCATTTTTTTCCAACTTCATAGTATTCTGTGGATGGCTATGTCACAATGTACTTAAAGAGTTCCCAACTGATAGCAAAAATAAGAAAACAATTTAAATAACCACTACAAACACAGAATAGCTGTATGTATATATGCATGCGTGTATATATGTATAAACGCAAATATCACATACCTCTGTAGTCTCAACTCCTAACAGAAGGATTATAGGGTTAAGGTTTTCATTTCAACTGATGATTTCAAATTACCCCCTTTAGGGGCAGCAACTATCTTTTGACCAGCCAAATGCCAAAGGGCCTGTTCCCCCATAAATGCCAACAATGGGGTTGGCACTTTTCACTTTTTTTTTTTTTTTTGAGACAGTCTCATTATGGTACCCTTGGTAGAGTGCCGTGGCATCACAGCTCACAGCAACCTCAAACTCTTGGACTTCAGCAATTCTCTTGCCTCAGCCTCCAAGTAGCTGGGACTACAGGTGCCCACCACAACGCCTGGCTATTTTTTGTTGCAGTTGTCATTGTTATTTCAGCTGACCTGGGCCAGGTTCAAACCTGCCACCCTCAGTGTATGTGGCTGGTGCTGTAACCACTGTGCTATCGGCACCGAGCCTATCTTTTCATTTTTACCAAGCAGATAGGTGCTTTTTTTTCTCACTGTTTTGATGTGTATTTGTTTAATTATAAATGAGGTTGATATCTTTTCTCATGTTTAAGGGTAATTTGTATAAGTTTGCCTTTGAATTGCCTATTCACATCCTTTGCCCATATTTGCCTTTTTATTGAATTGTCAGAGCTCTTTGTAAATTAAGGAAATTAGCCTTTTGTCATATGTGCTGCAAGCATTAGATTTAATTGGAATCACTAAATGGCACACTGACTGGGAATTTAAATTATTTTTACTACATTTATAGGAAATACTCATTCAAGATCAATCTCCTACATATACAAAACCAGAGGGAATTCTAAGATGAATAAGAGTCCCAGTCTTGCAGTTTGAGACAGGCTTAATGCAGATTCTCCTATATTCAGAGAGATATGGGAATGGAATTCATTTTTGATAAGGCAGAGTAGTGATTTATATTAGTTTTTCATTTAAATTACGTTTGCAGCTACTTCAGAAAACAATAATGAATTTGATTATTACACTCACTAAAAACATGAGAATCAGTGTTAATTCAGCAGATTAATCATAGATCTTTCTGTCACATTAGGCAAATAACCAGGCACAAACCAGACATTTACACTGCTGCATTTTCATTTAAAACACAAGCACACAAAAGCTGTTTTTCTTCAGTACCATTAATACTGCTGTTAACAATACCTATTTTGTTTTCATTTATAAAATCCACACTCTGGATAAGAATAAATACTCTTTTGAAAAACACACATGGAGAGGACTTCATTGAAATGGTCTGTTGGGAAGTTAAAAATTGTCAGTGCCTCAAACTTCTGAATAAGCCTCTTCTGCTTACTTAACCAAAAGGAAGACAATCTCTTTCAATTTCTTTAATTTCTTACCTTAGAATTCTTATTTTCTTACAAGGAAAGAGAGTAATTTCACATGTAGGGAAACAGCTTTCACCTCCTTGACAGGCTTTGCCATGACCACAGACCTCAAGGATGGATTCTGGGAAGGACCACCTGTGACCATGGGCAGCCCCATCATTCTCCAACTTCCACGTGCCCCACCACCATGCTTACCAGCCTCAGCAACTGTAATAGGGAATGACAGCCCCCTCCCACCACATCCCTTAGCCTTCCCCCTTTACTTGGGGGAGTCCCTCCACCATGTCTACCACTTAAGGAACGCCTGACATCTGCGAGGCATGCTGTAAAGGCTTAGTAGGCATTATGTCTCTGAACGCTTTAGATCAGTGATTTTCTTTCTTTTTTTTTTGGAGACAGAGTCTCACTACGGCGCCCTCGGTAGTGCCAAGGTGTCAACCAGCTCCAGCAACCTCAAACTCTTGGCTTAAGTGATTATCTTGCCTCAGCCTCCCAAGTAGCTGGGATTACAGACACTCACAATAACACCCAGCTACTATTTTTCATTGCAGTTGTCATTGTTGTTTAGCTGGCCCAGGCGGGATTGAACCGGCCACCCTCGGTATATGTCACTGGCGCCTTAACCACTATGCTATGGGCGCCAAGCTTAGACCAGTGATTTTCAACCAGTGTGCCATGGCACATGGGTACACTGTGAGGGGATCTTACATGTGCTGTGAAAATTTTTAAAGATCATTAATTAAATCACCTTCAAAAGAACTCCAAAGCACAGTAACTATATTCTTTTTTTTTGTTAATAACATAATTTAACTGTGCCACAGAAGTTTAACTATAGGTTCAAATATGCTGTGAGATAAAAATGGTTGAAAACGCTGCTCCAGACCTATCCCCCAAAGGGAGGTGCAATTTCCTCCATTTTAGAGATGGGGGACACTGAGGATCTAAGATGCTGACCTTCCTAGGACTGTTTACAGTCCACCCACCTAGACCCCTAGGTCAGAGGATAGGATAGAAGAGCCAGGTGGAAGGAAGTAAGAAGCAGCTGAGGGAAAGGCGGAGGAGGAGCAAGCTTGCCCTAGGTGACAGTCCTGTCCTGAGGAGGTGGGCAGGGAAAGGAACAGGGGCAGGGGCAAACATCCTTCTACTGCTGCCCAGGACATTTTAGTAATAGCCATCAGAATTACGAATGCACATCTCTGACCAGGCAATTTCAGCCTGAGGAATTTACCACAGCCCCCTTTTTTCTAGATCAAAATCTCCTCTTTTCTAGACCCAATCACCAGTAGCAGTAAGGGCTATGAGCAGAAACAAAGTCCCAGGTGGGCCCTGCAGCTGAAATGTATTATGCATTCCATATTCACAGCTATTCCATATTCCCCACTCAGAGCTCCTTATTCTGGCTCATTTTACTTGCTTACTTTAAATAAAAAGCTATCTTTCTATGGTAAAGCCTCAATTAATTAGAAACTACAGATCTAGGGCTCAAGTAAACTAGTCTTTTTGGTGTATGAAGGTGAAAGTCACAGAGAGCAGACAGGGCCAAGACATCACAAGGTTCAGCTCAAGTTCCAGAGATCTCAAAGTAACACTGAGACTGAGGTTCTGAGAGCAACAGCAAACTGTGAGGGGCCACCCAGGACTGAAAGCACAGCAAGGAAGCAGAATCTGAAATCTCAGAGGACAGCAGACAGGGATGCCAACCCAACAAGGTAAGACAGGGTAAAGTGAGCAGCTTTGGGAAGAAAATGGACACAGACAGCGGAGTTACACCTGACTGGGCAGGCAGAAGAGGGAGGCCACTCGAACAGGGAGAGCACTGCTGACCTGTAAATTACCATTCAAGCCAGCCTGGGACAGTTCTCCCACAGACCTGAAGTGAAAAGTGAAGGACAAAGCTCTAGAAATAAACGTACGTGCACACTTTGAAATAAAAAAAAAAAATTAAGGTCTGATACAAGACCAAATGACAGCAGGCTAAGTAAATCTACAAGGTACCACTCAGAAAGCTACGGAACACATCACTGAACCCAAGCATAAGAAGACACTGCTCTGAAATACACCAAACAAGGGAATGAAACACCTAACTAGGTTCCAGGGCATCCTAAAAATAAAACACACTTTACCTGAAGAGGCTTTAGAACAAAAAGCCACTTTGCAAAGACAGAGACAGCAGATGACCATCATCTAACATTCACAGCTGATCCCAAGAAGGTGAACCAAAACTGACCGAGTCTAGGCTCTTCTTTTTGCCAGCTCCTCTCATTGAGTTGGACCAAAACCGGCAAGAAGGCAATGAATGTCCCTATATATGATAGCACTATAGAGTCCCATTAAAAAAAATCCTCCAGCAATGGAAAACAGCTCCTCAAGTTTTCAAAGGTATTACCTGTTTACCAATTTCCTGTAAAGCACCAGGGAATGGGCTCGGCGCCTGTAGCTCAAGGGGCTAAGGCACCAGCCACATACACCTAAGGTGGCGGGTTTGAATCCAGCCCGGGCCCGCCAAACAACAACGACAACGGCTGCAACCAAAAAAATAGCCGAGCATTGTGGCAGGCACCTGTGGTCCCAGCTGCTCGGGAGGCTGAGGCAAGAGACTCGCTTGAGGCTCGGCGCCTATAGCTCAATTGGCTAAGGCGCCAGCCACATACACCTAAGGTGGCGGGTTCGAATCCCCAGCCCGGACCCGCCAAAACAACAATGACGGCTGCAACCAAAAAATAGCCGGGCATTGTGGCGGGCGCCTGTGGTCCCAGCTACTTGGGAGGCAGAGGCAGGAGACTCGTTGAGCCCAGGAGTTGGAGGTTGCTGTGAGCTGTAATGCCACGGCACTCTACCCAGGGGGACAGCTTGAGGCTCTGTCTCAAAAAAAAGCACCAGGGAATATACAGAAAATCTTATTTTCCATTTCATGACATATTTTTATGCCAGTATTTTTAAAAGATTATTACAAAAAAAAAGAAAACGTGTGCATTTTTTATAATATTGACGTAAAGGCTTTTCTAAGCATGACATGAATTCTAGAAGCCCCAAAGACAAAGGCAAATTATGACCAAAAAACCCCCATACAAGCAAAAAAACTTTTTCCCAATAAGCTAAAAGGTAAATGATATTGAAGAAAAATATATCCATATTCGACAAAAGAAACTTTTAAAAATCTTTAATTTATAAATCAAATTAGGCTAATACAAAAAACTCTATAGAAGAATGGGCAAAGGCTATAAATAGTTAAAAAGAGAAATGACAAAAAGAATAGGAAGAGATGTTTAACTTTATTCATGATTAAAGATAAAAAGAAAAAATAATGAGATCCCATTTAGCTTTGCATACATTTTAAAAGACCTGGCAAGCACAATCCTGAGGGATAATTTGATAACATCTATCAAACATATTTACATTCTGGTCCACAAGTAATCATCAGGATTTAAGCCTACAAATTATAAAACTTATCAGGATACATGTAACAAGTATATCTACTAAGCACTTTTCTTTGCTATAGGAAACAAAACAAAAACAAATACCCCCAAAGAAGACTGGTTTAAAAAACATAGTGAAGGGCGGCGCCCATAGCACAGTGGGTAGGGCACCAGCCACGTACACCGAGGCTGGCCTGGGGGGCTCAAACATGGCCAGGGCCAGCTAAAAAAGGACAACTGCAACAACAAAAATAGCCCGGTGTTGTGGTGGGCGCCTGTAGTCCCAGTTACTTGGGAGGCTGAGGTAAAAGAATCCCTTAAGCCCAAGAGTTAGAGGTTGCTGTGAGCTGTGATGCCACCACACTCTACCAAGGGTGACATAGTGAGACCCTATCTCAAATAAATAATGAAATACTATGCAGCCATGAAAAAGAACAGATTTGTATGTTTTGATAGGGAACGAACTCTGATTTAGCCCAAAATAGCAAGGTGTATGTATTCATATATGGGATTCCCTTCATGTATATTTCATACATGAATAATTATAGGTGTACACTGCTATGTCCATTCTGACATGAATCACAAGAATTATTAATGGCAGTCACTTCTGGAAGAAGAACTAAAAGCCAAGAAGAGGAAAGGAAATAATATAT
>NW_003852409.1:29617716-29621942 GCF_000181295.1 Otolemur garnettii | reverse complement strand
GCCACCTTAGGTGTACGTGGCTGGCGCCTTAGCTAGTTGAGCTATAGGCGCCGAGCCGGAAATAATATATTTTATACCTTTTGAATTTTTTTATTGCACAGTTGTATTATTCTAAAAGTTTTTATTTAAAGATATGTAGATTTTTTACCTACATAGATATGTTTTAAGCCAATGAATCTAAGGAGAAAAATGGGCTGCAAATGGATAATTATAGTATCAAGCAGACAGGTACAGAGGTAGAAACAAAGAACTATGAAGAATAATGACAAGACTTTGACCAAGAAGATTTCTAAAAAATCAAAATAGAACAAAGAAAAAACTTGATGGTAGAAGATGTTTTTCAAAGGGCCTTGCATTTCAAAAGGAACAGAAAAAACACCCCAAACAGAAGGAATGGATGGAGCAGAGCACAGCAGAGTGAAATGTACAGGTGGGATCTAGCTAGCAGTAAGAGGGGCCAGGACTCGAGGACAGGGAGAGACATGGAAAGAGGACACGACAGTTGGAAGGCAGAGGGCCTTGGACACTTGGTTTGAGAACTCAAATTGAATCTTGGCAGCAGCCAACCTGAACATTTAAGAAGGAATCCATCGCACTTGGAGACTGAGGCATGATATTCATGCTGGGAGGCAAGTTAGCTCAGCCAGCGCAAGTGGAGTGAGTGTAGGTTGCCCACTGAGTAGCGGGAAATTTGGGGCTGAAACTGGAGATAACATAAACATAAGACCTGGAGATACTGACTTGTACTGAGGACCAAAACTGTACCAAGGATTGTTGTGGTAAGATGAGATTAATCAGGGAGAAAAAATAGAAGAGATGGCTGAGAACAGGAAAGGTGTACTCTCTCTCTCCTGTAAGGTATGGTAACACAGCATCTAAGGTAAGAGGTAACATCTACATCCAGCCCTCTCCTAAAACATCATTTCCACTGACTAGTACCTTTTTTTTTTTTTTTTTTTTTTTTTTGAGACAGAGCCTCAAGCTGTCCCCCTGGGTAGAGTGCCGTGGCATTACAGCTCACAGCAACCTCCAACTCCTGGGCTCAAGCGAGTCTCCTGTCTCTGCCTCCCAAGTAGCTGGGACCACAGGCGCCTGCCACAACGCCCGGCTATTTTTTGGTTGCAGCTGTCATTGTTGTTTTGGCGGGTCCGGGCTAGGGATTTGAACCCGCCACCTTAGGTGTACATGGCTGGCGCCTTAGCCGGTTGAGCTATAGGCGCCGAGCCTAGTATCTTAAAATTATGCATAATGCATTCCATTAAGCTAGGAGAAAACTGAACAATGAAAAACAGTGACATCCTATCACACTGCCTGCCAACCCATTCTGAAGACCACCTGAAGACAAGAAAGGACTCTCAAATGTTATGTGGGCAAACACCCACCTGTTGACGTCTCCTCTGCAATACTCTTGGGTACAGCCCTGAAACTGTCTCCCCATGATGACAACCAGAACAAAGCAAAAGTGTAAAAACTAAGCAATGGGAGATGTACTGCCCTTGTAAGCCTCCCACCTGCTGAGCCTTCAGTCTCACTTGTGAGCTCCCTGAGGGCAGGGACTTGTGCCCCGTGCTCAGCAGCATGTCTGGCACAGTGAGGCTCTCAGGACAGGTCAGCTGGTGGCTCAAAATCCACTGACTGCCACAACAGCCATACCCTCAGCTCTCAACTTTTCCTTCTGAAGATCTCAGACATGTAGGATAGTCTCTGCCAGCAGGCAAAATCTAACAAGGTAGCTCATTCCCACCTAACCTATAAACACTCTAATTTGCTTCACAATATGCTACACTTCTTTTAAAAATACCCAGTTACACTTCCAAGAAAAGAAAGGAAAGTTACAAATTTGGAAGTTGTTTAAGGCAACAGGAGGTACCTATTATTCTCAATCAAGATGTTCATGGTTTCAAACCCAGATTTGCACCTGCTGACTTTAGTCACCTGGCCATACCTGAGGCACAGCTCAAACTAGGCTTTCTCCATCCAGCACAGGAAACCTGAAGATCCCTAATTTTCATTCTCACACAGAAAGTCACTGAAAAGACCACAGATTGAAGCACTGGAGACGAAAGGCATGGTAACAGCAGTAACAACTATATAAAAATAACTTTTCTAGGTATTTCTGCCTGGATCTAGATTAAAACTAAAATTGAGCTGTCATAAGTTACAATCTAATCCTTTAGAAAGCAGTAGCCAAATAACACCAAGGCTGCATGAAACATTCTGGTGCTACTGAAACCCAATGCAAGGAAAAAAAAATAAATAAAATGGCATTCTGTAATGGATATTCATGAAGCACTCATCCTAATTTAAAAGAAAACAAGTTTAGAGTTCTTACTGCATTAATTCATGTGAGCCTGAAAGAACATTTTTATCCAAACTGTTACATTTCCTACCAAGGCGTTAACATTCTCCAGGTCTGCTCAGATACACTAATTCGGAAAGGGTGCAATTTGTCTTTTAGTTAATGCAAAACATCATCTGAAGCTTCTGAGCTTTCTAAGCAGGAAAGGAATAGCCTCTTTAACTTTACTAACAATGATAAGGTCTAACAGTAGCTTAACTTCTAATGTGCACAGTATGCTAAGTAAGCTCTTTACCTGCACACTGAATCATCACAACACTGAAATGGAGGTTGCAGTTATCCCCATTCTACAGATGAAGAAACAAACTCAGATGGACTAAGAAACTTTCCCACGGTCACTCAGCCAATGACTGGCTGAACCAGGATTTGGACCTAGATTTATCAGCCTCCAGAGTCACAACTCTTACCTCCTACAAGAAAATTTTTTTTTTGCAGGGATACTAGGTGAGATGCAGGGTTTCTATTGGTGGCAATTCTTACTGATCAACTCTAAGTGGAAAGAGAATTCTCACTGAAGCATGTACTACCACACAGATAGTCAGGATGGGTCTGACATAGTAATTAAGGGAACTTGTGGTGGTTTGTAGCCATTTCTCTGCAAAATGTCCATTCTTTTGACTGCTGTTGGGAAGCAGGCAAAAAGATGATTCAAATTCTAACCATGAATTGGAAGGATTTGGTTCAGGTAAAAGAGAAAACTTTCTTAAGGCAAAGAACTCGAAATAAAAATAATAAGGAATAGTATCTTATCTGCTTACTGCTGGCATTTCAGGGGCACTGGACCTGCAAAATACATTAAGTCCCGCCTCTTAGTACAAAAGGACTAGAAAAGCTCACCTTGAACTGCATTCTTCCATGAGGTTTTCCATGCCATCAACATCAACCAGAAAATAACCATTAGAAATTTAACTGCATTCAGTTGATGACCTTCACTAAGCTAAATTCAGCAATTTGTCAGCTATAAAACATTAAATGGACACAATTAAGAAGTTTGAAAAACATTAAGCAGATTTTAAACTAAAGTAACATGAAAATTACTAGGAATAAAATATAATGATGGCATTCTAGATTCATGATACTGACATTTTTGACAAGTGTTTCCAGTGGAAGACATAAGTAGGATACAGAGACATGCAAAAATCTACAACTCAGTGGATACACACTCAGTGGTAGAAGCGGCCTACCATTTCTCCACCTTTATAAATTTATACCCAATGACAATAATAATGATGCAAATATAGTTTCTAGGTGCTGCAAATTTTGATACTGCCTTTCTATACCATTTTCATTTTAAAACTTATACAGACCCTATAAAATGGATTTTACTATCCCCTATACTATAAGTTAGAAAATGGAAGCTCAGAGACATTAGATAAATTGCTCAAGTTCACATAGCTAGTAAGTAGCCTTGCAGGGATTCAAAAACCACCTGATTCCAAAGCTGATGTTCTTCTGCCACAGCCTCCGACAACCTCCAAGAGCATGACTTTCTTCTTTTCCCATGATCAGAAGTAAACATTTTTAAGTCTCAAGGATTTGTGCATTCTGTTCCCTAAGAGAAAGCTGAAAATATTCACCTTCAGCTATATGTAACAAAGAAAAGCTAATAATCAATAACAGCTTCTCCTTAAAAAAAAAAAAAATCAAATTACAAAAAAAAACAAAATGGTTTGCCAACAAAAATCAGAAGTATCTGAGTACCTAAAAGTCCAGCTCTAGTAGGGAACTCACAGAAGTATCAAGATACAATGTCATGGCTCGGCACCTGTAGTTCAGTGGTTAGGGTGCTGGCCACATTCACCGAGGCTAGTGGGTTCGATCCTGGCCCGGGCCTGATAAACAACAATGACAAAAATTAAAAAAAAAA
>NW_003852409.1:29615358-29617302 GCF_000181295.1 Otolemur garnettii | reverse complement strand
AAAAAAAAAAAAAAAAAGAACAAGTTCAACAACCAACAAGTGCTAAATCCAAGTGCCATAAAGAGATGGGGGTAGGGCAGTCAGAGAACACCCTTTGGAGGAAGTATATCTTCAGCAGGGACTTGAAGGAAGTGAAAAGGAGAATTTGCACAGAGGAGAAGAAAAGGAAGGCCAGTACTTCAGAAGGGGAAACAACAAGAGCAACAAAAGGCAGTAATAAACTCCCTTCTGCAGGGAACAGAGGGAGCAGCAGAGAATAAGGTTCAGGTAGGTGGGGTGGGGCCAAACCAAGGAGAGCTTTGAAATGACAGGGTGGTAATGGCCAAACACAATGTAGCAGGCAAGATGACACACTCATCTTTGAATGGTGGGTGTTAAGTGCCATGGCCCTCCAGCTGATCTCCTTCCTGGCCTCTAGACTCTGCTTCTCCTCTGGCAGCTGAAGACCCCTCATCTCCCATGGCTCACCAATGCCTTTAGTAAAGTCTCAACTTTAGCCTAGTATTCAACATCTTTCAGCAGCTAGTCCCAACCAATCTTTCCTCCTACTTCCTTCCCACATAAACCCTACTCTGCCAGGAGACTGGTCTATTCACTAACTCCATAGATCACTAGGCCTGATTCCTCTTTTCCTATCTGAATCCTACTCATCCTTTAACACCCAGCTCAAATCCAGCCCCCTCACTAAGCCCTTCCTGACCACTCCACCTACAGTGACCTCCAACTCTCCTTAATTCTACAGCACGCAGCCTTGTCTCATCAGAATTGCCTTTTTGCTGGTAATGACTCAGCCCCCAGTGTAAAGCTGCCTGAAGACAGTAAGTGTACTTTCTACTACTTTCTTCCACCACATGGAACAGTATCTTGACATCTAACAAGCAAGCAAGCACTCAAGTATTTTTTGACTTCCTATAGTAAGTTTGGCGTTAGCATAAAGGAAGGATGGGGGAGGGGGGAACCTCTGGAGTCAGAGACCAGCTAGAAGCTGTTGCAATAATCCAGATGTGAAGCAAAGGCTTGGACTAGGGAACAAAGAGAAAGTGTGCAAATATAAACAACAAAAAATGTTGCATACAAAAACTCAGCAGAATGTGATTAATCCTACTTGGGCACAAAAGCAAGAGATGAATGATAATTAAGGTAAGGTTTAGAAAATGCTTCTTGGAATCATTTTACAACCTAAAATGAAGTACATGAAGTGGCTAAAAACGTCCACATTGCCAAAAATCGTCGGTGAAACTAACCAGAATCTTGAACCAAGGACGGCCCTTCCAATTTTAGACACACTGGAACGGCAGAGCTAGAAGGGCTCTTCGAGAGCTCATGTAAATCCTCGATGACCGCAAGGGGAAACTGAGGCCCAGTATGCTAGAAGCTCGCGGAAAACCTCAAACCAGGGACTCCCAAACTAGTGCCGCTCTAAAAGCACAGCCGGTTAGTGAGAAGGGCACTGTTTACACCCCCAGGTCAGCTCCAGCCCAGCCCTCCCTGCTGGCAGGACCGACTGAGCGTGAGAGGGACCATGGAGACGTCCGGGGCCAAGCACAGCGCGTCGTCGCTGCCTGTTTACCTGGAGAAACGCTGTGGCCTGAGACAGTGGTTCCCTTGCAGTCACCCGCAGGGCCGACCCCCTGGCCCGGCCCAGCTCCCCAGGGGACTCAGTCATCTGGCCCCCTACACGTACACAAGAGAGAGACCCCAAGGCTAGGGGCCCGGAAGCTGAGGAGCCCGAGACACCGGGGGCGGTGGCTGGAGAGCACAGGGGCAGCTGCCGGAGCGCGACCCTCCGCCGGGCCAGTGGCGCCCGGACTCCCGAGTCGAGAGCGGTTGGCCCTGCAGGGACGCGCGCTTGGCCCCAGCAGGTGCCCGGGGCCTCCCGACCCCGCCTGGCCTCGGCTCCCGCCGGCGCCGTCCGCCCGTCCGCCCGCCCGCGGGACTGACCAG
>NW_003852409.1:29610567-29615114 GCF_000181295.1 Otolemur garnettii | reverse complement strand
CCCCAGCCCGCGCCCCCCGCCCCCGGAAGCGCTTCGCGGCCCCGCCCCCTCGGCGCCCGCGTTTCCGGGCAGGAGCGGACCGGGATGGCCCCGCAGCGAGCTGGGTCTCTCGCTGAGGCTAAGGTTCTGAGTTCCGCCCTGTCTTCGTCTCAAAACCTCGCCACAGACGAGCGAGCGTGCGGCAAACTTGGTCTTGACCACAGAGTCCCGACTCTGCGAGCGGCGGCGGCTCTGGGGTCTGTGGCCTTCCGCCCGCGTTCTCCTTGGCGCCCCCTGCTGACAGGAGGGGGGCTGCGCAGCGGGTTGCGTCCCAGGGGCCCCCCGGAGCGGAACGGGTGGAAGTCTAGGACCCTGGACCCACCAGCGCAAGGGGCTGCCCCCAACTGGCCCCTTCCGAGAGCTTCACTCTTGCAGCTCTTATGGTGCCTCTGACTCACCTGACCCGTATCTCGCCGGGGAGCTGGAGGCAGTGCAGTGGTTACCAGCAGGGATATGGGGACCCGCCATACCTGGTCACTTAACATTTAGTACCTTGGGCAGTTTTTCTGTCCCTAAAAACGGTGATAAAAATTCCAAACTAGAGGTTATAAAACCCCAGTCACAAAGCAGGCCTCAAAAACAATGTGCACTTTTCAGATCCTTGGAAACCCGTACTCTTCACTCCTTGGCATGGGAATGGGAGCCTCACCCAACATTTTCCTCTCAGCTTCAGACGAATTTAATAACCTTTGAAGAGCTTCCCTTTGTATTGTAGTGGACTCCTAAGTAGTTGTAGCAGAGGTTTGTTTTCCTTTTTCTGACTTTGCAATAAAAATAAACTAGGAGTCAAAGATACTAGCTCTTTAAGATGGAAAGCTGAGACTTTCTGATGTTACTACATCCTTTGCAAGCAGGAGCTTTCTCTCCGGGATCTGCCCAGTGGTCATCCTACAATAACGACAGCTACTCTTTCTCAAACTCTCTGACCTCCTTTAATACATAACCTCAGGAGGTAGCGATCTAGATTACCATTTTATCTAGGAAGGAACTGAGGCTCAGAGGGGTTAAGTGACTTATCCAAAGTCACACAGCTAGGAAATGGCAGACTGGGGCTGGACTCCCTAGCTGCTTTGCCTTTTTATGGCTACAGAACGTTCCAGGCACAGGATTTTAGGTAATCAACCTGTAACTGCAAGCATCTGGGCAGACAGTCTTGCTCTCTAATTGCTATTCCTTTTAAGCTATATCCTTGAGATCTGTCCCCAAGAGTGAGATCAAGCACCTAATGAACAGGAACACCTCATCTTCTCAGGCCAGGTTTCCTTAGGGTTGCTGGGCTGATTCTGACGCCTGCAGCAGTGAGCAAGTCCCCTTTTCCCCTGCACACCAGCCTTGGCCCTCCTTGCTTGAACTGATTTTTACTAAGTTTGTTGCTGTGATACAGTATTTGCATGTCATTGAGGGCTATAAAGTGTAAAATAGTGCTGTGGCATCACAGCTCACAGCAACCTCAAACTCTTGGGCTTAAGTGATTCTCTTGCCTCAGCCTCCCAAGTATAAAATGTTCCGAAGTATTTGATCAAGCGTCTGCCAAGTGTTTCAAAGTTGTTAGCCATCTGCCTGCTGGATGCTGGGTATTGTTCTCATAGATTTATATTTATTTCCCTACTTAATTAGGTCACTAAACTTACCATTTATATATTTTCTAGCCCCTTGCTTTTTTGCTGTTCTTGTTGTTCAGCTGATTGTCATAGTGTCTACTAATTTTAGTTAGAAAACTGTCACTTCTCCACAGTTGGGGTGCATATGTATTTCTGTTTTCCCATAGTCTTCGTTGCAGTTTTAAATGACTTAACCCTTTAGCCCGTTTGAAATAAAAAAGAGTCTAGGGAGTGTTGTATGGGTCTCATTTTAATTTATTGCATAGTTACCCAGTTTCCCCAGCAGTATTTATGAAATGATTGCTTGTGTTGGCACCTGTTAGTCTTTACAACACACACATAACTTTGAATTCACAGTTCATTGAAGTCTGGGGTTACCCTTCAGTCAACAGTTAAGAAGGTGGCTCAGTGGGTAGGACTCCGGCCCCATATACCAAGGGTGGCAGGTTTGAGCCCGGCCCCTGCCAAACTGCAACAAAAAAATAGCTGGGCATTGTGGCGGGCACCTATAGTCCCAGCTACTCGGGAGGCTGAGGCAGGAGAATTACCTAAGCCCAAGAGTTGGAGGTTGCTGCGATCTGTGACAGCACGGCACCCTACGCAGGCTGATAAAGTGAGATTCTGTCTCTAGAAAAAAAAAAGGGGGGGGGGTTGCCATAATGGGGAACGGTGATGGTTGATGCTTACCAATATCTGCATTCTGCCTTCTCTTTTTTCATGGCACACCACTAAAACATCCCTCAGCCTCTTCACCATGTCACGTCTTAATTGAAATAGCCTATGAAGTCTTTGGCTTATGTGAATCTGCTATAAAAGTTAATTGCATTCCCATTATTTCCTCTTCTCCTCCTCCTCGGATAGGTGCAGTGTGAATCTCCCCTTCTCATCTATTCCACATTCTCAAGCACGTGGGGAGTGAAGATGGCCAGTTTATCTGACCCCAGCTTCTCCTTCTCTGGCTTTCACCAGAAGACCTTTTCTGGCCAAAGTCAGGCTGCATGATTTGGCTCTCGTTCACCTTGAAATCCCCAGTTTGGCAAAACCTTTTGATTGTGTTGGCACCTGTTAGTCTTTACAACACACACCTAGCTCTGGAGTCTCCTTTATACAAATTGTGTGTCACCCTGTAATCCTAACACTCTGTGACGTGGAGGCGAAAGGATCCCTTGAGCTCAGGAGTTCAAAACAAGACTGAGCAAGAGCAAGACCCTTTCTCTACTAAAAAT
Organism: Otolemur garnettii; assembly: GCF_000181295.1. NCBI lineage: Eukaryota > Metazoa > Chordata > Mammalia > Primates > Galagidae > Otolemur > Otolemur garnettii. The sequence continues at coordinate 29,612,248 of NW_003852409.1, read as the reverse complement.
AGAAAAATTAGCCAAGCATGGTCGCAGGTCCTGTATTCCCAGCTACTTGGGAGGCTGAGACAGGAGGATTACTTGAACCTGGGAGTTTGAGGTTGCAGTGAATTAGCATGACGCCACGGCACTCTATCAAGGACAACAGAGCACTGTTTCAAAAAGAAAAACAGAAAAAGATTAAATGAATTATTTGACGTTTCCTCGTTCTTGCTGCCCTCAGCCTTCAGCGGGACCCACCGGTATGCCCCTTCCTCCAGCCGCACTGCCTGAGGAGTACCGGGCCAGCAGGGGGAGCCTGTCTCCCAGTCCCAAAATGCCCACTAACTTACTGAACTTCCTACTGGGTCAGGGTTCCTTCCACCTGCCTGCCTCTGAAGAGAGTGAACGTTACACCTGAGCCAAGAAAAGCTTTCTTCCTTGGAGCCCCTTCTGACATTTGCTCCCTTTATAATAGGGACCAGGTAGTTGGTTTTTCCCTCTGAGCCTCTCCTTTTCCTCTGTTAGATGGTGATTAGCCCGAGGGATGCAATTTGTTGAGCCTCCCTTACAGGCCTGGGCAGTAGAGAGGGCTATGGCTAAGCAGCGAGGCTGCTCCTGGTCTAAATCTCCTCTCAGCCACACTAGAGCTCCACGATCTAACCTGGGGAGAGACGCTTCGCGCTGCTGAGTGTTGGCCTCATCTGTGTAGTGAGGGGACTGGTACCCACCTCAGTGAGTAAATAAGATAATACAATGTTTCCAGCATGGCACGCTCAATAAATATGCTTGATCAGCCAGACAGCAAGAGAGCAAGGATGGCCTCAAGACCCCTTCCTGTTTCCATAAGGCTATGTCCTGGAGAGATGGCTTGCTCTCTCCTCTCTTCCCCTCCTGTCTCACCTGTCCAGCGTTCAAGTGTCCCACTTCCCTCTAATCTGAGCCCTGCTGATAACCCACTGGGTCAAGGTGCTGCCTCTGGAGCCCTCCCCCACTGTAATTCTCTTCCTGGTCTGTTCTTGCTTGGTTTCCTGCTAATTCTCCTTGATCTTCCCCTGTAACTGAGTCTCCTGACACTCTGTACTCCGTAGTAAGCACGATGGTGATTAATTACCTGTGCAAGTATGTGTTGAACATGTGTCCTCTACCACTAGTCTATAAACTCCGTAGGACGAGAGCTCATCTGAGTTTTTTCCCCGCTAATTCTCCAGTGCTTGGTACCTAATAACAAATATTTGTCAAATGTATAGATAATGAGAGGAGGCTACCTGTTTTCCTTGTGTGTTCCCTGAGGGTAGGAACTGCTTTATGAACTTCTTTTCTCTGCACCCTGTCGAGAACCTGATACCTAATGAGAAGCACTATTTGCTGAATGAAGAGCGAACCCTCATTCTTCTTCCCCTTTACTTGCATCCCCCTCAAACTAGTTCTCCCCCTCAGTATAAATTCTCTCTTGGTCTTGACCAGCCCCTACCTTGCAGTTTCCTATAACCCAAAAGCATAACTACGGTGGGCAGTGTTGTGCACTGGTTGCAAGAATGGACCAGTTGCCGGGCACAGTGGCTCATGCCTGTAATCCCAGCACTGTGGGAGGCTGAGGAAGGAGAATTGCTTGAGCTCAGGAGTTCAAGACTCAGCTGAGGCTCGGCGCCTGTGGCTCAAGTGGCTAAGGCGCTAGCCACATACACCTAAGGTGGCAGGTTTGAATCCA
>NW_003852409.1:29607182-29610119 GCF_000181295.1 Otolemur garnettii | reverse complement strand
AAACAATAAAATTTTTAAAAAGAGAGAGAGACCAGTCTTTAGAGTTCCTTTGGGTGAAGCACTTAGTCTTAACTTTTTCTTACTCATCTGAAAACAGGGACTAATGTCATCAGATTTCTTCTTGTAATAAAGGATAAATTCTTGTTCACATTTAAACATTCCTAGAATCAGAAGACATCCTACAGTCAATGCATATATTTAATCTAGTTGTGTGTTTTGCCCTATATGTGATCCTTCATCCAAAATATATCTGAGGATCAAGGGCATTCTTGAAAGCGATGTCTGAAGGTAGACTATCATAATGCACATTGCATTTTCTCCCAGGCAGTCAGAAAAGTGCAGACATCTTCAAAGATCTAGCCTGGTTTTTAAAAGATGACTTTGTGCTCTGTGTTATAAACCAGGCATAAACCCGCTGGGCACACCCTGGATTTCAGTGAAGTGAGCAAACTGCACGTGAAGAGCATTCTCACTGCCACATGTGTTTAATCTAAAGCCAACATCCTGCCCATCAAACAGCAGACCAGAAACATTGCTTGCCTCGCTCAGAAGTCAGAGGGCTTTGCAGGATGACTTTGATGACCAAGGCTTTTAAAAAAGATACCCAGGAAGATGGAAGCTTCCCCCACCCCAAGTAAATTTCCCTAGAGCAAATAGTTCCACTGACCTTAGAAGTGATTTCAGTGCTTTCTTCAGAGGTGAGAGCTGTCTAAAAATAAAAGTCATGGCATCTGATTGCTTGAAGACCTCACTGAAGATTTCAAATATGAGGATCTGGAGAGTGGGGGAGTCTCTTTAATCTCTCTTTTTTCCTTCTTCTTGTCCTTTTTTCTTTTCTTCATGAGAGAATGGGAATAGAAAGGACCTCTTTGGGAATAAAATCCCCAAGGGGTGTGGGATCACTGTCCCAGGCATTACAGAGGAGGGAGGAGAATCTATCTTTGTGTCTTTTTCTTTTAATCAACCTTAATGAGGTGTAATGTGTATTGACCGATCTACACATCTGACACCATTTTGCTTTTTTGACTTTTGCCTTTCTTTGTGACTGAGCAAGAACAGAGTGCTCAGCATCTGATTTCTACCCTGCTTCCTAGAGTCCTCACAAACCCTGGCCTTGCTTGTTCATGCTGTGGAAATAGTAGCTGAGACAGTCCCAGTAAGACAGATGTGAGCATTGTCAGATGGGCAGGGGAGGCACACAGTGCCCAGGAGAGCGCTCATGAAAACTACTGTTGCATGTGTATTCATTCAGCAAATAGTTATTGAACTGCTGTAGGTGCTGCAGATACAGACACAGACGGGGAGAACTCCTTGCTCTTGTGGAGTTTACATGCTATCCTGCTTTCATGGGAAACAGGCATAAAGTAACAAAACATATAATATGTTACACTATGAAGAAGAGCTGTGGCCAAGGGGAAAGGGAGAAGAAAGAGCCCGTTTTAATGCCAGTGTGAACTCTGACCTTACTTTAGCCTCGCCCTTCTGTACTAAACACAAGGATACTTTTTTTTTTTTTGAGACAGAGCCTCAAGCTGTCCCCCTGGGTAGAGTGCTGTGGCATTACAGCTCACAGCAACCTCCAACTCCTGGGCTCAAGCGAGTCTCCTGCCTCCGCCTCCCAAGTAGCTGGGACTACAGGCGCCCGCCACAACGCCCGGCTATTTTTTGGTTGCAGCCGTCATTGTTGTTTGGCAGGTCCAGGCTGGGGATTCGAACCCGCCACCTCAGGTGTACGTGGCTGGCGCCTTAGCCGGTTGAGCTATAGGCACCGAGCCAACACAAGGATACTTAATGGATGCCGGATGCCAGGCAAGCAGGACTCTCGGCATCACTGCCTGCTTTCCTGGCAGTCTTCCCCCAGCTGATGTTGAGTTAGGGTTGCCTGAGCCCTGTGTACCTGACCTGTTCCGATCAGTTCTCTTTTGAGCTAGGCATCTCTGGGATCTGCTCCTCACCAGCTTCCACATCCCCCTCTGTCTCCCGGTCCCAGCTCCATAGTCCTGTCCCTGCCCAAGAACTCAGCTGGCTTTGTTTTCAGATTCAGTGTGCCCATGTTACTGGGCACCTGATGTCTTTCACTGCATTTCCAGGATTGAGAATACATGGTGTATAAATCAGACTCTCTGAACCTCAGTTTTCCTATCTGTAAAATGTGCACATTAATAGTACCTGCCCCTATTGGTTGCTATGAGAATCCCACAAAATGACAGGTAAAGAGGTTTGTAGTGTCTCACACTTAGGGGGTGCTGAAGCAGTAGGAGCTGTTAACATAGGAGGGATGGGACAGATGGCAGCAATGCAGGGGGCTCTGCAGTATGGAGATGCACCCTAGCTTTGTCTCTTTTGCCCTCCTTAGCCCTGCCGCCCCCCCCCACACACACACACACTGGCTGTCATTCTGGGCTGCCTTTCATCATGGAGCTTAGCTCTGGAATCTTTGCCTCTGGCCACTTAATAAGACTCGCCAATTGATCTCCTCTCTCCTTCCCCATCTCCTCCCCCATCGCCTGAAGAACAGTCTCTGTTCAAAGGGGAAGATGCCTCCCTGTCAGTCAAGACTCAAGAGGACTGGGACATCTTGGCCTCGAGTTCTAATGCCCAGGTTTGTAAGACACCAATTTTTTTTGCAATTTTTTAGCAAGGGCTGGGCTTGAACCCTCCACCTCTGGTATATGGGGCTGGCACCCTACCCCTTGAGCCACAGGCACAGCCCAAGACACCATTTTTCTTCTGAGGATAAGTAGAGTTTTGGAACTCCCAGAAACCTTGGTGTGCATCACCAAATTAATCGATAGCAGGTTAATTCATCCAGGGAACTACTTTGCCTAGAGTATCTCAGTATCTCTGCTTCAATCCCTTCCTTTGGCTGGAATCAAAACACCTTTATTGGCTCGGCGCCTGTGGCTCAAGCGGCTAAGGCGCCAGCCACATACACCT
>NW_003852409.1:29605694-29606963 GCF_000181295.1 Otolemur garnettii | reverse complement strand
AAAAAAAAAAAAAAAACACCTTTATTGTTTTCTCAGCTTGGAAACCTGGCTTAGCTGACAACTTATATTGGAAGACTTTCCTTAGTACCTGCCTCTGCACTTATAGAACTTTCAGATAAGTACATAATCTGTGCCCATTCTCTTCGGCAGGATTTTCAGACCTAAAGTCTTGTTAAAGGTGGCTCGATTTCTGGTAAAGTGATAAATTTAGGACGAAGTTTTCATGTTCAAAACTTACTGAACAAAGTGATTCTGAACTTGTTTCTTCGTCTGTAAAACAGATAGTAATTTTTCTGAGTAGTATAACAAGGTAACAATCACGTAGCACTTTAGGATAGACAGTTCTTGCATCCACGGTGGGTTTGCTGAGATGAGGGCTCATTTCCCTGCCGAGGCCTCTTCATCATGTCCAGCTTACCTGGCAACTGTCATGCTGAGCCTGGACATCTGCTGACTGTCAGGCATAAGCAGCCTTGCAACGGGGACCTTGTCTTGCGCCCTCACAGTTCTTAGAAGTGATCAGCATTTCCTGTTGTCAGGTGCATCCTGTGACTTGTTTCCCCTGTGGTCAACACCAAGCTGGACATAGGCAAGTGCTCAATAAATGTTTTAAAACAAGGAGCACAGAAAGAACAAAAGGAGATCAGGCCCTGCTGGGATGAGATGGCTCAGAACCAAGGAATGTGAATTCCAAGAACCCTTCTGAGTGGGCAGCATGCCAGCCACACTGCCTGCAGGCAGGCCATCCCTACATGTGCTCAAACCAGTGTCCTCTCATTGCTTGTCCCCTGTCTACAGAGTTGAAAACCAGGCAGTGCCCACCTGTAAAAAAGGATCAGCAGCAAAGCCCCAGGAGCAAGTGCTGTGAGCAATTCACCTCATTTTCACAGTGGCAGAGCCTGGGTCACCTGCAGCAACCTTCTCACCACCAACAATCCTTGTCCAACAATATGACTCAGAAATGTGTGGGGCATTTCACATCTTGCTGGTGTTTCAGCTTTGGATCCCTCTTCAGTTAAACTTCCTCAGCAGAAAAACCTTCTTCTTTTCCTTTTCTTTTTTCTTCCTTCTTTTTTTGAGACAGAGTCTCACTCTGTTGCCCAGGCTAGAGTGCCATGGCATCATAGCTCACAGCAACCTCAATCTCTTGGGTTCAAGCAATCCTTTTGCCTCAGGCTCCCAAGCAGTTGGGACTACAGATGCCCACCATGATGCCCAGCTAGTTTTTCTATTTTTAGCAGAGATGAGATCTTTTTTTTTTTTTTTTTT
>NW_003852409.1:29601298-29605523 GCF_000181295.1 Otolemur garnettii | reverse complement strand
TGTTTTGGTGGGTCCAGGCTGGGGATTCGAACCCGCCACCTTAGGTGTACGTGGCTGGTGCCTTAGCCGGTTGAGCTATAGGCGCCGAGCCCAGAGATGAGATCTTACTCTTGCTCAGGCTGGTCTTGAACTCCTGAGTTCAGGCCCAAGGCCCACCTTGGACTCCCAGAGTGCTAGGATTATGGATAAAGGGCTTCTTGAATTATAAAGCACACTCCAAAGACAGCCCCTCTATAGCCCTGTCTATATCAGGAGACCCTGAAACTTGGAAGAAAGAATTAGAGGCAAAAGACCTTTCCTTTTTTTTTTTTTTTGAGACAGGAGCCTCAAGCTGTCTACCCATGCCTGGGTAGAGTGCGGTGGCATCTCAGCTCACAGCAACCTCCCACTCCTGGGCTCTAGCGAGTCTCCTGCCTCAGCCTCCCAAGTAGCTGGGACCACAGGTGCCTGCTACACACCCAGCTATTTTTTTGGTTGCAGCTGTCATTGTCGTTTGGTGGGCCCGGGCTGGATTCGAACCCGCCACCTTGGGTGTACATGGCTGGTGCCTTAGCTACTTGAGCCACAGGTGCCGAGCCAAAAAGACCTTTTCTTTGCTGAGTAGAGTCCACGGAGTTCTCCAGACAATTGTGTCATGTGCTGCAGATGGGAGTGTTTTTAGCAGGATGAGGATTGTGTATGATAACCTCACTCTGAGCTGAAACAAACAGTCCGTGGTGGAGAATGCTTCTCTAATGGAGCTTGAGCTGCCATTTTGGGGACCAGCCCATTTAAAGAACAAATGAACTATGAGCGAGCATGGGAATCTACAATCACACTTGACACAGGTAAAGCACTGAGACACAACACCGAGCAAAAGAAGCCGGATGTAAAAGAGTGTTTGCTGCACAATCCCATTTATACTGAGTTCAAAAACAGACAGAACTAACTTGTGGTGCCACTAATAAAGATGAGTTACTCTCGGAAAGAGAAACAAGGGGAATTTTGAGCTCCGTGTTTTTTGAGTTAGGTACTTGGTGACGTGCATACCTTCATTCTGTGAAAATGCGTTGAGTTGTACATTTATGATTTGTGCTCTTTGATGCTTGATCATACTCCAATTACAAAAAAAAAAGTACATGAGGACAGCAGGAAATCCTGAGGCCCAGGATTGAATCGCACAATGCTAATGCAAGCTTTTGTGTAAATATCTTTTAACTTTAAACTATAGAGCAGGCCAGGCACTGAGGCTCACGCCTGTAATCCTAGCACTCTGGGAGGCCGAGGCAGGTGGATTGCTTGAGCTCAGGAGTTTAAGAGCAGCCTGAGTAAGAGTGAGACACCCCCATCCCTACTAAAAATAGAAAAACTAGCCGGGTGTCATGGTAGGCACCTGTAGTCCCAGCTACTGCAGAGGCTGAAGCAAGAGGATCTCTTGAACCCAAGAGTTTGAGGTTGCTGTGAGCTATGACTGCATAGCACTCTACTCAGGGTGACAGAGTAAGACTCTGTTTCAATAATAATAATAATAATGATAAATAAAATAAATAGAGCAATGAAAAGAATAGTGCACTCAGCTCGGCTGTCTAGTGTCCACAAGGGACATTAAACTCCTCCAAGAAAGAACTTAACTTTGCTAGTGAACATGGGGAGGAACTCTTATCCAGAGTCTCTTCCTTGGATCTCTGCCTGCACAAGTATCATTACCTTGATGGAGGCCAGGGGTCAGTAGCTGCAGCTACTTGTTGGCAAAAAGTGCAGCTGTTGTTGGCAAAAATCTTAAGAGCGCGTAACAATTTTGCCTGGAGCAGATATGGGTGATATTTGGGGAGGGGCTCCCAATCACAGATTCTGAGGCTGCCCTTCCACCCTGCAGAATTCTTCCTTGCCCCCAAGTGCCACTCTGTCACAGGACAAGCTGCCTCCCAGGCATTGGCAGAATACAAGTCAACTTTCATCCTGCCCAAGGCAGGGGGCAGTAATTTGGGGTCCAGACTTCTGACAAGAGGTTTGTGACCCTGATAAGATTACTCAAAGAACAAGGAAGAGACTATGTTTTTAAAGCCAGCTAAGCCAGCCATTTTTCTAAGTCAAAAAGAGAATACAGTCTGAATTACCATGGGCCTCCATATGCGGAGGCCAGAAGGGGCAGAAGCAGCTCTGCCAGGGGTGGGTGACTGCTGCAGGTCCAGGTCGGGACCACTCTCTGGTTTGAGACCAAGGCTCAGTTCTTGGTCCCAGGCACCTCATGCCAGCTGCTCACAGCCATAGAGAAGCAGCAGGGGCCTCTCAAGAAGTCAGCACCTTTCAGTCCCCAAGAAGGGAGAAACTTGAATATGACAAAGCTGACCTTTGACATCCAATCATTTTCTGAAGTGGCTCCAGCCGTGAGAGTGGCCCTGAAAAATCTCTATTTGCTGGATGACTGAGTTTGCAAGGAGGAACACAACCAGTAATGGTACTGTTTCCTCCACCTCAGCTTCCGCCAGAACAAGGATTGGATGTCTCTTGATTTCAGTATTTTAGTCTCCCCAGTTTCTCACCTTGCTAGTGCCACACCCAAGGATGCCTTAAGTCCATAGGAGGCTGCTCTGACTTTACCAGAACAAACACTTGTTAGGGGCCAGGCCCTGTGCTGTAGGGAACACACAAATAAGCTGGTTTCACACCCTTCTGGTCTGTACAGAGCTTGAAATGTGTATCCAGGGGATTCCCTGGAGCATTCAGACAAGTGAGGCAGATAGGAGTGTGAAGTCGGGTGGAGAGACCAGGCTGGTGTGATAATTCCAGGACAGGGTCAGTGACAGCCCCCTTCCAAGTCTCCTTGGAATTGGGCCTCCTGGAACGTGAAGGGGCTGGGGTTCTCCACATTCCCTGCCAGCTGCACTTCCCCTGATGACCTCCATGGAGGAAGGGGCTGAGTGTTGCTCATTCTGAGGACAGGGGTGGAGCAACTTTTGAATTATATTAGAGGAACTGCTAATTGGAGTTTGGCTGACATGCACGACTGGAGAGTGCATGACCAGTGCCAGAGGCTAAAATCCCATGGCAGAAAACCAAGTTTAGAAGGAGCCTCTGCAATTCTTGTTCTCAGACAGCCCTACCAAGGTTAACAACAGACCAGTTAGGCTACCAGCAGTTGGGCTTGCCCCATTCCATCACCAACTCTGAACTTGACCTCTCCAGGCTCCTGGTGGCTCCTCCCTCCAAGCACCTGTTCCACATGCAGGAGACCACTCCCGTATGCCTGTTATTAGTCACTCAGCCCACATATGGAATGCAGCACAAACACCACGTTCCAGATCATACCATTCAGCTCAATCTTCCTGACAGCTCTGATTACTTCCTATGAAATCAAATCCACACTCCTTAACCTGGGATCTGTGGCCCCTCACGACCTTACGCCAGCAATGTGGGGTAATTATTATGAGCTTGGGCACCAGAATCAGACGACCTAGTTTAGAATTCTAGCTTTGTCACTTAGTTAGCATCTCTGAGCCTCAGTTTCCTTTTACATGCCAAGCTGGGCTACAGTAAAGACCTAATGAGAATCGGGTATAAGGAACAGCGCAGGGCCTGGGATAAGTAACTGCTCAATAGTTGACGTCCATCTCCATGGAAACAACTGGCCCCAATCTACCTTCTCTACTGTATTTCCAAGCCACCTTCACACTCTCCCACCTCCCTGGCTTTCTTCACACCTTTCTCTCTGGGTAGGATGGCCTCTTTTTCACTCCAGTCCACATTTCCACCTATCCTTCCTGCATCCTTTCTTAGTTATCCTGTCCCCATGTAGTCTTTGTGCTGTCATTAGGGTTAGAGGCATTGCTTTTATCTGTCTTTAGAATATGAGCTCCAGGAGAGCAAGAGATTTTAAAAATCTATTTACTGCTGTAGTCCCAGTGCCTAGCATAGCACATGGTATTAGGCTCTTACTGTTTTTTGAAAGCATGACTGTTTACTCGATAGAGATAGAGCACTCTCCTGGAAGGCCTGTGACTGACTTGCTCTGTGGCTCCCACGCTGTCCTGGTGAAGTTGACATGTTGAACTACTGTAGGAGAAACGTAAGGAAAGGATTCTGCTCAAAAGGGGGAGTGGGAAAATCCTGGGGGAGGGCAGAAATAGAAAGTGTAATGAGGAAGTTTTTCTCCTTTTCAAAGTCAAGTGGTAAATAATGAATTAATTGAAAACCCAGAAAAGGGCTCGGCGCCTATAGCTCAACCGGCTAAGGCGCCAGCCACGTA
>NW_003852409.1:29586213-29597469 GCF_000181295.1 Otolemur garnettii | reverse complement strand
TGGATTCAAACCCACCTTGGGTGTACATGGCTGGCGCCTTAGCCACTTGAGCCACAGGCGCCGAGCCATGGTTCCTTTCTGAGGACCCGCCTGACTATCAGGGAACAGGGATGTGTCTTGGGTGTATATGTGAAGAAATGGATGATATGTACAAAATTACAATAGTGACAAGTGCAGCTGCAGAGCTAAGTTTAAAATGAAATGAACTCACTGAGTGGTGACCACCTGAGTGGGGTGCTAACGGGGGTGTCCTGGAGATTACCTTTGCTACTTGTTAGAACAGGAAGGAGCTTTCTGGGAGAACAAAGGCTATAGAGGGGTGACTAGAAAAGAGAAGGAGGGTATTCAAGGCAGAGAAGCTCGTCCATGCCAGGACAAAAAGCCTATGGAGAGCAGCCAGGTCCCTTGTGGGGAGCAGCAGATAAGGACAAACAAATAGGCTGATGTCAGACCTGGAAGGGCCTTGGATGCCAAGCTAAGGAGTAAGATCCTGTCAGGTGGACCCACATGGGAGGCTACAGGATCAGATCTGCTCAGGAGGTGGCAGCCTTGGAGCAGTCAACGGCAGGAGATTGCGTGTGGAGTGGAGGAGAGGCAGCTATGAGGGAATGGCCAGACCAGAAGCTCACGGGGGACAGGGCAGGCCTACTTGGGGCCCACCCATATAGAGATAAGCAGGTCCTGTAACTCACAATCTCCTGGAGATAAACACCAGGGCAGTGGTCAGAGGGCCCAGATAAGCTCTCAGCATTTGGAACCTACCCCTCGGTCGGTCATTAGGGTACCAGCAGGCTGAGTGGGGTTTACTCTGGATGTCCTGAACCTGTGGGCTGGCAGTCGTGGGACAGCAACAGCACGAGTTTGAGTTGGGCTCTGCCACTCAGGATCAAGTTTCTTATCATCTCCTCTGTCAGTGTCCTGCTAGATGGGGATGGCACTGGCACCTTTCTTGCAGGGTTGGGGTGAGGGTGAAGAGTCAACCATGGAAAGGGATTAGGACAGCGGGGAACACAGCAGGCCCTGTGTAAATGGAAGCTCTAGTAAGGAGCGAGCCCTTGGCCAGCTCAGCCATGTGAAATTAAAGCTGCTCTGGTTGAAGGAGAATGGGGTGGGGTCGTGCTCCTTTGCCCTGCCCAATCCTTACTTAGCATAGGCTTTGATGCATTTTTTTTTTCTGTCAGTTTGAAAATCACTGGACTCTGCATTCCTGGGGTTAATTTCTTTTATTTCCTGAACCCAAGGAGTTCAAGCAGGTTAGCTGCTGGTGCCCGGCCTGGAGCTCAGTGTCTGGGTGGAGTCCTATTTCTCTCAGAGCAGAGGGGACCTGGTGAGACTTTGTCCCCTGAAGGCATCAGAAGGTTAATCAGCTGGGGCCTTGTTCCCCAGCATCAGGAGTTCAGTGTCCTGCAGAGGGACAACTGTGTGAACTGTCCCCAGACACACACAGACATCCCTGTTGGACCAGGAGGAAGAGCCGAGGGAGGATTCCCAGATGGGAAAAACAGCTCCCTGAAGGAATAGGAAACTATCATCCTTTTCTGTTATTTGAGGTATCTTGGAAGGAAATTCTCCTTCATGGTTCTGTTATAAACGAGCTAATCCAAGTTAAGCACCCGACGCGTTAAGCATGCGGTGGACCTCCTCTTAGAGCTGTTATTTTCACTGCATAATCCCAGTTCTTCTCGGACCTATTAAGGTAAGTATGGTGTTCAGTGTGGTGAGTGGGTGTTCAGAGCCCAATAAATATATAGAGCTGTAGTTCCAAAAATTCTCTCCAACAAAAGTTCTCTTGTATTCTTCACATTATGAATAGACAAAAGATATTTCACACAATATGACACTCTATATAAGTCAGGCAAAAATTAATCCTTTCTGGTTTGGCTCAAGGTCACTTTGCTGTCATTTTAAAGCCTGTGATGTCTTAGCTAAGCCAGATACTGCAGGAATTCTAGCAGCGTTCACAGATTTGGTGTGCATCCCTCACTGTGCAGATGATCTTTTCAGAGAACCCTAATAAGTGAGATTTCACCATGGCATTGCTGACCCTAAGTTAACGCCACAGCGGCAGTTCCACAGGCAGCCTTTAAGCTTCCATTAACAAAGGTTAGCTGTTACGTCAGGCAGACCAGGACACTCTGGTCCTGTTTTATTAAGTTATAAATACATTTAATTTAATGGCTTTAGTACTGGGTTCTTTTTTTTTTTTTTTTTTTTGAGACAGAGCCTCAAGCTGTCCCCCTGGGTAGAGTGCCGTGGCATTACAGCTCACAGCAACCTCCAACTCCTGGGCTCAAGTGAGTCTCCTGCCTCAGCCTCCCTAGTAGCTGGGACCACAGGCACCCGCCACAACGCCCGGCTATTTTTTGGTTGCAGCCGTCATTGTTTGGTGGGTCCGGGCTGGGGATTCAAACCTGCCACCTTAGGTGTACGTGGCTGGCGCCTTAGCCGGTTGAGCTATAGGCGCTGAGCCTAGTACTGGGTTCTTATTATGGAATTTGAGAAGAAAATAGAACTCAAGATCACTAATGTCTAAGTAAAAAGCCACTATTGTTTATGTATATTTACCTACACTATTATTTATGAATTATGTCTTTTTACAAAGTGCACACACTGCCTCAAAGGGCAACTATAACTCACCTGGAATTACATCAAGCTACTTGCAAGGCTCAACTAGCTTACCTGGAAGAAATTAAAAGTGGTACAAGATTTTAAAATTACATTGGTTTTGAGTCAAACTAGCCAAACCAGTTCAGAAAAAGCCCATGAAACTGCTCCCCACATCCCCTTTTCTGGTTTCCCATTAAGGAGAAAAATGCCATTTGTGCCTCTTTTCATCCACTGAACTTTAACCACAGGGGGTTTCCTCTAAAAGAACCTCAGAGCTGGAAGGAAGGGCACAGAGCCCTTGCCTTTTCACATACCTGCACCAAGAAAGAATATGTTTAAAATCATTCCCTGAATAATGACTGTTATAGCAAGAGCTCAAGCTTACCTCATTTCCAATTGCTGACCAGCTAACGGGTCCACTGACTGGGCAAATTCTAGAACTAGGTACCCTCTAGATGCCCAGGGACAGGCAATGTCTCAAGGAATGCTTGGGTGGTTTGGTGGGAAGCAGCAGTCCCTGAACTAGGAGTAAATCTAAAGAGCTGCACAGGTGTGAGATGGGCCGTATGGGCAACACCCTCACATCCTACCCCTTCAGTTCCCCAACACAAGGGAACCACTTCACCTCCTCCCTTCCCCTTACAAGGACCACAGTGCTGTTCATCGTCTATGGGGAGACCTCTTTCCAGGTGGGCACTGCCGGACTGCTGGTAACCACAGCCTTGCCTGGGTCCCCAGGATGGGTGACAGTGAGGTCAGAGAGGTCATCATGCTGCCGGGACTGGGGTACATGCCTTTGGTCAGGATGGATGGGGCCCACTTCAAATAAAGGCTTAGAAATGGTTCTTCTGGGTGACTTATTCCCCATATAGAGAAAGGCTATGCCAGCCGAGGCAATCTGCAGTTGGCTTCAAAATCAGCAACGAGGAGGGGGAAAACCTCACAACAAACAGTGGTAACAGAAGGTTTGTGTGGGAAGGTGGTTAAGTTTGGTCTAAAACAAGCAGTGTCTCTGGTAATGAGCTGTTGTTAGGAAATACGCGGCGCCCGCGGGGCCTGCAGCCTTTGGAAGAGCTCTGCGCTGCTTCTTCTCCAGGGCTGAGTGGTTTTTTAGGGGGTGGTGGTGGGGGAAGACAGGGAAAGGGCAAAGTGAGGCAAAGCAAAGATCCAGCTAAAGCCACCACCTTGTGCACCAGCCATAAAATCTTGTACTTAAATCCCAGGTCCGCTCTAGTTGCAGTGTGACTTTTGGTACCATACCTACCCCTTCTCTGAATCACAGCTGGCTCACCTGTGAAATGAGGACACCTAAGGTACCAGCCAAGGTCCCAGGAGGAGACAGATGTCACACTCAGAGTGGGTGGCTGAGGAGGGATTCATAAAGGGACTATTTACAATGGGTGTGGCAGGGTTAAGGGATGCCAGTGAGGACAGTGAAGTACACAAGGGCTGGTAGAAGCTGACAGTCAGGACCAATCTTTGGCTTCAAAGGAAAGGGGGAGGATGTGGTTACCAAACTCCAGAAGTCACTTGACAGGAACTGTGGGTCTTGGCAGAGGAGACTAGCCAGTGCCAAGCCACACCAGGCAGGAGGGAGCCGGGAGTGAATGCCCTGACTTCTGCCTTCTCTCACTTGCCAAGCTCCTCCCAGGGTGTCTCTCCTGGATCCAGACCAGAAGCCAGGAGGGCAGGTCAACAGAAGCCAGGCTCCTGGAGGGAAGTGCAGGGTGGGGAAGGGGCTGGAGGAGCACACAGGGAATATTCAGCACACCCGAATACCTAAAAAATGAGGTAATAATCATCAAGGCCTGTACCACAAATACTCACTGCCCACCTGATTAGAACATTTGGCATTGACTTATTAAAAGGCCACAGTATAACTTTATTCTCAGGTGGCAAAAGCCAAAATGAAAATAAGAAACAGTCTCTACTCAGAATGAAAAACAAAATCTTTTACAAAGTTGACAGATAACATTTATTAAAACATGTCATACAAAAGGGCATGGTCTCTTCTATAAGAAGAAAATATTAAACAGTAACATTCAATTAAGTAAAACCATGCTGTACACTGAAGACAGCAATATATAAAGACAAAACTATCCAACTTTTGCAACACAGGCATAACATTTCACAAAATATCAATAAGATATGCACCTAATGATAATCTGTTTATCATCAAATGGTTTTGTGGCCTAAGAGTCACCTGACTTGCATAAATAAAGTACTTCTCTGGAAGAAACATGGGGGACCTCATAAAAGGAAAGAGGGCAGCAGCAACTAACATGACATAGGCTTCAAGCAAAAAAATTTCTTTAAAAAAGGTCACATTTGCAAAATGTATTCCAGCATTTTCCCATAGGGCACTATCAGTAGAGATATGAAATAAGAAACTTGTACCTTCAAATATGTAAGTAGCAAAGAAAAAAAAAACCCAAACAAACCCTGGTTTCACTGAACAAAGTTAGCCACTGATGAAAGCAACTTAAATTACAAAATCAGTGGGGGCGGGGAGTAGTATCTCACTGGCTTTCCAGCCTTCCTAAATGACCAGGGGCCTTACATAAGCACACTCCTGGGCTTGCTGTGATGGCTTCTCCCACCCTCCTGCAGCACAGTCCCTTCCCCAGGGAAAGTACAGCTTTGCATCCACTTGGCCTCAGCCTCACCACACCAGCTGGGGGAGGGGGGTGCTGCAGCGGGCCCTGGGGCCATGCAGCCTTCCCATACAACTAGAGGCCAGCCTATGGTCAGTCCAGTTCAGAAAACACCCACAACAACTGAGGGGATCCTTTTGTACAGACTCTTTTAATAGTAGTGGCCAAAAGGGACCAGAGGAAGGGGAGACCTAGAAACAGAGAATCAATAGGCTGAGGCCCAGGAGTGCCTGGGGGCAGCCACGACACTGGAGGGGAGTCCCTCCTTAGGCAGACACTGGCGCCTGTGTCTCCAAGTGGATTATCTAAAATGAAAGGTGTGGTGTGAGTATGAACTTTAAATACCATAGGTGGTGCCTTGAAGCCCTTTCCCACTAGGATTGGTGAAAAACCACAGTTAAGACAAACTAAGGGACAAATACCTTGGTTGTAGGCCATTGACACGATCCCTGAAAGACTGTTTAGAAAATGTTACCCACACTATCCAAACTCAATAGCAAGGATAAAGATGTATTGAGGCTGAGGGGGAGACTATCACTCCAACCCAGTGTGGAGAGGAAAAAAAGGTAAAAAACAGAGCTTATAAAAATTCACTTTCAATATCCAAACTAAAGCAATCCCTCCTCCTGCCTCTCTCCAAACATGGCCAGCGTTCTCTAACCAATGAACAACCTGATTTTTGCCAAAATCCTAACTGTCACAAAAAACTTACAACAGCAGCTGTGAGAAACTTATTTTTTAAGTTCTACGTTTAGTAGCTGATGTACATAGAAGGGTTTCAACAAAACATATTCTTTTCTTCACAACACATTAAATAGGTCCCAGCACAACTGCTTCCAAAACTTCCACCCAAGGGCTGGCCACTTGGTTTGAAAAAAAGTTCTTCATCATGACTCATGACAAGGGCCCCGTGCTGATTTCCGCACAGCTGAAGGACCAGGATTTTCCCAGGATGGCTTTATTTTTACCTTTTAGACTCTTCTCTCCAAATGGCCCAAGGCTCATATGAATATCATCATTAATGGGAAACCCACATCAAACCTTCCCAACAAGTAGAAAACGTTTTGCTAATACCACAAAAGAGGGCGATCAGCTTTTGGCAGAACAAAATGGCTTCACTGCCTTAGGACTGAAACCAGTAGGAGCCATAAAACAATTTCTCCTCACATGTAATGGGTAAGATCATTCCTAAAACCCATTGGCCTCTTACATGAGAAAAAGAGAAAGAGCAAGTGAGCTTGATTGTATAGTCACCTCTCTGTACTTCTGTCAGGTACAAAGGACTGTCAACTGGTGACATCTCAACACTAAGAAGATGGTATTGATGTGGCAAACAACCAAGAGGTAATATCTAGATTCTAGGTTAAAAAAACAATATATATATATTTATAATAAAGTTTTAAATACAAAGTGCTTTTTATATATCGAGAATGATACAGTGTTACTGAATAAATCCCTGTTTTGTAATCTTGATAACAAGAGTTAACTGGTAAATAAGTATTTCCTTTCCTTTTTCCAGACAATGTTCAGTAAGTAAACACTTGGTGTTAGGAGCTCGAGAATCAGAGGCTGTTGCCAGCAATGTCTATCACATTAGAGCAAAGCCAAACTTTTAAAACAAAATTTCACCCCAAATCCAAGAAAAATTATTTTTATTTCAAGGAGAAAAAGTTTCTACTTAGAATAGACCAGTAAATTTACGGAAAAGACAGCATAATAGTAGCACCCTGTCCTACCCTGGTGATAACCTCAGATGTATTACACAGCTTAAGAGCATTCTGAATGTATGCTTTTTTTATTTCCTAAAAAATCTGACAGATAGCAGATGTCTCAGGATAGCTGCTTTTCTTTTTTTTGGGGGGTGGGGGGCAGTAGGTACTTGTAAATTTAAGCAGCTTTATCTGGAAGTTGGGAGCATGAATCTGTAGATTACTTTGTATAAAGCAGGACTCCTTCTTTCCCCTTTTTAAAACATTCCAGCACTCATGAAGAACTGGCAGGATCAGTTTGGTGAACCTCTCTAAAGAGTATCTCCCGCGGCGTCTCAAATGCTTTTCTTCGGCGGTTTTTTCACCCTCAAGTATAACCTGTCACTCCTAAAATTCTGCTAATCTATAATTCTCACTCTTGACGGTCGGAGTGTCATGGTAGCATTCTATTAACTCCTAAAGTTCATAGGTAATTCTCAGCCATGACTTTTGGCTCCTTCCCACTGACTGAGGTCACTGGCTGCCCTCTTTGGGAAGCACCAAGATCTAAGACAGAGCAACAGCGGCCAGTACCGTGGTCAGAGTCCCAGAAGTCTACCAGCCACAAAGTAGACCCCACTGTATGGATGCTACAATTAAACAAGATTTGAGATAGCAAACCAATTAGAAATACCTATCTCTGGCATCCTAGAGAATTACAATTAGGTACAACTGTTCAAATTCAAAGTTAGTACTAAAATATAAAACTATGCCTTATCAAGAGTTTTGAAATACCATGTGACAATAGTGGCATCTTACAGAAATTGAAGCTTGTACCATAAGCTATTTGTTTCATACTTAGAATGTCACCCTCTTAGCATCTCCATAGTTTTACTTAAAATATCCTTTAGAAAGAATAAAACTAGACAAGAGCTCTGTTAATCAATTGCTCATCCTAGGAATCACATTACTTATAGCTTTTACATAAGTAGCATTCCATTCAGTGAAGCAGCTACCAGAACAAATCCACATTACCTAAGTATCTATAGCAAGAGCAAAAAAAATTTCAGCATGACCTTGTAATAATGAGTGATTAATAACTGCTGCCACCTGAAATGGAACCGGTAGGGTGGAGTCAATTCCAAGTGCAGGTGTCTAAGTCTACCTGCCTTGATCATGATTGGCCTGAAGATTTACCTTGCTAGCTGGGCAGTAGGTTAATTTGCCCCCATTACCCATTCTAGGCCAGGACTGGAACATAGAAATTTGAAGAATTAGATTTTTTAATTGGCCTACTTAGAGCTGGTCTTTCAGAAATATCTTCCTTTTTTTTAAGCTTCGCTCATAATAGCAAGTAGCTCGCATCATCTGTGCCCAGATTTGCATTAATTACCATAGTTTATTTTTGTGCATGCCACTCAAGGGCCAGATCCTATTTTTAGTTAGCCTCAGTTGTATTCTGCTCAGCCTTTGCAGCTTCGTAGGACTTGGTACAAGAAGTCACATGCCGGTGGAAACTGTCCCTCCACATAAACCTCTTTGCACAGATATTGCACTCATACGGCTTTATGCCAGTGTGAATTTTCATGTGACCCACGAGATGGTGCTTCATTTTGAATTTCTTACCACAGACGCCACAGCCATAAGGCCGAAGACCGAGGTGCATGCTCATGTGCCGATCTCTCTGACTCTTGTGAGTGAAACTTTTCCCACACTGACAAGGATAAAGCTTATCAGTGGCTGAGAATCCTAAGTGGGAAGCTTCTTCTTTAATTCCTGTGACCATTTCAATATTCTCGCTGTAGCCTGCTGCAAGGGTAGCCTCCTGTCTGTGCCCAATTAGATTCCCATCTGACCTCTCTCCAGAAAACTCCTCCATGGAGGAGCCATAGAAATCTACCTGCTCATCATAATTGCTTTCATCAGCCTGTTCATCAAACTCTGCCTCCACTTTTTTTTCCCCGATGTGAAAGTCCTCTTCCACTCCTGAAGGCTGGACCGAGTGTTCTGTCTGCAGGGTGTTGATGGACTCAGTAACCTGGTGCTCATCATAGGCTGCATGCACATCCATGCCCTCACAAGCCTGTTCTAAGCGCTCAGGCTTCACATGGATCCAGCGTTTGTGTGCCATTATGCTGGGCTTGCTGTACATGGGCCGGGTATAGTGGAACTCGGCACTGTCACTAGCCCCCTCTTCCCCATCTTGGCTTGCCATTTCGGTGCTCAGCCGGTCATGCTCTGTGGATGAGTTGCTGGGCAAGTATTCGTGCTCCGTGAGCTGAGATGATAGCTCATCTTTGGTACTCTCCTCTTCGTTCTCTCCATCCCTCAGTTCTTGGGCCTTGGGGAAATCAGTATGACCCCCAGAGCCCAGCTCAAAGCTCTCCACCAGGCCATTATAATTACTGCTACTTGGAGACTGGTGGTCACTGCCATGATTTAGCTTCTGACAAAGGACTGTGGGATTTCCCTCTAACACCTCAGTGCATTTGTCTACCACATGCCACATTTGGAGAAAGCTTGCAGCTGTCAAGTAACTAACAATTTCTGGAGCAGGCATTACTAGACGTCCTGTATAACTGGAAAGGAGGATGTTCTCAAACACTCTTGGGTTCATCACATCAGGCAAAACAATTCTCCTGCTGTTTTTCAAGAGTACCTGGTCACAAAAGTAGGGTGAACTTGCAGCAAGGACAGCTTTGTGTGCCCGGAAAATGTGGCCTTGGACAACAATGGAGACATCACATAATTGTCCTTGCTGGCGCTGCTGGTTCAGTTTCTGTAGAATGGTACTGGAAAAATCAGGAAATTCTACTCGAAAAGAGTTTGTTCCAGGCTCCATTTCATCACAAATCTTGTTTGGTGCTATACGAGAAACAAAAATCAGTATTAATTTCAACCCAAAGAGAAACATATTCCATCCCCTTCTCCATCACTAAGAAAATTAGGGTAGGTTCCAAAGTTTTATTAAGTCCCTGGTCTATGGGCACTTGTGGATGAAGGATCAGTCCCTAGAGCAAGGCTTGCAGGTGTGAGTGTGTCAACAACATGAGTCACACCACTCTTCATGAACTCTTCATTTTGTCTCTATGGAGAGAACAGATTCCACAGTGACTAGATTTGTAAGCTATACAAATCCCCTTAAGAAAAAAAAGTACTATAAATATTTCTAGTTAAAACAAACATGATACCTATTAAAATAATAGTGTTTTTTTCTTTTTATGAGCTGGGGTCTCCTTATGTTGTCCAAGCTAGAGTGCAGTGCCTATTAACAGGTGTGATCATAGCACACACCTGAGCTCCAGAGATTCTCCTGCCTCAGCCTCCTGACTAGCTGGGACAACAGGCATGTGCCACCACACCTGACTCAAAGTGACAGAATTTTTAAGCCTCAGATTCAACTTATATTTGATAAGTTGTGGTGATGGAGAGAAAACAGAATTGTGGGAAGAAGGAAAAGCAAATGCAAAGGTGGGAATGAAACTGGCAATTACAGGGACCTGAAAGACCACTGGGCCAGAGTTTAATGAGGGAGTGAGGGGCAAGGGGGCTGTGTGGGGGCATGACAATTCTGCCTGTGGGCTTTCAGCTGCTGAACCCCAAGCAATGCAGGTTTATCTACTGCTGTCACAATTTTAGCCCTTAAGAGCTTCTAATGACATAAAGCAGCATGAAACTGCAAGGTGAAGTATCCTTTCTACCCGGTGATCTCCAAATTGTCTAAAGAGTTATAGACCAAAGAGGATGCTAAGTAGTTAGTGTCCTGGTACTAAGTAGGCTCATTCAGAAGACAGAGTTACAACAAAGAATATGAGATTAGCTATGCTGTTCCTGTAAATATATTCTATACGGGTAAGGCAAGCATTCAAGGCAATTCCTAACAAAAGCACTCAAGACCAGCCCTGCTAAAAATCCTGTCATGCTCCACAATTCCACGGCAAGTTAAAGCAGACAAAAACACAAAAACGATATATCAATACTATTGGTCTCTTTGCTCTAATGCTATTAAATATCTTATTTAATACCAAGATTTCTAAGTATGACATAAAAAAACAGACAACCCAAACACACTGAAAGTCACCTTTGAGGAACAAGGAGAGAAGACTAGAAGAAACTAGTGTTTGTTGAGTAATCATTATATGCAGTGATCATACACCTTTTTTCACTTAATCTTTATAATTACTCCTCAAATTTAGGGCTTGATATTCTTAGTTCAGCTATTTTAAGTAACTTTCCCAAGGTTAAAAGCTAGTTGTTATTGAGATGTGAACCCAGGTCTGTATGACTCCAAGTCTATGCTATTTTTT
>NW_003852409.1:29583295-29585807 GCF_000181295.1 Otolemur garnettii | reverse complement strand
TCAGAATGAAGTATTAATTCATGGCTTTATACATCTTAAAACATTCCATAGTAATTTAAAACAAAAATAGACCATGAAATAAACTATTTAGGTATTTGTAGTTTCAAAAGGAAAAGTTAACTATACAAATGAATAGACTAGAAGTTTAGACTAGAAGTATGTATATTCTGAGAACTACATCTGGGTGAACAGATTCTATGCTAGATCTCACCACTGTAGAATTTTGTTCTGAGCTATCTGAAAAAAGGGCCAGGATGAGGGGGGAGGATAATACATACATATGGAAAAAATTATGGAAAGGTGTAAAAAAAAAAAAATACCAAACTCTCCATCATTTATTCCTAGTCATCCCCATAGAAAGTCACCATTAAACTCCTGTATATATTTCTAGAAGCTTCTCTGTGCCTATATCAAAATAAATCATATATATTCTTTAAAAATCCCTACTCAAATGGATTCATTACCTACATTTTATTCTACAGTTAGCTTTTGTCACTTAATTTATCTTGGAGATCTTCCCACATTAGCCTAAAAAGAGCTAACTCATTCTGTTTAATGGCCACATAGCTTCCTATTACATGGGTGTATCATAATTTAAGAGATTTTCTTCTTATAGAATTTTAGTTGGCTAGGGTTTTGAAATTATAAGCAATGCTGTGATGGATATCTATGCATAATTATCTTGGCATACCTTGGAAATATCTATAGGGTAATTTCTACCAGTGAAATTGCAGTTGTTGGGTTAAAGGGCCATTAGACATTCTGATATATATTAGCAAATCATCTGGCAGAAGGCTTGCCCTAAGTCTCACCCTGACCAACTGTAAATGAGAGTGTCTACTTCCCACACCCTTAGGAAGACTGAATGTTATTAAACAAGGGAAAAAAGTGTGCAAATCTCCTAAGTGATATGATTCATTGCTGTTTTGATCTGCATTTCCTTAATTATGGATGAGGCTCATATTCTATACTCATGTTTGCGGTTATTTGTGGTTTTTCTCCTATAAATTAGTCATATCTTTAGCTCAAATTGGGCAATTAATCTTATTGATTTGTAAGGTTTTTTTTCAAATTCAGATAAATACTTTTATCTTATGTTGCATTTTTTTTTCCCAGTTAGCTGACTTCATAGAATTTCTTGCCACTGTGTAATTTATATAAAATAACCAATCTCTGCTTTTCTGGCCCTGGGATTTTGCGCAAAACATAAAAGGGCATTCTCAACTCCACGATTATTTTTAAATATAAAAATAATTCTTTGGCTTTTTATCCTGGTACCATTTAAAAAACAAACAATTAAATCTATATAATGCATGGGCTTTTTTTCAGTATAAAGAGTAGTAAGGTTAGGACTTAGCCCTTTGCCTCCACAATGGCTAGACTATTTTTCTAACATCATTCATTGAATAACGAATGTTCTACAAAAATGCATGCCGTAAGTGAGATTATGAAAAATGATGGAGCAGGAAGCTCCATGGTTGGTCCCTCCACTAACACAACCAGGAAGATAGAAGAACAGTAAGAATCACTATTTCAGAACCCTGGAAGCTAGTCCTAGCACTCCTAGCGAGAGTGCTGGAGGAAGGGAAGAGACTGTCTACCCTCAGAAGAGGGCAGCATCTGCAAATCCTCCTGTTACTTATGCCTGCCACAGCCTGCTGGAAGGCGGTCTATCTTCCTAGAGCAGTAGGTTGATGCCAGGGTAGACAGGAAGGAATAAGACCCTTTCCTCCAAAAACTGGGGTTATACATTTTGGTGAGTCTGGCAGACCTGCCCAGCTTTATTTTGGCCCCCTCAGGCTGTAGTACACCTATCAAGACATTTGAGAAGACCCCCCCACACACACATACACACCCGGATCCAGGCATTCAAGGAAATCTCTATTAAGTCACAGGCAGGCTGCATATACAGCAGAAAAGAAAGTTCAGTGACTACACCCAACAAGGAACACAGACTTTGCATAATAACTTTGAGAAGTCGTTACATAAACAGACAACTGTAGTCTCAACAAGTAACCAACAAGTAACAAAAGCAATCCCTAAGGAGGGGGAGAATCTGATTTCCAGAGTTACCAAAATATAGTACTCAAAATGTCCAAGTCTCAACAAAAAATTTAAAGCATATACAGAAAAAGGAATATATGGTGCATTCAGGAAAAAGAATTAGAAACTGTCCTGAGGACACTCAGGCATTGGAATTACTATTAAAATATGTCCAAAGAACTAAAGAAAATTGTGAATAAGAATAAAAAAAATCAGAAGAACAATGTCAATAAAGGGATAGAAATTAAAATTCTAGAGCTGAAAGGTATAATAGCTGTGTTATGGGCTAAATTATACCCCCTTCCTCAATTTACATGCTGAAGCCCTAATGTCCAATACATCAGAGTTTGACTTATTTGGAAATAGGGTCTTTTTAGAGGTGATTAAGTTAAAATGAGGGGGCTCGGCGCCTGTGGCTCAAGAGGCTAAGGCGCCAGCCACATACACCTAAGGTGGCGGGTTCGAATCC
>NW_003852409.1:29581905-29583125 GCF_000181295.1 Otolemur garnettii | reverse complement strand
AAAAAAAAAAAAAAAAGAAAAGAATCTTTTTTAAAGCAGTAGGTCTCAAAAGTGGGCTTAAAATATTCAATAAAACATGCCGTAAACAGATGTGCTATTATGCAGGCTCTATAGACCATAAACAGAGTCGATCTAGATTTAGACTTAGGGCCTTTAGGGCCCTAGGATTTTGGAATGGTAAATGAGCACCTGCTTCAACTTAAAGTTACCAGCTATAGCTCCTAACAAGAGAGTCAGCCTGTCGTTTCGAAGCCAGGCATTGACTCCTCCTCTCTAGCTATGAAAGTCCTAGATGACATTTCCTTCCAATATAAGGCTGTTTCATCTACATTGAAAATGTGTTGTTTAGTGTAGCCACCTTCATCAACAGTCGTACATCTTCTGGATAACTTGCTACAGCTTCTACATCAGCATTTGATGCTTTACCTTGTACTTTTACATCAGGGAAGAAAGCCTATTTACTTAAACCTCATAAACTAACCTCTGCTGTTTTTCAGCTTTTTGGGGGCAATTTTGTTACCTCTCTCAGCCTCTATAGAAATGGAGAAGAGTTAGGGTCTTGCTCTGGATTAGACTTTGGCTTAAGGGACTATTGCAGCTAGTTTGATCTTCTATTCAGACACCTAAAACTTCTCTAGATCAGCAACAGGCTGTTTTGCTTTCTTACCATTTGTGTGTTCACTGGAGTAGCACTTTTAATTTCCTTCTAAAACTTTTCCTTTGCATTCACAACTCCTTGGCACAAGCGGCCTAGCCTTTGGTCTATTTCAGCTTTTGACATGCCTTCATCATTAAGTTTAATCATTTCTAGCTTTTGATTTAAAATGAGAGATGTGTGACTCTTCCCTTCATTTGACACTTCAAGGCAACTGCAGGGTTATTAACTGTTCTAATTTCAGTAGGGTTGTGTCTCAGGAAATAGGGAGGCCTGAGAAGAGGGAGAAAGACAGGGGAATAGCTGGTTGGTGGAACAGTCAGAATATTTACTGATTTAAGTTTTCAGTTTAATACAGGAGTGGTTCCTGGTGCCTAAACATAATTACAATAGTTAATATTAGAGATCATTGATTACAGATCTGCATGACAGATATAACAATAATGAAGAGTATGAAATACTGTGAGAATGACACAGAAACACAAAGTGAGCATATGGTGTTGGAAAATGGTGCTGACAGATTTCCTTGATGCAGGGTTGCCACAAAGTGTTAATCTGTAAAAAA
>NW_003852409.1:29579243-29580997 GCF_000181295.1 Otolemur garnettii | reverse complement strand
CTAGGTAGCGTTAATGAAACGGACAAAACTGACCAAAATGGTTCTAGGAAGAAATATTGTAGAAAATCAAAATAGACCCCAAACTAGTAAGGAGATTAAACCTCTCAACAAAGAAAGATCCCAGCTTGATGGCTTCACTGGTGAATTCTACCCGATATTTAAAGAAGAACACATACCAATCTTTCTCAAACTTTTCCAAAAAGCTAAAGTGAACAGAACAGACATATTCTAACTAACCCATTCTATGAGGCCAGCAATGCTCTAATAACCAAAGTCAGACAAAAACACTGTGAAAAAAAGAAAACTATAGACCAATATCCTTTGTAAATACTGGTGCAAGTATCAACAAAATAGTACCAAAGTCAACAGCATGTTAAAAGGATTACTACAGGGCAGGTGCAGTGGCTCATGCCTATCTATAATCCTAGCACACTGGGAGGCTGAGGCGGGTGGACAGCTTGAGCTCACAAGTTCAAGAACAGCCTGAGCAAAAGCGAGACTCCATTTCTACTAAAATAGAAAAACCGAGGCAAAAGGATCACTTGAGGCCAACAGTTGGAGGTTTCTGTGAGCTATGACACCACAGCACTCTAGCCAAGGTGAAAGCTTGAAACTCTGTCTCAAAAAAAAAAAAAAAAAACCCCACCCCCACAAATAACATCATACTCAATGGTAAAAGTATTAAAGTTTTTTCCCTAAAATTAGGAACAAGACAACGATGCTCACATTTGCCATGACCATTCAACATAGCATTAAAATTCAAGCCAGAGCAGTAAAGCAAGAAATAAAAGGCATTTAAACTGGAAAGGAAAAATAAATCACATAATTATATGCAGAATACTGTAAAGATTCCACATAAAACTATTTGAATAAACAAATTCAACAAAAAAAGCAATATACGACACCAACACACAATAATCAGTTGCATTTTTATACACTAACAATGACAAACCCAAACGGGAAATTAAGAAAACAATTCCATTTATAATAGCATCAGAAAGAACAAAATACTTAGGAATTAACCAAGGAGGTGAAAGACTTGTATACTGATAATTACAAAACATTGCTATAGGAAATTAAAGACACGAATAGACAGTGTGTGTTCATGGATTGGAAGACTCAACATTGTTAAGATAATATTACTACCCAAAGCAATACACAGATTCAACACAAGCCATATCAAAAACCTCTGCCCTTAATTTTAGGTGAATGTGGCATTTATCCATAGTTCCTGACCTTAGTAACATATCCAAAGCTTAAGTATCTATAGGTTTTTCTGCTATGCAGCAATACTTACAAACTCACAGGTGGTTGTAATCTACATTAGGAACACAGCTATTGTTTCAATTGTATAGAAGAGGTCTATAGAGGTAATTAACTCACTAAAAAACTCCATAAAACACTGGAAGGTACTGTGGGGGACCTCGACGACAATCAAGGAATGTCACTGTCCTTTGAGAATTGATAATCTGGTAGAAGAGATGAAAAACATATATATAAAACCCTGTTATTCAAGGAAAATCTTGATGAAAGTATCATATGAGAATTACAAACCTAGGAGGAATTCAGAGAAGGGGATCTGGTTTATGTTCTATCACTATAAATTTTGGTGTCACCAGGGTAAAATAATGACCTGAGGATAGGTATATAATCCTTTCCATCTACCACATATTGATTAAAGTAATCTAAGAAATATGGAGAAACTGGCCTGAGTCCTGGAACTGAGGGAACAGTGTTATCTACATGCCACGAAA
>NW_003852409.1:29577559-29578652 GCF_000181295.1 Otolemur garnettii | reverse complement strand
GTGGCTGGCGCCTTAGCCCGTTGAGCTATAGGCGCCGAGCCCATGCCACGAAAATTAAAGATGTAGTAGATAAAGTGGATCAGTAACACCTTTCACTTGAAGGGCCCAAAGTGAAAAGCCAGGGTGGGCTGTGGGTCAAACAGGACCTGAACATTGGCAACATTCAGAGGTAGATGGTATTAAGACACCAAAGGCTGTACATTGCCTCAGCAGGGTGGGGAAAAAAAAAAGCCTTAATATCTAAGGGTAGGGCCTGAAAGCCCTAAGGAGGTGGCAAACACACAGCCATCACCTGGCAGCTGGGCCAAAGAGACAACAGAGGTGTGGTGCCTGTGGCTCAAGGAGTGGGGCACTGGCCCCATGTACTGGGGGTAGTGAGTTCAAATCTGACCCTGGCCAAAACAAACAAACAAACACAAAAAAAACCCCAAAGAGACAACAGAGGTTATTGGTATCACAATTTTACCAGCACCAAAGAAAGTACACAAAACTGAGAGCTGAAGGCCTACCCTCCTGCCCCTGCCACTCCACTCCAACTGACCCCTACATCCAACTTAAGAACTAAAAGTGGGTTCTAACAATATTCAGCTATACAGTAAGGGACCCTAAAATAATCTACCTACAAAGGGGTAAAATTTAAGACCTGAATAGAATGTTTCCCTTTCATGAATTAATAAACAGAATGAAACCAAAATGGGTTTTATAAATAGATCCTACAATGTCAAAAAAGAAAAATATGGCAAGGAATGGACAAAGATTATATTTTAGACACGGCTTTTTAACTGATTTCTACAAACTTCATGAAACATGGTATAAATAAAGTATAAGGAAGATGAGACAAATAGCAGAACGATATAGGAAAAAGACCTGACTGAATCACAGATAGGAAATAAGAAAACTAATAGAGCAGAAATTTACAGAGGCAATAAGAAGCAGAATTACAACTGCAGAAAATGGAATTAGTAATATGGAAGGTACTCTGGGGAACTTCTAGAATTTGGGAAAAGAATAAAAATATGAAAGCAGTGAGAGAAAAGGCAGTAGAGTAGAACAATAGAGATCAATGTACAGCTAATTAGTGTCCTGGGGAGAA
>NW_003852409.1:29575054-29575752 GCF_000181295.1 Otolemur garnettii | reverse complement strand
CGCACACACACACAGAATTAACACTGCAGAAGATCAATGAATTAAAAAGGTAACAACAGAAACTACCCCAACTAAAACACAGAATAGAGAAAAAGAAAAGAAAAAAAAAAAACCAGAAAGAGTCAAGAGACAACTAAGAGATGCCTAATATACATGTAATATGTGTGTGTGTGGGGGGGGGACAGAAAATTATATGTCACAAGCTACGAGACATGTGAAAACTATATATATATATATATTTTTATATGTATGGGTATAAGTCAAAAGGCAAAACTTTTCCAAATTTAATGAAAACTACCGTTTTACAATCCCAAGCAGTTCAACCTAAGCACAAGAAAAAGGGGAAAAAATGACACCAAGGCCCATCACAATCAAATCACTTAAAAGTGACAACGACAAAAACCTGAAAAACAACCATAGAAGAAAGATCCTGTTGTACAGAGGATCTTAGATTATAAGGTGACCAGATTTTAACATTGGTAAAGCGGCACACCATTGATGGGGGTCGGGCCGGGGCGGGGCCTGACAACAATGCAAACTTTGATAAGCAGTTCTCGATAATCACTTCTCAATGATTATTTGTTATTGTTACAGTTTAACATTATAAAATTAACAAAAATAATATAAAACTCATATCCTGGTGAAATAGCCACATGGCAGCTGAAAACAGTATATTCTCTTACTGTTCTCCTGTCTGT
>NW_003852409.1:29572946-29573936 GCF_000181295.1 Otolemur garnettii | reverse complement strand
TCTTGTGAAGTTTTATGTGTCAAATGTACCATGTTAGAAAATAAAACTAATAGAAATGAAATTATAATAAGAAATATAAATATCCCTCTTTTAATCCTTAATAAATCCAAGTGGCAAAGGATAATAAGGATCTATAGGTTTAGATAGCTATTATTACTAAAGACAATTTGAAGGAAATGTGTCAACTTCTGTATTTTACAAATAATATTCCTCCATTTCAGGTGTCTATAGGACATTTACAAAAATGACCCTGTAACTGGCCACAGAGAATATAAACAGATTCCCCAAAGAAGAAATGCACAGGGCACATTTGATCACACAATGTAATTATACAATGTGAATATGTGAAGTGCTATAACTAGAAATAATAAAAAGAGGAGGGAGGAGAAGGGGCCAAGGTAATAAGGTAGAAGAAAATTCACTAATTAACTTTCCATAAAACCCTGGAATTATAACTGGACAGGGAAATACTACAAGCCAAACTCATTAGCAGAAAAAAAAATCATAAATTACATTCTGGTTTGTTTACTTTAATCTCTTTTGAGTTTAGTGTATCCTAAGTGTGAGGCATTGAAGTAATTGAGTTACTGGTCAATCACACTGTAGACAAGATCCTAAACAAAAATTACCATCAGAAAGCCATTTCTCAAGATCTCCCTTGGCTCTCCTTTAGTGAAGACTAATCCTGGTGACACACAGATGATCTGTGCTTCCCTCTACAAGTGACAGAGAGCGGTGGGAGATAAACCCGGAAAGGCTGAAGGAGAAGTGGACAGTGCAGGAAGCACAGAAAACTTTTGAGTGACATGCTGTGGATACATGGCTAAGGAAGGTTAATCTGTAGATGTCCTAAAGCAGAAGAAAGTCTGAAGTACAGGCAGTCCCAGGTTACTAATGAGACCAGATAGGTTCTGTTGATTTGTTCTTAAGTTGAATTTGTATATAAGCTGGAACAGGTACATTTACCTATTACCTAGACAGTCCCCACTC
>NW_003852409.1:29565809-29566769 GCF_000181295.1 Otolemur garnettii | reverse complement strand
CATTTGCTGTATACATGTGTCTCACTAATAAACACCATACATGTATATGGTGTTTACATGTACAGTGTAGTAGAAAGAAATCAATTTTGGTTTTATTAATTTTTACTCTGCAACTTCTTACCTCCTGTCTTTGTATTTTTTAAGTAAACTTTTTATTTTGTAGTAATTTTGGAGTTACAGGAAAGCTGCAAAGACAGGGAGTTTCCATATACTTTCTAACCCACTTTCCTTCAGTGTTAACATCTTACATTACTATGATACATTAATTAAAACTAGGAAACCAACATGGTCAATGACAATGCAGTTTTGCAGAATTAAAATATCCTTTGGAAAAGTACTTTTGGTCTCTTGCCCATTGTCAATCAGCATTCTATATTTTTTCTTAATTGGAACACTTTGGCCAAAGAACTTAATAAAATCTACTTTAAGATTTTTAAAAAACAAGCCACCTACTTTGTGAAGTTTGATTCATGACTGCCTTCAATTTTAAGCTACAGCTGAATGTTTTACTTAAAAATTTAAAGACCAAACATTCCATTGTGGTAAAGTCTGAGATTTAAAAGAAAAGGTATTGTTCTAACTCTCTTCTTATCAGTCATCCTGCCATTATACTCCAATAAAGTCAAGGAAATGTTTTAAACTGCATCTTTGTATGTATTAAAATTTTAGGATCAGAAGCTCAAATCAAGAAAGCAGAAGGCAGAAACAGTTCTCATTTCATGAAATTAATTATTATACGTACCAAAAGTAAAGCTTTTTTCCCTCAATATGTTTCAAATAGGACAAAAGTATCTTCTATTCTAATTGCTAATATAAACAAGGAAAAAAGGAAAAGTTCATGAAAATGACAGAGTCTAGTAATTGATTTTAAGGCACACTTTCCCATTTTAATATTTCAGAAATTAGGACATGATCATCAGGTGGTAGTTATAATACTTGTCACTGCCTGAGACAATAGCA
>NW_003852409.1:29562224-29565595 GCF_000181295.1 Otolemur garnettii | reverse complement strand
TGTTTTGGCGGGCCCAGGCTGGAATCGAACCTGCCACCTTAGATGTATGTGGCTGGCGCCTTAGCCACTTGAGCCACAGGCGCCGAGCCAATAGTAGGGCACTCTTAAAAGCTTCATCACCCTTTTTAAATCAGTGTTTCTGCTTAATGGATGACAATGGTGGAAAAACCATGAACACAACTCTGAACTGAAAAGTATACAGAAGAGTAGGATTTGAAATGTTAAGAAATTTAAAGAACACTTTAACTGATTTATTCCTCCTTATTTTTCCTTCCTACATATGCATCAGAATATGTATTGATATGATTTTTTAAATGTCCAAATCTAAAAGTGTTTTCAATAAGAGTAAAAAGTCTAAAAGCTAAGAAAGCATTCTATTATTGCTCAGTTGGTAATGTTTTTCCTCTCCCTTGATGATACATAAAATAATTGATAGCATCTAGGATTCAATGAAATATGGTAGTACTTCAGCTGCTATATCAATCTGCCTTTAAAGTAGTTTATCAAGCATAAAGGCAAACTGATAGGCTGAATAGGAGAATGTAAAACAAAAACAAAGGTGCAAGAAAGAATGCATAATTTGCATTACCATAATAAAAGGGCTACTTTTCCAATCTTCTCCACAGGAAGAGTAAAATCATTCTTAAGTTTCCTACTTATGCAGCAGATTCCTGCACTGATTCCAGGAAAGGTGGAGGGAGGAGAGCCAGGGTGGGAATCTGCTGTGAGTAAAGATCTTGAGAAAGATTTATTTAACCAAACTTCTTTTCTAAGGACCTCAGCTTTACCCACTGCTGTGAAAAGAGTTAGTATCAACTAACATAGGTTCAATTAAATGGTCCTAATAGCCATGGAATGAATTTTTTAAAAAGAGCTAACTGGTTTCAGAAGTCTCCAATGAGTACTTTTTTGTTTTGCGTTTTTGTACTGTGTAAAATATATGTCACATGAAATTTTAAAACTTACCATCTTAACTATTTTTAGATATACAATTCAGTGGCATTAAGTACATTCACAATTTTGTGCTACCATCACCACATCCCACTTCCAGAACTTTTTAATCATCCCCAAAACTCTGTATACATTAAACAACTCTTCCTTTCAACCCTGGTTCAAACCATATTCTTCTTTCTGACTCTATAGATTTGTCTATTCTAAGTACTTCATTTAAGTGGCCTCAATATTTGTCCTTCTGTATCTGGCTTACTTCTCCAGGGGTATTTTTGTAAACAAAAAATTTCTAGTTATAGGTCTCTTATAATTTAACTGAACGTATGGAAAATCTCTGAACTAAGCTCTCCTAGAAATCCTACTAGTGTTTCAAGAGCTTCGAAGAAAAGATCTCACAGCCTTACCCTTCCTAAGCCCATAGATGGGACCAGTTAAAGAGCCGTAATTCAAAGAGAAGGCTCCTGAGAGCCATGGAAGCCATCCTGGGGAAAGTGGATAGAGCAAAGAGATGTGGGTAAGCTGTGCAGGCTTGAAAATCGACAGGCAAGAAAAGCCTAGGATTCATCAAGTTGTTTGGCATTGAGATGGGTCTCCTGTCTGCCTGCCAGTTGCTCCCGCACCCTGACACTTAGGTTGGGTGACACCTGTCAGAGTTGAGGCCAAACTGCGGTCGAGTCATTGAGAATGTCACCAGTGCAGGAAGCTTCACGGGGTCATGACTCACCTTCCATGGCTGAGGTCCGGACAGGTCTGCCCCACCCAGACAAGCCCAGTTAGTCCAGAAACAAGAATGACAAAAAAGTAGCGAAAAAGACCAACAGACAGATGGCCAAAAAGCCGGACAAGACGCGCCCTGAATGAGAGTAAGGGCTGAGCAGTAGACACAAAGAAACAAAGTGGAAACGGAAATAATGACAGGATGCAGATACAAAGGTATCTCGGGACAGATGGTTTAGAAATACAAAGTTGACAGGGGCTGAGTTGAGAGCCAAAAGACAGGTGACAGAAACAGCAACAGAAGTGAAACAGAGACGGTATCAGCTTTGCCCAGACGCAGCCTTTCTATGGCCTCGACTCGCCGGGCCTCCCGCACAGGTAACTCAAACCCAAGGCCGCCAAGCTGTGCCCACCCTGTGCGGCCCGAAAGGCCAACGGACTGACTGGGGCGGGATCTCTAAGCGCAGTGGCCGGCCGAGTTGTGCCGCCGCGGGGTGACCTTGGCCAAGAGGCTGCCCTGGGGACCTTGGTGTCGCGGTCTGCACACTGGTTGGGCTGGAGACGGCAGGAGTCGGCTAAGGGGCACTAGGACTCCAACCACCGATGCGCGGCTCGACCCTCCCGGTCGACCAAACGGGCCCAGCGGGGTCGGTGGCGAGCGCGCTGGGGCCTGCAGAGAGGTCCTTAACGCTCCACACTGGTTTTCCCACCCCCATCCTTGCCGCCCGTTGTCCCGGACCGCACGGTACCTGCCGAGGGCTCACCGCTCACATCCCCCGCCCAAGGAACATTCGCCACCACCAGTACCCGGCCTGTTCAAGTCACCGCCGCCTCAACAGACTCAGAACTGCAACTCCCGCCCCCGGAAATGTTTCCCGGTCCCGCCCCCGAAACAACTAGTGCTTCCGGGGGTGCGTCCCAGAAAAGGCGGTGTGCGCCTGCGGGTCTCATTTTGGGGGCGGGGCGTTGGCCGAGCGGGAGGTACCCAGCGCTTGCGCAGTACGGTCTGGAGCGTGTCCTTTAGGTTGGGGGCTGATGTTGGAACTGGAGAGTCGATACTGAATTCTAAACCCTTTTTTAAGCCTTGCCTTATCTCAGCTTGCCTCGCAGAGACTATGTCAAAATCCATTTCTGTCTCCACAGCATCTATCCCGCGCTTTGGCGTGTAGTGCATGCTCAGGAAATGTCTTTACCCTTCGGTGTAGCTGGCATTGTGCTGGGCGTCAGGGTCGCGAATAAGGTGGGACAGGAAGGCTTCTATCCTACAATTCTCCCAACCCTCTACAGTCTTCCCTACTTCTCTTTCCTCTTACCCTTTCTCTCATGTTAGTGTAAAAAAGAAGGTCTGTAGGGGTGAGACTCGAGCCTCTGATCTTCTGGATTTAGGGTGGATGGCTTCGCCTGGCCAGACCCTCTTTTTTGATATTCTCTCTATCTTAGCTCAAACCGCCCAAGCCCAGTGTCTCAGCTGTTGTGTCTTGAGCCCCCAGGAGTATTTAAAGAGATGGATGAGACTGAGAGAATTCTACATTGAAATTTTGGGAAACAAAACCAAAGAATACATATGGGAGGACAGAAATGGGGATGAGTGCAAAACAATTTGTCAAAGATGGCTCGGCGCCTGTGGCTCAAGTGGCTAAGGCGCCAGCCACATACACCTAAGGTGGCAGGTTCGAATCCAGCCCGGACCCGCCAAAACAACA
>NW_003852409.1:29558035-29562013 GCF_000181295.1 Otolemur garnettii | reverse complement strand
AGACTCGCTTGAGCCCAGGAGTTGGAGGTTGCTGTGAGCTGTGATGTCATGGCACTCTATCCAGGGGGATAGCTTGAGGCTCTGTCTCAAAAAAAAAATATTTACAATTTGTCAAAGATTATGCTGCAAGGTTATATGCTCCAGTCCCCTTTTTAATCCTACTGTGGCACAGGCCCTCAGCCAAGGCCTCCAAGAATTCCTATAGAGAGGGTAGTTTAGTAACTCACCTCCCTCTTTCAGCCCCCCCTAAAAAACTCTCACTTTGTCTAGGTTGTAGAGGGGATCCCTTCACATCAGGAAGGTAGACCTTCACCTCAGCTGAAGTGGATGACTTCTGATTGGCTGGAACCATTCCTGGTAATCTGATTCTCATTAGCTAGTAATTGGAGGAGGCATGGTCATGTGGCCAACTTCTTGGCAGTAATAAGTAGAAATCATTGAGAATTCTGGAAAACTTTTTCTTTAATTAATTAACTAACTGATAAATTAATCAAGACAGAGTCTTGCTTTGTTGCCTAAGCTGGCATGCAATAGTGTAATCATATCCTTGAACTCCTGGGCTCACGTGATCCTCCCACCTTGGCCTCCCAATGGAGAAGTAATCTTTACAAAATCCACTAGGATTTCTAGTTGGGTATGCTCCTTAGTTATTTTACCACTTATTCTCTTGCTGCTTCTAAGTAGAACTGAAGCTTAGAAGTGTAGCCACCATTGTGTGCCTGTGAAATGACAAGAAAATACTAAGACTGGCAAATCAGATTGAGAGAACCTTGGTGCCATATGACATTAGGCTACAGTCCCATCTTTGAACTGCTTGCCCTCATGTTTTATTGCTTGAGCCAAATAAACTTCTTACTTGGACTGTGTTTCCAGCAATATTAAGGACTATATATCTCCAAATATTACTGCAATAAAATACAGAGGGTGCTGAAAAATGTAGACTCATTTTAAGAAAGGAAAAAAAAACCTATTACATTTGTTAACACACAAGTCATGTTTCACTTCTTCAATTGCAAGAGGTGTTCAACATGATTTGTATCCATCTTTTGTTATTGGTCTATATTGAATATTATAATTTTAATACAATTTTTTCCTTAAAATGTGTATACTTCTTTTGGTACCCTCTGTATCCATGTATAAAATAGCTAGGAGAAATATTTAAAATATCCTTTTAAATGTATAAGTAAGCTTGCAAGAAAGTCAGTATAATTATCTGAGGCTAGGAAGAAAGCAGGAACAGAAACCTAGGCGGTTAGGCAGAGCTGATGTTCAGAAGTTATGCACAGGTACAGTCTACATCAGTTCTGACTGGTTAGCGCATGTGCTATATGACGAATATTTTGAAAATCTTTGGAAATAGGTAAACACTGATATTGCTGCTAACTGTAGAGATATTTACCTGGGTCCAGGATAAGAGCCAAATTACAATATCAGGTTGGGATCCAAGAGGAAATATATCCTCAGGGTAAGGATAACATGGGTTGGGGGATTTGCCTTGGAGAGGTGGGCAGCAAGGTAAGTTGTCTCAATTTGCCTTGGCTCCGAGTGTGATGGCAGCATTCCTCCAGAGGATTTGGGGCCAAAGTCCAGCCATCACATGGCCACACAATTGGTATGCTTCCAAAGTCCACAAGCTGACTATCTTAATTTAAAATGGACCTGAGTAGGTAGTATCTACAGTACCTGGCTAAAGCAAACACACATCCTCTCTGGAAGAACTCATTGTCAACCCAGGTCTCAAAGAATTCCTACAGATAAGGTTCTAAATGAGTTTTAATTCACCATTAGAAACCATATAAAACTCATGAGGAAATAAGCAGAAAAGGCAAGTAGCATCACAACTACTTTAGACACTAGACATTTTAGAACTAGAATATAAAATAAGCATGCTATAAAAAACAAAGAGGGAACTAAAAGCACAAGTGAGCATCAAGATACTCTTGAATATTACCAGGGAACCACATGGAGTTTTAGATATGCCTATTATAAGAGTTTAAATGTATAGCCCATTGGAAGGGTTAAATTTCAGCTGAGATACGGCTGAAGAGAGATTGATTCATGAACTAGAAGATAGATTTGAAGAAAATAAAAGGAAACCCAGAGAGCCAAGTAAATGGAAAAGAATGAAGAATGTCCAGGATTACCTGTCCAGCAGTCAGGTTAACAGGAGACAGTAAAGTGAATGTGGGCAAAACAATTAATTAACGATGGCTGAAATCTTTCCAGAATTAATGAAAGGCAAGAATCCTCAGGAAACATAATTAATCCTAAGCGAGATGAGGAAACAGAAAATCTAGATCCTTTCTGGGAAACTGCAGAGTACTGAAGAATAAGAGAAGTTATGAAAAGCAGATGAAGAGGAAAATCAGATAATCTATAATGGAATGACAACAGTACCAACTCCTGACTTTCCAACAGTAATAATGGGAGGATGATAATAATAGCGTGAAATCATGCCATTAATGAAGCAATAGCGTTAATGTGATGAGAGAATAACTGTTTACTTAGAATTGTATGTTTAGCAATATAATCTTTCAAGAACAAAAACACAATACTTTTCAGATCAACAAAAACTAAGAGTTACTACCAATAGAACTTAATTGAAGGAACCAATCTAGAAGATACATTTCAGGAAGAAATAAAATTATCCCAGGAGCAAGATCTGAGAAAAATAAGGACTGGTGAGCAAATAAAGCCGGGTGCACTGGCTCACGCCTGTAATCCCAGCACTGTGGGAGCCTGAGTCAGGAGAATTGCCTGAGCTCAGGAGTTCAAGACTTGTCTGAACAAGAATAAGACCCTGACTCATGAAAAAAATGAAAAACCCCGCCAGGTGCCACGGCAAGCACCTGTAATCCCAGTAGCTTCAGGAGACTGAGGCAGCAGGCTTTCCATAGTCCGAGTCTGAGGTTGCAATGAGCTATGATGCCATTGCACTCTGCTCAGGCCATAGGGTAGAACTCTGTCTCAACAACATCAAAAAAACAAGGCAACTGGTAAGCAAATAAAATGGAAACATGGGTGAAATCAGGGCAAAACCCAACAATACCAATTTATATTTGTGGAATTAAAAAGGCAAAACCAAAATAATAAAACTATAGTATATAAAATATAAGAGGATTATTGGAGTATTATAGAAGTATGTGTCAATTATCTATTGGATAACAGATGTATTAAACCTCAGAGGCATATTACTATTTCTTTATTGCTCACAGATCTGGAGTCTGCTAGGAGCAGGTTAGGAAGCACTGCTGAGCTTTGCTAGGCTTGCTCATATGTCTGGGGTATCTAGGATGGCCTTGGATGGGGGCCTTGACTTTGCTCCATGTGTCTCTCACTCACCTGCTGGGTAGCCTGGGCAAATTCTCACAGCAATAGCAGAGATGCAAAAGGGAGCTAATATATATGCACAAGCACAAGCACAAGCACATTTTCTATACTCTTCTTATATCTAATGGGCCAGAGCAAGTTACATGGCTGAGTCTAGAGTGATAGTAGGTAGAAGTTATCAAGTTTCATGCCAAAGATTTCCATACGGGAAGTGGTAAAGAAGTGAGGTTATTAATTTAATCAATCCAAGTCCTTCCATTGTCCATAAAACTATTGCTTGATTTTAAACTTTGAATTAAATAGTAAAGTTAAAGCTTTGAGGGTTACAATTAAAAGAAATAAAGTTCCAGACTAAACCAGCAGAAGAAAAGTTGCATAATTTTTTAAAAAGAAGGAAAGACCAGAAAGAAAGAAAATAATGACAGAAACAAGAGAACATAAAAGGTGGGGAAAAAACAAAGCACAAAACAGAAAAACGAACTTAAATGTTTTAGTAATCACAATAAATATATATATTTAAAACACTAAATTTCTCTTTTCAAAAGACAGGTAGTAACATGAGATTTTTTTTTTGAGACAGAGCCTCAAGCTGTCCCCCTAGGTAGAGTGCCATGGCATCACGCTCACAGCAACCTCCAACTCCTGGGC
>NW_003852409.1:29553591-29557531 GCF_000181295.1 Otolemur garnettii | reverse complement strand
GTAAAGAAAATTTGAAGTAAAAGAACAGTGAAAGAGATTCAGTGCAGATTTATTTATATTAACCTTGAATACTCATAAGTAGACTGGAAGGCAGAATGCTTTCTAGAAGTATTGTGCTGGATTGTATTATTGTGCTCAATAATTTGCTGATTCTCCATATGAGAGGCTTGACTTCCCACTCCACGGGTATCAGGTTTGGTCACCAAAATATGAGTTATGTGTGCACTCTTAAGCGGAGCTTTAAGAGCCATTGCTCTTTCCTTCTGCCACAGAGGAGCACATCCCAGATAGGGCTGATTGTTCCTTCTGCCTAGGTCCTTGAATAAAGAAAACATAAAGTGAAAAATGGGTAGTTCCACAAATGACCCTCAAAGGACATAGAACATGAGTGAGAAATTAATCCTATTGTAAGCCACTGAGATTTTGAAGGTAGGTGTGGCCTTGTGGCTCTCTTTGACTAATGTAATATGACCCATGCATCACTTTCAGGCGGGCACTTCATCCACGATTCCATGATTCAGACTATCATGCCCTTACTGCAGCCTAACTTAGCAAAAGATGACTAATAACACAAACAGGTGCTTTTATAATGAGAAAAGGTTCAAGTTACCAAGAGTATGTAATAATTATAAATTGTATCCATATAATATAACTTCAAACTGTGGTATAAAATAAACATCCATAGGACTTATAGGAAGAAATAGACAAATTCACCATCATAGTGGAGACTGCGGAACTCAGTAGTTGCCATGGTATGAGTGTTTGTGTCCCTCAACATTTATGTTGGAATCCAGTCACTAAGGTGACGCTATTAGCAGGTGGAGCTTTGGGGAATGTAGTTAGGTCATGAGGACTCCACCCAAATGAATGGGATTAATGAATAGTGTTGTATTAAGATTAATGACCTTAATAAAAGAAGTTCAGGGAAGCTATTCACCCTTTTGCTCTTCTCCTATCCCTCCTTGCTCCTGCCGTGTGAGGACACAGCATTCACAGCAACACTTTGGAAGCTGAGATGGGGCCCTCACCAGACATGGAGCCTGCCAGTATTTGTTCTTGACCTTCCAGTCTCAGTAACTGTGAGCAGTGAATTTTTGCTATTTATAAGTTGTCCCAGTCTCACGTGTTTCATTATAACAGTACAAATGGACTAAGATAGAATACCGCACACAAAAATTGGAGAATGTACATCATTTTATGACATCTAGAACATTTATAAAACTTGTGTGCTAGGCCACAAAGCAAACCTTAACAAATTTTAAAGAACTGGGATCATACAAACTATATCTCCAACCTCAATGAAATTCAATAAGGAATTATATAAAATAAATGAAAATAGTCTTTATCTCAAAATCACACATGAAAATAATCAACAATATCCTTTAAAAAAGGATATCGGAATAAAAAATTTAAAATATTTGTAATTGAATGATAATGGAAATGCTATATGTTCCAAATCCATGCTGTCAGCAAAAAAGAGGGAAATTTAAATCTGTCAATTCTCATAAAAGGGGAAATATATAAGTTAATGAGTTAATTACTTAAAAGATTAGAAAAAGGAAACAAAGTAAACTCAAGGAAAATCAAAGGAAGGACATAAGAAAGATAAGATCACATATTAATAAGATAGAAAGTTGAGTAAATAAAGGAGACCAACAAAGCCTAAAGTTTGTTTTTTTAAAAGACTAGTAAAACTGACATGTCTCGCAAAATTAACGACATATATGTATGTATGTATGTATGTATCTCAAAGATAGCTCTCTATAAATTTGTATCTATCAATATCTATCTATTGAGAAAGAGACAATAGGGTGGCGCCTGTGGCTCAGTGAGTAGGGCACTGGCCCCATATACCGAGGGTGGTGGGCTCAAACCCGGCCTCGGCCAAACTGCAACAATGACAACAACAAAAAAATAGCCGGGCATTGTGGCGGGTGCCTGTAGTCCTGGCTACTTGGGAGGCTGAGGCAAGAGAATCGCCTAAGCCCAAGAGCTGTAAGTTGCTGCAAGCTGTGACACCATAGCACTCTACTGAGGGTGACAAGGTGAGACTCTGTCTCTAAAAGAAGAAAAAAGAGAGAGAAAGAGACAATAAATAAGCCTCTTATTTGTTAAGCCACTGTTTTGAGGATTTTTTCCTTATTTGCAGACAAATGTGTATATTTCCAACTAATAACCCAATCATAACAGAAAATAAAGGATTTAAAACTATGAGCATCTTCTGAGGAGGGTAGAACTTGCTAGAGAAAGTAATCTTAGGAAGGCTGTTGTGTGAAGCTAGAACCTCAATGTGATTTATTTGTTTATTTGTTTGTTTATTTAGAGACAGAGTCTAACTTGGTCAGTTGCCCTGGTAGAGTGTCATGGCATCATCATAGCTCACAGCAACTTCATACTTTTGTGTTCAAGAGTCCTCCTGGCTGAGCCCCTGGTGTAGCTGGGGCTACAGGCACCTGCCACCATGCTTGGCTAGTTTTTCTATTTGTAGTAAGGAGGAGGGGGTTCTTTCTCTTGCTCATACTGGTCTCAAACTCCTGAGCTCAGGTGATCCACCCACCTCCTCTGCCTCCCAGAGTGCTGGGTTTACAGGTATGAGCCACCCAGCCCTCAATGTGCTTTTGAAATACAAGGGTGAGTCTTCCAGCTGTTTGAAATTAGGGGCTGTGGAGTATTTTTTTTCTCTTTCAGCTGCATCTTTCTAGCTGAGCATGGCTTCTCTCCACAGGTTGAGGGTCAGGTTAGGTGCAGGCTGAAGGGACAGCAGCTACCCAGGAGAAGTTCAGCTCATGATGTCAGAGGGGCTAGAGAGAAAACCCTGCTACAAGCATATTTTCAGCCGTCACTTGTACCTTATTTGCTAATATTCCATTACCCAATGCAAATTATCTGAGAAGCCCAAAGTCAAGGGACAGGGAACTGCATTCTACCTATAGAAGGAGAAACTACAGAGTCCTCTGACCACAGGCATGGACACAGGGTGGAGCAATCCACACCCAAAATTAGGCCACAGAACTGGAGTAATCAGGATGCTACTGCCACCCCCACACCCACCATCACTGCCACTGTTGCTGCTGCTGACCTGACACCCCTACACTTGGGCAGTGCTCTGTTCTTGCTCTTCCTGCTGTGGAAGCAAGACCTTGCTGCAGCTGCTACCACTGCCTCTCTGGGCTGCTAGTTGCCAAGTCAAAGTTGGCTGAGGTAGTTGGTGCCTGCTTTCTGGCTGCAAGGGAGGCTGGGAAACACCTCCCCCCACAAGTCTCATAAAATGGGGAATTCCTCAAACACAGGATGGCGTTGCATGTGGGGCAGTCAGAAAACAAACCAAAAATTCAATATAGGGCATTTAGGGAATGAGCATCAAGCAGGAACTGTAGCTTTGGCTTTATTCATGGTAAATGTAAATTAGAGAACATGGTCTGAATCTGCAGCCAAAGTGGGGCTTCTGACTCCTCCCTTCCTAAACCAAGGTGCCCTCCCGCCCACAGTAGGATGCTCTGCCTTGGCAGCAGGAGCAGAAACAAGGGCTGAACTATTCCTGAGGGCAGGTGGTGGGGGGTGGGGGAAGGCTAATGTCTGAGTTGTGACCTGTCCCTGCCTCACCACACAGATGAGGAAGTTGAGAGAAGGATGGGAAGGGTCTTCTAGGGCTGTTTCCTCTTAGGAGGAAGGATGGAATCTTCTCTCCTAGATGGATAAAAACCCAAACAGGGTGTGGCATGGTGAGGGCGTGTATGGAGGTGAGGGGATGGCTTGCCCAGGAGGCAAAGTCAGACACCTGCAGGGTCTGGGAAGGTGATGCAAGTGAGAGAAGTGGACATTTGCACATTAAATGTATAAGAATACCGGCCCAGGGCAATGCCCACAGCTCAGTGGGTTGGGCATCAGCCACATACACTGAGGCTGGGCCAGCTAAAAACAGCAATGACAACTGCAACAA
>NW_003852409.1:29550033-29550963 GCF_000181295.1 Otolemur garnettii | reverse complement strand
TTTTTGAGAGCAGCAAAATATGCAGATTTTTAAATAAGATCTCTTATTTTCAAATGTGGCTC
Source organism: Otolemur garnettii (assembly GCF_000181295.1). Lineage (NCBI taxonomy): Eukaryota > Metazoa > Chordata > Mammalia > Primates > Galagidae > Otolemur > Otolemur garnettii. The sequence goes on along the minus strand of NW_003852409.1, from coordinate 29,550,901 downwards.
TGTTTTGGAAATCATGGTGTGAGCCAGGCAAACAATCAGTTGGCCGAACTTGGTCCTTAGATCACCAGTTTGCCATCTCCTGACGAGCTCCAAACCCTACTTGATAAGAAGAGCCTATGGGCAGGATCACTGGTGGGTAGAGTCCTGCAGGGACAGTGGGGAGGCCTGACCATGCCACCTCCTCCACAAAGGCTCGGTGGTGGAGCCCACAAGCTCACATCCCCATGATGCTGCTCTGGAGCCTACAGCCTTGCCGTGCCTGCCTGGTCCATCATGCCTAATATGGGTGTCAGCAGAAAGTGAATTAAATCCGCAAGGCTGCAATTTGCAAACAAAACATTCTGTGGCAGTAACTAAACAGAGCATTATGTTTTAATCGGGTTTTTAAAATGTTTTAAAAATCATTTTATTGTGCAGAAGCTGGTATCCTAAGAGCTATAATTCCTTAACTAACCGTATGCTAATGCAATACCCTCTGAATGTTCTCGCCAGCTGGGGCATTTGTCTTGATGCTCTTAGACCTGTGTACTTTCAGAGCGGAAGCACAACGCTGCCTCCCCGAGACGCAGATGAGGAACCTCAGTGCCAGTGTCTGCAGAGGGATTGCTTTTTGCCCTGGCTTTGAGAGAGAAACAAAATGATTCCTCTTTCCTGCATTTTATTTGTCTATTTGTGTATGTATGTATGCATGCATGCATGTATTTATTTATTTAACAAACACTTATAGACTTTCATGTATGCGTTTCACAAGCATTAGCCCTATGAATTCTTCTACTCTTATTCTTATCTCTGTTTTTACAGATGGACAAATTGAGGCACAGAGAGGTGAAGTAACTTATCGAAGGTCACACAGCTGGTAAGTGATGGA
>NW_003852409.1:29541822-29549650 GCF_000181295.1 Otolemur garnettii | reverse complement strand
CTGGCGCCTTAGCCGCTTGAGCCACAGACACCGAGCCCTCATCCATATTTCTACACTCTTTCCTTCCACTCCTCTCTCTTCCCCAAGATAGTCATTCATTTCTTTGTTTTATGATCACTGAGTGTGTCTGTTGTGTGCCAGGCCCTGTGCTGAATACTGGGGACCCTTTACTGAGCTGTTCCCATGTGCTCTCTGCAGGATGGGGCTTACAGTCTAGGAAGGGAAACAATCTATTAGCCAGGTAAGACTGTCCCCTGAGATAGAGGAAGCCCCATGGAGGCCTTTATACCCTGTGTTAGAATGAACAAGATGCCCCTTGCTCCAGTCATCTTAATGCATTCATAAGAAGAGTCATATAAAGTTGTGCATCCATAGTGACTATGAGTGTGAACTGTGCCCCCAGAGTCATATGCAACAACTTCCACAACTTTATGTGGTGGATCTCATAAAGCAGGGCTTCTGGGTTGGAGGAGGGGTCAGTCCAAGTCTGGAGGAAGGTCCAGAGAGGTTTCCTGTGGTAGCTGAGATTCCAGGAGTAGCAATGCATGAGTGAAAAGAGGAGTGGAGAGCGTGTTCCTGGCAGGGGAACAGGATATTCCCAAAGAAGAGCTCTGGAGCTTTTGCATGGCATCAGCTTGGCTAAACTGGAACTGTTTCCCAGTGTGCCCTGCCCCAGGTGTTTCTGGGACTGGGTTGGCTTCAGGAGAAATTTGTGTCAGATTAGGAAGGTGGAGATGAGGCGGCAGCCTTGGTTATGCTTAGTCAGATGCTGTTATGGCTCACACATTGAGACACAGGGCAACCAGCTTAGAAAAATCATCTATAGGGCGGCGCCTGTGGCTCAAAGGAGTAGGGTGCAGGCCCATATGCTGGAGGTGGTGGTTTAAAAAAAAAAAGAAAGGAAAAGAAAAGAAAAACCATCTACACACCTTCCATGATCCAAAGTCAGATCCCATGTCAAAAGAAGACCTCATCCCTAGGGGTTCTGGTTGTCTGAGCCAAGTAATCAAAGGAAGGACTGACAAGGGACTGGGCTGGTAGGGTAGGCGGGGCTAGACCATAAAGGATCCTATGGACCCAAGGAGCCATGGAGGTTATTTTTATTTTTTAAAGATAGAGATATAGGTCAGGCATGGTGGTTCATGCCTGTAATCTTAGCACTCTGGGAGGCCAAGGCAGTTATACTGCTTGAGCTAAGGAGTTTGAGACTAGACTGAGCAAGAGGGAGACCCAGTCTCTACAAAGAATAGCCAGGTGTTTTGGTAAGCACCTGTAGTCCTAACTACTTGGGAGGCTGAGGCAAGAGGATCACTTGAGCCCAAGGGTTTGAGGTTGCTGTGAGCTGTAACACCATGGTACTCTACCAAGGGTGACAGAGTGAGCAACAGAGCAAGACTCTATCTCCAAAACAATAAAATAAAATAAAATAAAAATAGAGCTATAATCCCACATAAACATTACCACTTTAAAGTGCGCAATTCAGTTTGTTTTAGCATATTCATGACATTGTACACTCATCACCACTATCAAATTCCAGAATGTGTTCATCATCCTGGAAGAACTCCTGTGCCCATTAGTAGTCACTCTCTGGTCCTCCCTCCCTCCAGCCCCTTTCTGTCTCTGTGGATTTGCCTGCCCTGAACATTTCTTATAAATGAAATCATGCACTACACGGCCTTTTGTGTCTGGTTTCTTTCACTTAGTGTAACGTTTCTAAAGTTTATCTCTATTGCATGTGTCAGTACTTTCTTCTTATAGCTGGATAATATTCCAGACATTTGGGTCATTTCCTGACTTTTGGTAATACTTCTGCTATAAGTATTCATGTACACGTTTTTGAGTGGACATCATGTGTTTTCAAATCTCCTGGATACACACCTAGTTGAGAAGTTGCTAGCTCATACGTTTCACTTTTGAGGAACTGCCAAACTGCTTTTCCCAGCAGCTGCTCTGCTTTCCTTTCCCCTCAGCAACATGTAAGGGTTCTGATTTCTCTACCTCCTCTCCAACACTTGTTATTCCCCCCACTTTTTTTTTTTTAGAGATAGAGTCTCACTTTATCACCCTTGGTAGAGTGCTGTGGCATCACAGCTTACAGCAACCTCCAACTCCTGGGCTTAGACGATTCTCTCACCTCAGTCTCCGGAGTAGCTGGGACTACAGGCACCCGCCACAGTGCCTGGCTATTTTTTTGTTGCAGTTTGGCCAGGGCCGGGTTTGAACCCACCACCCTTGGTATATGGGGCCGGCGCCCTACTCACTGAGCCACACATGCCGTCCTATTCCCCCTCCCCTTTTTATTATAGCCACCCCTGTGGATGTAAAGTGTCTCATTGTGGTTTTGATTTGTATTTCCCTAGTGACCAGTGATGTTGAAAATCTTTTCTGTGCTTATGGGCCATTTGTATAATGCACGATCATATCTTTGGAGAAATATCTGTTCAGATTCTTTGGCCATTTTTAAATTCATCTATTTGCCTTTTTATTATTGTATTATAATTGTTCTTCAGGCATTCTGGATACTAAACCCTTATATATGGTTTGCAAATATTTTCACTTTCTTAACGATGTCCTTTGAAGCACAAAGTTTTAGAAAAATTTTGATGAAGTCCTATTCAGCTGTTTTGCCTTGAGTGTCTTATCCGTTGATGTTGTCGATAAGAAACTATTGCTTAATCCAAGCTCACAAAAACTTATACCTATGTTTTCTTCTAAAAGTCTTATAATTTTAGCTCTTACATTTGGGTCTTTGATCAATGTTGAGTTAATTTTTGTTTATGGTGTGAGATAGGGTCCAGCTTCATTCTTTTGATATCCAGTTATCCCAGCATCATTTGTTGAAAAGTCTCTCCTTCTTTCCATGAATTATTTTGGTACCTTTGTTGAAAATCAATTGACCAAACACGTATGGGTTTTTATCTGGACTCTCAATTCTATCTCACAGAACCATCATCTACCCCATGCCAGTAATTGAAGGGTTTTAGACAGAGCAGTGCCATGCCTACTTTGTGTTTTAAGATTGAAGGGGGAGAGACCTATAAAGAACTGCTATGGCAGTTGTCTGAGTGATAGGTGTTTAAGAAGGTGGCAGTGGAGATTTAGAGGAAGGGGCAGATTTGAGGGCATTTAAGAGAATTAGCAGGACTTGTTAATTCTTTAAGATGGGAGTGAGGGAGCAGGCACATGGGATGGCTTCTTGAATTTTGGCATTGGTGACTGGGTGGAGGGTGGTACCACTCATTGCAGGGGGACATAGGGATAAGGGTAGGGAGAAGGTCAGGACAGGGCTGGGTATGAGATTCTGGGTTTTGAGAGCAGACTGACCTGAAGGCAGAGATGTGGGACTCTTAGCACACAGGTGACTAGAGAGGCAAAGGACTTCAGGGACAGCATAGAAGAGCAGCCACATGGACCCTAATTAAGAAAGAAAGGGGGGTGCACAGGAAGAAGAATGGGAGCTGTTCATTTCCCATTGGATTGCAAATTCCTGATCTGAAGTCCTTCCAGGCCCTGGTGGCCTTTCTGATTTTCAGTTTTAAAATGCTCAATCCCTACTTTAGGACCTTAGCCAATTCAAATGGGATTCTGCTTTCCAGAATAGTCTACTGGATCTGGCTCCCCTACTTCTTGGTTCTCCACTTGACCATGATGTAGAGTCAGTAAAGTCAGATTCTGACATGACCCAGGCAGAGAAGACATGACTGGGCCACTCATAAGGTCTACAGCACAAGGGTGATGGCTGGTGGGGAGTGGCCTGCGTCTGGACAGTCCTCTCACAGAGCTGTCCCCAGGGGCAGCCTGAGAAGGGACTTGTAGCAAGGAGAGGGTGAGACTCTGGCTTCCTGGTTGTCCCCACTCTGTCTCCTGGAAAAGAGGGACCAGCTCCCTGGCTGGCATTCCAGGCCGTGGTTCTACAGTCTGGTTTTGCCCTAGTTCTATAGTCCGGTTTTACCTTCCTCTCCAGGTGTACCTCCTGCACCCTCCCTTCACCTTCTAACCCTCAAACCCCAAATCCCACCCCTACACCAGGTCCCAGTCACACAACTTCTTGCTCCAGAAGAGGCTATAACACAGTGGGCTCTGGAACTGCCCATTTCGGTTCAAATCCGAGCCCTACGAACTGTGATTTATACACCCTTGGGCAAATGACTTAATCTCTGAACCTGTTTTCTCAGCTGTAAGATGGGATAATACTACTAGTCTTCAGGGAATGGTGCAGTGACTCAATGGGAATTCACAAAAAGCCTTTTGTGTGGTGCCCAGTATCTAAAATTTGCTCTGTAAACATCAGACAGGGAGGAGGAGAAGGGGACCAGGGACAGAGGAGTCACCCTGGTTCCCGATAGCTCTCCAGTTCCCAGTTCTAGATCCCCCTTGTGTTCTGTTCATAATCTGTATTGTTGCATATGGTGGAGGTAGAGGTCAATTTCATTTTTTCCTTGTGGATACCCAGTTATCCCAAATTTACTTATTGAACATTCTCTTTCCCCAGAGGTGGCTCTGTGGGCCACCTCTGTCACATCTCACGTGTCTGTATATGAGGGCCCGTTTCTGGGCTTCCCTTCTTCCTCTGGTCTTTCTGTCTGTACTTGTGCTGACCTGATGCCAAACTGTCTTCTTTGCTAGAGCTTTGTGATGAGCAAGTCCTGAGACCTGCTACCTGTTCTTGAGAGTGACTCAGTTATTCTTGGCCAGAAAAGTGGATGTCAAATCTCATCACTCCCAGCCTAGGCACCTCCAATGGCTTGTTAGAAGGAACTAAGGCCAGAAAGGCCTTAGGAGGAGCTGGGGCAGGGCCCAGGGAACTGCCGAGGCCAGGCCGTAATTCTCTTGGCCCCAGCAGCTTTCTGCTACCAGCCTCCCCTCACCCTCATGTCTTTCTTTTATAGATTGAAGGAGCCTTTCTGGCTCCTTGTGTGAGATTCCCTATTTACTCAGAATCCCCAGAAGAAATAGGGGTTCAGGAGAGGACCCAGCAAGCAAGATGGGACACCTGTGGGAGGGGGTGGTGGCTGCTCAGGCATCAGTCGTTGGATCTCTGCACACTGAAGAGAATAAATCAAACTAAATGGATGAAATTGGGCTTCGCTGGCCCCAGTTCTTCACGCACACCCCACTAGCTGCATCCTTATCCTTTGCCATGTGACTTGTGGCCCTTCCCACCCTTGACTGCTGTTGGCTGGAAGTGGGTGGGAGAGGCCCAGGCTTCATCTCCATGAGTGCCACCTCTACATGTCCATTTCTGCAAACACATGAGTCTCTGAGTACCTTCTCTTCCCTTCACAACACCCATTTGATCTGTTTCCGAGGCCTTTGGACTCTACTTGCATCTTCTGTCTCCCATACCACCCACTTATCTCCACTCCTGTGTCCTCTGCCCTAGTTCAGGACACCCCCACCCTCGTCTGTCACCTGACTGCAGCATGGCTTCCTAACAGGTCTCTCTGCCTGTGCTTGCTTCACTGTGCAGCAAGGGACATGTTCACACCCCTCCCACCTCTTGTCTGTCCTGGAGCCCCTGGCACTGAGGCCGAAGTCCAAGTCCAGTGGTCCTGGGCCCTCTGCTGGGGCCTTGTCTTGGGCCCTTGCCATTCTCACTCCCCTGCTCCTCTCGGGCTTTCTTCCCCGAGTTTACTTTCTGGAAGGTGCAAAGCACCCTCTCACCTTGTTAGCTTTCACCCCTCTTCCCTTTGCCCAGTGCTCCTCCCAGTTGCTTTCTTTTCCCTGGTCTCCTCCTCCTCTCTTAGTTCTGCTGAAGATGCCATTTCTTCTGGAAATCCCTCCTGGCCCCCATATCTGGGTTTGGCGCCCCTGTTCTTTGCCCCCAGGGTGCCCTGCCCTTGCCCTAGCATGGTGCTTTTTCATTCATCCCACAAATATTTATGTTGTACCTTCTGTGAGCTGGGCCGTGTGCAATGGTGAGCAAAACGGACATGCTCCCTGCCTACTTGGAATTTACATTCTAGTTGTGAAGACAATTTAACAAAAGGGGGCAAATAAAAACAGTTGTTGCCAGTAACAGTATATTCTATGAAAATAAAACACAGGACTGGGATTAAAAAAATGGTAGGGCAGGTGTATTTTAGAGAGGGTGGTCAGGAAGATGTTCCCATGGCATGGATAATATTTTATTTTACTGTAAAAGACAGGGTCTCACTTTGTTGCCCTTGGTAGAGTGCTATGGCATCATAGCTCACAGCAACCTCAAACTCCTGGGCTCAAGCAATCCTCTTGCCTCAGCCTTCCAAGTAGCTGGGACTACAGGTGATTACCACAACACCTAGCTGTATTAGCCAGACATTGTAGTGGGTGCCTGTAGTCCCAGCTACCAAGGAGGCTGAGGCAAGAGAATTGCGTGAGCCCAGGGTTTTAAGGTTGCTGTGAGATGTGACACCCCAGCACTCTACTGAGGGTGACATAGTGAGACTCTGTCTCAAAAAACAAACAAACAAAAAACCGACCTGGTTATTGTTTTTTTTTTTTTTTTTTTTGAGACAGAGCCTCAAGCTGTCCCCCTGGGTAGAGTGCCGTGGCATTACAGCTCATAGCAACCTCCAACTCCTGGGCTCAAGTGATTCTCCTGCCTCCTCCTCCCAAGTAGCTGGGACTACAGGTGCCCGCCACAACGCCCGGCCATTTTTTTTTGGTTGCAGCCGTCATTGTTGTATGGCGGGTCCGGGCTGGATTTGAACCCACCACCTTAGGTGTACGTGGCTGGCGCCTTAGCCGGTTGAGCTATAGGCGCCGAGCCCCTGGTTATTGTTTTTAGCAACCAGGTCTCACTCTTGCTCGGGCTAGTCTTGAACTCATGAGCTCAAGTAATCCACCTGCCTTGGCCTCGCAAAGTACTAGAATTTTAAATGTGTGCCACCTTGCCCCACCAGAATTTTTAGTTAGAGGAGAAGTAAAGGGAATAGCACTTCAGACAGGGGAACAGGCTCTGCAAAGGGGCTGAGGTCAGAAAGAACTTGGTGTACTGAGAACCTAAGAAATTGAGAGGCCCACATGTGGGGCATGAGGAGAGGAGGAGAGATGGATGAGAGGACCACAGCCTCATCTACAGTGCACAGGTCTTTTCAATTATGGCAAAGAGCTTAGAATTTATTTTCAAAATAATGGGGGCCATCAAGATTCCCAGGAAGGGATGAATGTAATCTAATTCATGTGCTTTTTTTTTTTTTTTTGGGACAGGATATCACTCTTGTCACTGGGCTAGAGTGCAGCAGTGTCATAGCTCACAGCAACCTCAAACTCCTGGGCTTAAGCGATACTCCTGCTTCAGCCTCCTGAGTAGCTGGGACTACAGGCAGCCACCACAATGCCCAGCTAATTTTTCTATTTTTTGTAGAGATGTGTTCTTGCTTTTGTTCAGGCTGTTCTTGAATTGAGCTCAAGGGATCCTCCCGCTGGGGCCTGTCAATGTGCTAGGATTACATGTGTGAGCCACTGCACCTCACCTGACTGACGTCTTAAGATCAGATAGGTTATTGTGCGAAGAATGGATTGTAGAGGACATGGGAAGCTTTTGCAGAAGTCCGTGGAGAAATGATCATGGCTTGGAAGGTGGGGGTAACAATGACAGGACAAAGATGAGGGTCCGTGGTGTGTTTTGGAAGTGGGAAGGATAATTTTTGCAGGACTGACTATAGGGTGAAGGAAGGAAGTTTAAAGACGTTCCCTGGCTGTTGGTGTTTTCATGTGTCAAATGGGCAAGACAGCACAATCACAGCACCCACACAGAGATGAGTGCTGGTCATGCAGGCCACAGTGAACACGCAGCCACAGACCACCAGGATTACTGTGCACATCTGGGTTATCACACTGGGTT
>NW_003852409.1:29531176-29541666 GCF_000181295.1 Otolemur garnettii | reverse complement strand
GAACTCAGCATGGGTCTCCAGCGGGGGAGCTGGAGTTCAAGGCAAGGTCAGCAGATGGCGCCAGAAGCTAAGGGAAGAGCCACCTCACTCCCCTTCTAGGCCTCCTCTGTCCAGCCTCTGTCATCCTTCCCTCCCAGGCTGCCCTCTCAGCAGGGGTGAGAGATTGAGGCTGAACTTTCTGCAGCTCCCTGGGAACACAGACCCATTTTGAGGAAGCAGAAAGAAAGCAGGAGACCCTGCTGGGAGCCCTGAATGGGACCTCCCACCCTGAAGACCTCCAGGCTTCCACTCCCTGGCCTCCCTCCCAGGAAATCACTTTATATATAGGGCAAGAGGGTCCCAAGTGAGAGGGGGGTTTTCTTCAGAAGAACCACTTCATCTGTGAACAAGGAACTACGTATGAAACCTCTCAGAGCAGCTTGTGACCTCCTGGTCCATCTTGTGTAAAATATGAAATAAGAGTTTTAATTACCAAGCTTGGAAGACAGCCGATGTGTTTAATATTTAATGTCTCTGATGCTTGTGCCCCAGGCATGCTGGCACTGACAGAATCGGGGTTTCCCTTGGGTTGGCTCTAAATGTGCTTGGAGAAGGGCCAGGCAGCCGCCTCCTCCAGCACCTGGGAGCCTTCTTAGCCTGGCCTGGGTCTCCCACTCCCTGAGGGACACCTGCCAAGGGAGCCTGGGCTCCACTCTGGGACCTTGAAGCCCCCATGAAGGCATCTAGCACTAGGCTCGCCCAGGGGCCTGGTGGAAGATAGGAGTCAATGAAGCCAGGCAGCCTGAGAAGATGAAAATGGATGGAGAAGACCAGAATGACCAGCCTGCATTTGGATTCTGCCTTCCTGCAAGTTACTCAGCCCCTTTGGGTACCATTTTGTTATTCATAAGGTGGAGAATGTGTTCCCTATGATCAGGTTGTTAATAAATCACCATGTCCTGTCTTTGCCATTTACAACAGCCTGCCAGAGGGCTAAGGTGAGAGTTGAACCCAGGTCATTTTGACTTCAGGACCTATGACTCTGAAAGCCTAAATGTATAAGCACCAGAGATTCAGAGCTTGAAGGGGACACTGGTCCCCAGATCCAGGCTCTGGTTTATCGAGTACTCAGTGGCCCATCCAACCAAGAAGATTGCTAACAAGGGCTCAGGACAGCAGCACAGACTAAATCACTGCACGTTCCTACTTCCTACAGAGAAGTGGTGGACATGCAAGCTGCATTTGATTGGCTGATTGGCACCTTCAGTGTGAGTGGAGTGCTCAGGGTCATCTTGGGGCTGCCAATGCACCTTGCTTTGTTTTTAGGCTTATCCACCATCCCTTGTCCAGTGGACTGTGGCCAAGTTAGTGCCTGTGTCACCTCCCTAACAGAGCACAGTGCATGGATGTTAGCAATGGGTGTGAGGAGGTACATGGGTGTGGGGAGGTACATTGGCAGTTAGAGTCACTTATCTGAAAAGGTAACTGCGTCCAAGGTATATAGGAGACCTCACTAATTCCCTTTGCAGCACATCCAGGAGGGATAACTAGGGTAGAAAAGAAGAGGGGAGTGGGAGTGAGCTCCCTTCTATAACCATCAGACAGATGCGTGCTAGTCTGGCACGGGGATGCAGGAAGGGGAACTGTCACCATTGTTGAGCGTACCCCACACCAGTGCCACCTCTGGGTGCACACCCCACAGCAACTCGCACATAGCAGGCAAAGACACTTGCCCGAGGATGCTCCTTGGATGGAAACAACCTAAGAGCCTACCCGTAAAGGAAGGGGCAAGGCACAGTGGCATGTGCAAATGATGGGGCACCATGCAGCAGTTCCGTGGGGAGACTTGGAATGATGCATTATGAACATTGGAAGGTCAGCAAAATGTGATGCCAACGAAAACGCCTGGCAAATACTACTTATGAATGCTACAGTACATGTTTCCATGGATGTACACACATGGACAGAAGAAGAATATTTGCCTGTGGGAGAGGGGAGAGGAAGGGGGTGGGTTGGGGGAGGAGGATGAAAGAGACGAAGGGAGAAGCACATTAGAGGACCCTGGTGTGGCCTCCAGTGACTGTGAGCTGACTGACAATTGCAATGGATCTAATTATGTGCATCGAGGTCCAAGGCAACAGAGGAAAGAAAGGGGACCGGGGACTTGTATAGGGTTTTAGTTAAGGGTCAGAAATTGTTGGATGTTTGGGGATTTTTCAAACAAGTATGTCATCCAAACTATAACAGAATTGATTCATGAGCTTTTCCTGGGCACTTGGCACGTTCCAGGTGTGTTGTGCGCTTGTCTCACTGTGCCCTCACAGCTTCCCCTTGGGGTATTACCATCCCCCCCGCCATCAGCCCTGCCCTGCCCACTGCCTTGCCACCTGGCACCATAATCTGGGCCCGCGCGGGAAATGCATTTCTCCAGGGTGGGCTGGAGGTGGCGCTGTTGCAGTTGGTCCAGGACCAGTGAGGGGTCCGAGCCTGCGAGGGGTGGAGCTGGAGGAGGATGTTCCTCTCACCAACCGACTGTCTTTCCAGTTGTTCCTCTCCAAAAAAGAGCTGCCCTCCACCTCCCAGGAAGGAGTAGCCACCCTGCCTAGGGACACATCTGCCCTGTGGTACTGGTACTGAAAGGGAGTGAAAGATGGGAGGGAGGGGAGTAAGCTGCACCCATTCCTCCTGCGCTGGGACATGGGGGAGGCCCATGGAGCCAGTCCTCCAGCATCACCCTGCTTGGGACAAGGGCTTGGGTGCAGTTTCCTTGGGATGCAGTCCCAGGGTGGGGGGATAGGGAGAATGAGGGAAGGAAGGAGGAAAGGTGAGAGGCTGAGGTTGCAGCTGACTGCAGCAGGGGTTCCACTCCTCCAGGGCCCCTGTGCAGGGTGCTGGACACGCCTCCTGAATTATCTGTGCAGAGGATGGGGACAGAGCCCTGATCCATTGGCTCCTGCCACCACTGGGTGAAGGATGTCCCCAGGAGCACCAGCACCCTGCATTTGTAGGTGGCACTTGAATACAGGCTGAACACACAGCCATGGCATTGGAGAAGGGAAAGACATGTGACACTGCCAGGATGTGTGTGTAGGTCATCTGTGTTCCTGGGAAACTGCTACAGCTACAGCGACAATCCCAGGTGAGTGGAGGGTGGGATGCGGGTTCCTTAGGGTCCCAGAAACATGCCTCTGCCTCCAGGCTGCAGTATTCCTGCTACTTCAAGGTCAGGAACTGCTACTGCAGCCCTTCTCTTCAGGAAACTAGGCCTCTCTCTTGGGGTTCAGATCTGCAAACACAGTGGACCCACTGACATCTGATGCTCTGATGCCTTAAACTCAAGAGACCAAAACCACACTTGGCACCTTTACAGCAAACTTGTTTTTCCTTATAACTGTCCATCCCAGCATCCACCCAGAGGCCCAGGTGGACGATCTGGACTCACCCTTAACTTCTCTGTCTCTGGCACACTCTACATCCAATCAGTTACCAAATTCCCAAGAAAATAATCCTATACACAGAAATGGCTTTCTGCACAGAGATATCGCTGACAACATTGTTATACCAGCAGAAACAAAGTAAACAAATCAACAGCAAAAAGTTCAGTGTTTCTGTAATGGTTAACTTTGCCCTGGTGTGTCCTCTTCATGCTGGGCATGAAGGGTTGCTGCTGTCCAGGTGTCTGGCCTGTGACAACCTTTCTTTTCATGCTACTTGCTTTCTTCTGGCCTGGGGTGCCATCTAAATTGAATGTTCCCAAATTCAAGCTCCAACAGCTCTCTTGAACATCTCAGCTGTGGATTCTGGTCATTGAACTTGAATAACCCAAAACTACTTCAACCACAGGAGTCCATAACTGAACTTAACATGACCCCAGCCTCTGGCAAACCAGGTAGCCTAACTTAGTGGGAGGCACCCACATTTCCCTGGGGTCCAGGCTAGAAATCTGAATGTTTACCTTTCTCTCTGCTTTGTGCAACTAACTCACCACCCAGTTCTGTTTCTATTTTTAAAAGAGTTCTCAAGAGAACTGCCACTAGCTGCAAACCACTGTCATTTCTGTCCATGACAATGACAATGACAATGACAACAACATCTCATCAGCTTTCCCTTCTTCCATCTTGTTCCTTCCAATCCATCTCCTTCCCTCGGGCCAGAGTGTTACTTTCAAAAACACAATTTGATTATGTTTATTATGCCTGAGTTTGCAACTGTGAGGCTTCACTTTCAAAGCCACTAACATGGCATCTTATAGTTACTGGTGGATCATCAGGGAAGGAGATGTCTCCACATCTAGGTGCAGTCACTCTCAGCCCTGTGTGAAACCAGCTGTGCCTTCCCATGAGGTGAGCTGACTCTCTCTAGAGGCGCCACCGTGTGGCAGCGTCTGTAAGCATTCTTCATTAATTCACAGACATTTGTTGAGCACCTCCTCTGTGCTAGGTTATGCAAGCTCCCTGGGGCTTGCACATCAATGGGGACGGTATCTGTGGCCTTCTGTTATGCACAGAATGTTTGTGTCCCCCTCAAATCCGTATGTTGAAATCCTAACCCCCAGTGTGACAGGGTGGGTCTTTGGGGGAGGTAATTAGGATTAGATTAGGACATGAGGGTAGGGCCTGTTAAAAATGGGAGGAGGCCAGGCTGGATGGCTCAAGCCTGTAATCCTAGCACTCTGGGAGGCCAAGGCAGGTGGATTGCTTGAGCTCAGGAATTCAAGACCAGTCTGGGCAAGAGCGAGACCCTGTCTCTGCTAAAAATAGAAAAACTAGCTGGGTGTTTTGGTGGGCCCCTTTAGTCTCAGCTACTGGGGAGGCTGATGCAAGAGGATTGCTCAAGCCCAAGAATTTGAGGTTGCCGTGAACTACGATGCCTGAGAGAGCCAGCTCACTTCATTGGAAGGCACTTGCTGGGTTTCAAACAGGACTGGGAGTGACTGTCACTCAGCTGTGGAGACATCCCCTTCCCTGACAACCCCACCAGTAACTCTAAGGTGTAGTGGTAGGTGCCTGTAGTCCCAGCTACTCAGGAGGCTGGGGCAGGAGGATCAACATGAGCCCAGGAATTGAGGTTATAGTGAGTTATGATGATGTCACTATGCTCCAGCCTGGGCAACATAGTGAGACTCTGTCTCAGAAAAAGAAAAAAAGCCTGGCATAATATAGTTTCCACTTATATAACATCTTGTAAAAGGCAAAACTATAATTATAAAAATCAAAACAGTGGTTCCAGGGGTTTGGGCATGAGAGGGGAATTGGGAAATAGGTATGCTGAAGATGGGTGAATTCTACTGTACACAAATTATACCTCAGTCATTTTTCCTTAAAAAGACCGTTTGGTTAGTAATATCTTTAGCCTGATAAGTGCTGCACAGAATTGGCAACAAGGGAAGTGAGTGGCAGGCAGCTGACCTGGTGCAACCAGGGGACACCTGGTGAGTGCTGAGAGGTAAGCAGGGGTCACTACCCATCGGGGCAGATGTCAGCAAAGGGCAAATGTGCCTCCCAAGAGGCTACTGACGTGGTCCAGGTAATACAGGACAAGTCCTTAAACTAGGGTGATGGGATAGCAGTAGAGATGGACAAAACTGGACAGAATCAAGAAATCTTTATGGGATAAAATCAGCCAGACTTTGTGGCCAGTTGGATAGGTGGGATACGGGAGAATGATGGGGCTGGGGTGGGGTCTGGCTTCTAGCTTGACTGACTGGTTATGCGGCAGTGTCTTCTGGTTCAAGTTGGTGCGGGAACACCCTGGGCTTGGTTTTCTCATGTGTAGTCGTCACAGGTGTCTAGGTAGAGCCCAGGGTGAGCCAAGGGGCCACCTTCATGCTTCTCTGAAAACTGTTCTCCTCTCCATCCGAGAGAATATTCCTGAACCCCACATCCTATTTAATAGGATTAGAAATGAACCTGGGCTAGGCAGAGCCAAATCAGCAGCTTGCGGTTTTAAAGGAAAGACAGCAGTAGAGACAGAGGCAGGGACTGCACTGACAGAAGCACCACTAGAAGGACACCGTGTTGCTGCTGACACTCAGGCACCACCCAGCTTCCTGCCCACCTGTGCGGCTTTTACTTGGATTCTGTGAATTAATCTAACCTTCCCCTGTCTCCGATTAAACCGACTGTATGGGTTCTGCTCTGTCAGCCCAGGAATTGAGGTTACCTTGAGTTATGGCCTCAACCAAGACTCCATGAACACATGGCCATTTCATTTCTGTGCCTGTTTTGGAGCTTCTTGGTCTATTGGCCAAATCATGTATCAATATTTCAGTTCTTTTAGTTTTATAGTATTTGAACTAACCTTCTAAGGCGAGTCCCCCAGCCACTCCCCATTCACTTCCCTAATTTCTGGACCATTCTGTGCAATTACTCTTCCAGATGAACTACAGAATCAATGTCTCAAGATGAAAAATTCCTGTGGAGATTTTCATTGAAATCACATCAAATTTATAGATTACTTGAGGGAGGATTGACATTTTTACAATACAGTTCAAGAACAAGATCTGTTTTTACATCGATTCAAGCGTTTTTAAAGCGTACTCCATCCACCTTCAGCATATATCTCTGCACGTATTTGCTAAGCATACTCTTTTCCGTTCCCCTGATGCTTTCTAACTTATTACTGCTGGTTTAGAGGACAGCCATTGATCTTGGTGTATTTATCATCTGCGTCAGCCTCTTTATTCAATGCTCTGATTAGTTCTCATAGTTTTTCAGTTTGTTCTCTTGACAGCTCAGGATGAACAAAGACCTTATCTCAAATAATGAGAATTTTGTCTCTGCCTTGCCAATATGTGTACTCATCCTTTCTTACTCACTCGGGTGGCACCGTTAGAATGAAGGCAAGTGGCAGTTGTGATAGCAGCACAACTGCCTTGAACAGAAAGACTCTAATGTGATATTTCCAAACCTGGAATCTGAAGAACACTGGTCTACAGGATGCTAATAGTTTTAACAAGAAACATGTTTTTTTGGTCCAGATAATTTCAGATTATGCAGAGTTAAACAAAGACAAATTTGTTTCTCTGCTTCAGCAGTCATGGGGAAATTTGAAGTTAATTTGCCTTGTGAGTGTCCAAGAGGGTGATATACTTGGGTCACTATGAATATGTCGAGATAGACTGTGTTGTGGTCCATTATTCACATCCAAGAAACAAAGTCAACAGCATCCTTTCTGATTCACTCGTGCAAATTTCAACTTGCGCACCTTATCAGTGTTGCTGGGAGGGCTTCGTTCGTTTCCACCCATGTACATTTTACATTCTTGATTTTTGTCTATCTCAAAACATTTGTAATCACCCATGTACTAAGTAATATGTCTTAAACTAGTTTGACCGCCAAGCTTTCTGTGCCTCCCTGTTTAACATCTGCTGTTAAACAGCGTTCTACAGGGTAGGGTTGGAACTATTGCTCTATGAGGTTCTTTGTGATTTCTGGAAAAAGAATTTGGGGGTGAATAATTTTTCTTTTTATCATCATAAGACTATTTTCTTTAGTTTCTGGTTTAGTGAGAATTTAAAAAAAAACAACTAGAAGTTAACCTGTTTAAATGGTTGTTTAGATGTCTATGGAGATGGTCAGATAATTTTCCTCTTTAAAATTGGAATGGTGGGCCAGGCGAAGTGGGTCAATTCTGTGTTTTGGAAGGCTGAGAGTGGGAGGGTAGCTTGAGGCTAGGAGTTCAAGGTTACAGTGAGCTATGATCCCACTGCTGCACTCTAGCTTGGGCGACAGGGCAAGAACTTTTCTCTTAAAATAAAATAGTTTGATAGTATTAACAGTGTAACTCCACCTCAATGCATTATACATGTATTTGGTTGGGATCACAGAATTGCAAGACTGTGATGTTACTGGAATAAACTGGGTAAGCTGCGGCACACAGGCCAGGTGCTCCCCGGGTTGGCTGTGGCAGCCGATATGATCTGGCTTCTGCTGCAGGTTGCTGCCTCCTGGTGGTTGTTTGCTGCTATGAATTAAATATCCGTGGGGACGTTCTGACTCGGGTTGGCTAAGATTCCTAGAATAGGAGCACCAATTTCAGGAATCTCCTAGGTTATTTGGTACCAATCTAAGGATGGTAGAGAATGAAAGAATCCTGGGAACACAGAGACTCACTTATTGCCTTCCTGCACCTGGAGTCTGTGTTTCCTGCCCTGCCTTGCTCTCCTCTCCACATTCTTTCCACTCCTCCACTCAGAAACAAGACTTTTCATCAACTGCTGTTCAGGAACTTGGGCTGGGTAAAGAATTCAGCCAATTACATCATCAAGGGATTTTAAAAGTGAATATTCACATATATATCAATTGGTGAGTGCTTACTGTGTACTAACTAAATACTTGGCTAAGTTCTTCAAATGAATTATTTTAATTTAGTCCTCCTATCCCTCTGAATTAGAAATTATTTTCATTTTAAAAACTGGAAAACAACCATAGAGAAGTTACATTACTCATCCAGGTCACCCAGCCAGTTCCTAGTAAGTAGTAAAACCAGATTCAAAACCTGGCAGTTTGCCTCTGAAACCCACACTCTTGAATTAAACCAACCTTGCTCTTTGCTTCCAGAAGTAAATCTGGCAATAACATTACTCAATTCTATCTGCTAATAGTTTTTTTCTAGAATTTTTGCATGTAGATGAGATTTTTCCAACAAAGTTTTTCTTTTTTTGTGCTTTATTTGCTTTTGGTATCAGAATTACATAAGAGCCTTGAAATAAACTGAAAAATGTCCATATTATTTTAGTGCTTTTTAGTACTTTGAAAAAATGTTAAAGAATTTAGGCAATATCTGTTCCTAAAATGTTTGCTACCTCATTGGTAAAGCCATCTGGTGGTGGGGCCTTTGACAATTACTCGAAACTTATTTGTTATGCCATTAGTCATTTCTGGTTTCTCACTAGTGAATCAATTTGAGTCATTTATATTTTCCTGAAGTAATCATCTTGTTTAACTAGAAAAGTTCAGATTTATCAATATTTGCATAAAATGACACATAGTCTTAGCTTAAAAATCTTTTCTGTATTTTTCTTCCAAAGACCCCGTCTTAGTCATAATGTATTTCTGTGTTTTATTTCTTTTGTTTTCTTCATCAGAATTGCCAAAAATGCAATAGCACTGGTAGTAGAGGAATATAATAGCAAACATTCATAAACTGTTTCCTCTGTGTCAAGCACTGTTCTAAGCTATATTAACTCACTTAATCTTCACAACAACTTTAAGAGTTAGTGACTACCATCTCCTTTTACAGATTAAGAAACTGGATCACAAAATTAGTAAATGACTTGTCTAAGAATACACAGACTCTTGGACTCAAGAGATCCTTTTGCCACAGCCTCCTGAGTAGCTGGGACTATAGGTATCTGCCACCATGCCTGGCTAGTTTTTCTATTTTTAGTAGAGACAGGGTCTTGCTTTTCTCAGGATGGTCTTGAACTCCGGAGCTCAGGTGATCTACCTGCCTTAGCCTCCCACAGTGCTAGGATTACATGTGTGAGCCACCGTGCCCAGCCACTTGGTTCATTTATTTGTAGTCTTTATTGTTTGCTAATAAAAACTTTTAAGGTCATAGAGTGAGTAGAACTGACTGATAATAACCCACGGGCTCTGATATTACTGATCTTTTGAAAGAACCAGCTTTTGATTTAATTACTTCTATTGCTTTTCTATTCTTGATTTCATTGATTTATGTTCCTATATTTATTATATCTTTCCTTCTGCTTGTGTTGGGTTCAATTTTGTCTTTGCCTAATTTCTCAAGATGGAAACTTTACATATTTGACACTTTTCTTTAGTTTTCTAACATAAGCAATGCTATGACTTTACCTCTAGGCAACGTTTTAGTTGCATCTCACAATTTTTTTCTTGGAATAAAACACATATAATATAAAATATGCCCTACTAACAAATTTTAAACAGTACAGTGTTGTTAATTATGTACAATGTATCTCTAGAACGTTTTCATGTTACGTGACTGAAACTCTGTACTCATTTCACAGCCCTGTCCCTTTTCTCCCAGCCTCTGGAAACTGCAGTCCTTCCTCAAAATTTTACATGTTGTATTTTTATTTTCATGAAGTTCAAAATGTTTTCTAAATTTCTATTGAGAGCTCCTTTTTGAGCCACATAGAAGTATGGTATTTAACTTCAAAATATTTGAAGGTTTAAAAATGTATCTTCCTGTTACTGGTTTTTGGTTTAATTATGTTATGGTCAGGGAACATTATATAATCGCTATTCTTTTAAAATTCTTAAGGTTTATGACCCAGAATATGGTTTATTTTGGTGAATATTTCATTTATCTTTGTCTCTGGTAATATTCCTTGTTCTGAAATCTACCTTTTCTAATATTAATATAGACACTCTGGCTATCTTTTGATCAGTATTTATATGACATAAACTTTTTTTTACATAAGCTATGTAATTATATTAAAGTGGGTTTTGGCTCAGCGCCTGTGGCTCAATCGGCTAAGGCGCCAGCCACATACACCTAAGGTGGCGGGTTCGAATCCCCAGCCC
>NW_003852409.1:29524233-29527940 GCF_000181295.1 Otolemur garnettii | reverse complement strand
TTTTTTTTTTTAAGAAATGGGTCTTACTTTTTCTTGTTCAGGCTGGTCTCCACCTCCCTAAAATGAAGCAATTTCCCCACCTTTGTCTCCCAAAATGCTAGGATTATAGGCATGAGTTCACACACCCAGCCAAATTATTTAATGTTTCTAAGCCTCAGCTTCCTTATCTGTGAAATGGGGCAAAAACCTCACAGAATTGTTACGAGATTAAGTAAAATTATCCATGTAAGTGTTCGACAAATGGCTATTACAACATTTTCTTGATGGTTGTACATTCATCAGTATAATTATCAAAAATAGTCCTCAGTTCCTTTTCCCTTGAATTATACTTTAAAAAATATGAACATTGCTACACTCTCTTTCTCCTATATGCATTTTCTGCAATATAGTTATCTATGTTAGATCTCCCATAACATTTAACTTTAGATAGATCTCTTATAAAGCATAATTGTAAAACAGAAAGATAGTCTTCAGAAAGATGGTCAAAGATGGTTGCCATCGACTCTTTGTAAGCACCTGGCTGCACCACCAGCAGGTGGGGTCTATTTCCTCCCTCCTCCAATAGGGATGGCCTGTGTTTTTGCCTTGACCAATAAGCAAGCAGAGGAAGTGAGGCTGTGTCATTTTCAGACCTAGCCTCAAAGAGCTCAGGTGATTCCGGTTGTGTTTGGGAACGCTGGCCTCCATGCTTTAGGAGTGCAGGCTGTTGAGGCACACTTGGAGCCAGAGAAGCTGTGGTGGAGGAGAACTGAGACACAGCACGTGAGTGCAATCTTCTTGGACTGCCCAGCCCGACCACCTGCAGGATGCTGCTGAGTGAGTGACCCCAGCCCAATACCCCAGCCAAGTCTTTTGTTTCTTTCATTGTTGTATATATATTTTTTCCCCTTACCAGTTTGTGCCATATTGGCTTGATCTATCTTCTTTTTGCTTCTTTTTTAGGTAACTATATGTGCTTTTGTACTAGTTTTTTCTTTTTCTTTTTAGTTTTTGTTTTAATACAAAAATTGACATATTTAAAATTATGTTTCTATCAGTGTCACAAGTTAAATGGAATCTATAATCTCCATCCTGCTCCCCAAATGAGATTTACCCTTTACATTGTTTTAGTACCCCTCATCTTCCGCACTTCAAAAGCATTATTAAATTAAGGTAGATGATGAATCATTATTAATTTTTTACTGTATGCCTCATATTTCAAGACTCCCTTTTGAAAGATTGCATAAAAGTTCACAACAATATTGTCAACCATTAGTTAAAATAAACCATAAACCAATAAACCAGCTTAATAGGTTTGACTTTTTTTAACTGTGTTTCTTGTAGACCACATTAAATTTTTTTTAAAAATATTAACTAGAAATTTCTTTAAATAACTTTTTTAGGAAGGATATGTTGGTTAAGACTAATTCCTTTGTCACACATGACTGTTATTCTGACTGGGCATATAGAATTCTAGCATCCTGATCCTTTTTCCCTCCAGAACTCTGTAAATAGTGTTTTCTCTCTCACACTTGATGTGGTAAATTAGATGTCCACAGATAATTTGTTTTTCTTTCCTTTGTTACTAACCTGTTTTATCTATCTGGAAATTTGTAGCTATTTTCCCTTTAGTTCTGATACTGGGATCACTATTCCAACAGCAGTGGTACAAAACATTGAAATGGAAGTTTTGGCCAAGCCCTAAGCAAGCACATCAGATACCAATAGGAATTAGGAGACCAGCTCCCCTGTGAGACTGCAGAGAGACGGTGGCTGAGAAACTGGTTAGACAATTCCCCACCCCTCACTGCACTGAATATATGAAAGGGATAGGATGGTGGCTGAGAGGGGATTCAAGGCATGACTATTGGAAAAAAGCTGTTGGTGTGATGTGAGGGAAGAGACAAGGGATGTCTGTCACCTTAAGCCCAGTGAAAGCGGCTTCAACAGAACCATTTGGGGAGCTTGGCATGTGGCCCCTGAAGTTAAGGCTCACAGGGGACTTGTCTGAATTCCACCTGAGGAATCTTAACGGGCAAGAGATGGACTGACTGGGCTGCTGGGAACAGACGAGGGGCAGCTCTGTGCATGGTTTGTCATGGCTGAGGGTTCACAGATGCTGACAGATGTTCATGGAGGTTGTCTTGAGCTCTCACCAAGACGGCTGCATGGAGGGCTGGACCCACCACAGATGAACAAAGCCAAAGGGATCGCCCAGCTCCTCAGAGCTGAGGAGGGAACCAGCAAGCATCTGGAAGAGAGGGGCATTTGCCTGAGGTAAGGGGCCCAAGAGGAGGGCCAGAAGCCTGTGATCTAAGCTCTTCAAAGAACCCATGTAAAGACCTGAGAAGGAAGCCTGCCCTGGAAACCCTGCCAGGCCTGGAGAGCCTGATGTCAGCTCATGGCAGTGCAGTCAAGTAACAATTTTCTCGGCCCCTCCCCTCTCTTTCCTCACCTCCACGCTGGTCTGGAGTGCAGGAGTAGAACTGATTAAGGGATGGGAAGGTGGCAGGTGGGTTGCAAGGAGCCTTTTGGATGCAGTGAACAGGAAGACCAGGGAAGACATGTAGGCGACATCTAGTTGATTCTTCCTCCTTTTGTCTGGTGGAGTTACAGACCTGTCTTCCCTCAGAGACTAAGAACATGGCATATCAGGCCCCAGGACTGGCCAAGTCTCGGACCTGGCTTAGGGGGAGAGAGAGAGAGAGAGTCTTAGAGAGAGTAAAGCAGTCTTCTTAGCATAGATAGATATTAGTCTTTAGCAGAGCTTGGTATTCTTCAGCAGAGAGACCCCATGCTGGGGTTCTGCAGACAGGCGAGGAGACAGAGTCAGAGTAAATGCGTCTATGATAGAAAGTGCATGCTCCCTGACTGCCTGCTCCTCCAGCCTAATATAAGGCTGATCTTGTGCTTCTCAACACCACAGGTGTGGAGACTGCCAATTCACCACTGCTCTCATCTCGCGAGCTCTCGTGCTTGTTAGGAGAGCTAAATCTCTCCCCATGCCCTTTCCATCAAGGTGTTCCATTATTGAGCTATGCAGGTATTTCTTTTTTTTTTTTTTTTTTTTGAGACGGAGCCTCAAGCTATCCCCCTGGGTAGAGTGCCATGGCATCACACTCACAGCAACCTCCAAGTCCTGGGCTCAAGCGAGTCTCCTGCCTCAGCCTCCCAAGTAGCTGGGACTACAGGCGCCCGCCACAACGCCTGGCCATTTTTTGGTTGCAGCCATCATTGTTGTTTGGCGGGCCTGGGTTGGGGATTTGAACCCACCACCTTAGGTGTATGTGGCTGGCGCCTTAGCCTCTCGAGCCACAGGTGCCGAGCCTATGCAGGTATTTCTTATAACTCTCACTCCTCCTAGCCATAAGCTATATGGGCTGCTACAATGGCAGATGCCTCACAGAGACACCCTGACAAGATCCCGAGGCATGTGGTCCAGCAGGTTATCCTCTGCTCCAGTGATTCCACCTTAACTCAGGAGTGGGGTTCTTGAATTTGGCACTTTGAAGATTAAAGGATGAACTAAGGGGAAAACAGCAAAAAGAACAGTGAGCCATCAACATTTTCTAGTATCTGCCCATGGTGATCCCCTCTATCTAGGACCTTCCCTCCCTCTCTCTAACAAGGGAGGCCCCCAGATGCCATGCTTACTAAGGAACTCTGGCACTGGTTACCTGGGCCATGCGTGGTGAAAAACTCGATGGGTGTGGGAAGGGTGTGGAGGT
>NW_003852409.1:29521904-29524196 GCF_000181295.1 Otolemur garnettii | reverse complement strand
GACACCCCCTAAGAAGGGGCCTTACCTGTCACTGATGGCTGGGTTAGCTGTTTCTTTGGTGGTTATGACAGGGTCTTATTGACACTTTGACCTTGTAGCCTGAGCTCAACTTGACATGGTGTTCCTTCTGTTTTAGAACTGGCAAGTTTACTGTGATCCCAGGAACATATCACATAAGTATGGAAAGTATCAGTTTTCTAGAAACTTCTGTTGGGACCTATGTGCAAAGATAGCAGGGAGATTGGTGATCATTACAATCAGATTCTTCTGTTTTGAGGATATTTGAAGCATTTAAAAAAGATGATATACTAGATCTATGATTTAATCTGGATGTTTAGAGGGATTTGAGAAAATTTATAATCAGTGTTTAAGTGAATATAATCAGTGGTCATATAAAATGAATGAATATAATCAACTGTTAAGAGAATTTGATCATATCTACAAGTTTTGGTTGAATAGTTGCATCGGGATGTTCAAATGTTTGGGGAACTTTTGGTTCCTAAATTGATAAGTTTAATACATTGATCGTTAAATGCGTAAAGAGCCAAAGTGCATTTATGAGGTACTGACTTGATGCCCAGGCACTGTTATAAGCATCTTAAATGTTTTAATTCATTTATTCTTCACAGAAAATAATTTATGAGGAGCTATTATCTATTATCCCCATACTATAGATCAGTGTTTTTCAACCTTTTTAAATCTCATAGCACACTTGAACCTATAGTTAAACTTCTGTGGCACACTTAAATTATGTTGATCAAAAAAAGAGTTTTTTAGAAAAGAACATACTTACTGTTCTTTGAATGTCTTTCAAAAATAATTTAATTAATGATTTTTAAAAATTTTCATGGAACACCTAAGATCCTGTCACAGCACACGAGTGACACCCCAGCTAAAAATCACTGCTATCGGTGATTAAACGGAGGCACGTGGATGTTGAGAAATTCCATCAGGGCCCCTGGAAGCAGTACAGGCAGGTAAAACTCAGCTTTCTAGCTCCAGGTAGGCCTCTTGCTTAACTGTGAAGCACTAGAGCAGGCGTCCTCAAACTACAGCCTGCAGGCCACATGCGGCCCACCGAGGACATTTATCTGGCCCACTGGCTGTTTTTGCCGTCGCTACCTGTCCTGCTTAGCAGCCGACTCGTCCTGGGGTCTGCAGTCCAGCCTTCCAACGGTCTGAGGGACAGTGAACTGGCCCCCTGTTTAAAAAGTTTGAGGACCCCTGCACTAGAGACTGGCAGAGAGTAAAGACCTCAGGACACCGACAGCTGCTTTTTCTCCTAAGCTGCATGGACGTGGGCCTCTGGTACTTACAAATGAGTCTTTACTGAGACCACCAGAGTGGGTGGACTACATGCAGCCTTACCAAGCAGCATCTCATGCCCCTTGGGAGGAGGGGCTTGGTGGCAGTGTTAGCCTCAGGTTCCCAGAGGTTAGGAAGGAGATTCAAAATATTTGACGTGCAGCTGGGCTGGAGCTCTGAACAGCAGGGTGGTGTGGCAGGAGGCTCTATGGTGGCATATCAGCCCTGGCTGGCAGTCTTGTCGAGCCGTTATCCCCTGGTGCTGTCCCCTGGCTGGCCGGCCTTCTCTATAGTTCCCTGAGCAGTGCCTCTCTGGTTTCTGATATGCAGGGTCCTGCGACTAGGGTGTAGCAGCTACTGCCATGCTGCTGTTTCCTCCCTCTTTCTCCTTAGAACTCATTTCCATTGCAGAAGAAATATGTGCAGCACAATTAAATAGTAACAGAGGTGCAAAAAATGAAAAACGATTCCCCAAGCTCACTCCAGGGTAACCACTGTTAGTAGTTGAGTATGTCCTTTAAAAATTTTGTCTACACATGCAATGCTCCCTTTTTTTCTTTTCCAAAATTGGGATCATATTAATTTTCTAGTTCTACAAATTCATTGTTAACCTAATCGCATATTATGGGAATTTGTCCAAATGTGCAATCATATCTACATCATTCTTTTAAAGGCTGTGTAGTATTCCATTTATGTTTAAAACAGCATTGTCCAATAGAAATTTAATTAAAATTAATTTTAATTTTCTAGTAGCTAGGTTGAAGAATATGATAAACCGGTGGAATTAATTTTAATAATATATTTTACTTAACCCAATATGTCCAATATATTGCCGTTTCAACATTATATTGTAAACAATATGAAATTATTAATGAGGTATCTTAAAGTCTTTTAAAAATATTAAATCTTTGAAATCCAGCAAGTATGTTACACTTGCAGCACATCTCAATTCAGGCTAGTTACAGTTCAAATGCTAAAGTAGCCACA
>NW_003852409.1:29513979-29521874 GCF_000181295.1 Otolemur garnettii | reverse complement strand
GGTGTAGGCTTCAGCTGTAACCTGTTTATCTGGGGTCCTGCTAATGGGAATATAGATGACTCCCTATTTTTGCTATTATAAGCAATGCTACAGTGAACGTCCTTACGCTCATCATGTTACACGTGCATGGGATTATTTCTTTCAGAGACTTTATGCAATTTACAGTAACATTGATATAGTTAAATTACTCTGTAATAAGGCTAAACCAATTTGTACCTCCACCAGCAGTACATTGGAATGATCATTCTCTGACTCTCCTTTTAAACATTTTTTCACCACTTTCCCCTTTTGCTTCTGTGCCTTGCATCTCAGAGGGGGAGATCGATTTTCAAAACTGCATTTTTTCCTATTGGTTATCACTATCAGCCATGGAGAATGTGCATGGTTTTCTTGTATAAAAAGTCTAGAGAAAGGTGGCTGCTTATGGTGACTGACCTAGTCCGTGACACCCTCAAAGTTCTTTCTCTCTTTCTAATTCAATGTTCCTAGCAGGTGGGCCCTTATCTCCTCCTACTTATCAACTTATGGTCACAGGGTGGCTGCCATGTCTCCGGACAGCATGTCTGTGCCCCAGGCAGGAAGCAGGGAGAGGTAGATGGCACTAGTTACTTCTTACCGGGAAGCCACCTGGAATACTGTCATTTCACTGTTGGAGCTGGATCACGTGACTCTCCCCATTGCAAGGGAGGCTGGGAAAAGAGCAAGAGCTTTCTGGCTTATAGTGGACAGTGGCAAGGAAGAATGAGATTGGCAGTGGTTGACAGTCCTCTCCCCCTGCTCCCAGGCAGGTCTAAGGTTTTAATGTTAAGAATCCCACTCTTGAGTCCGCAGCTGGAGTCCTGGTCCTGGTCCTAGTCGCCCCTTGCTGCTCTCAGCTGGCTGTCCTTACCATGCCTATCTTCTCACTGTTGTCTGCTTTGTGAGCCACAAAACTCAGGGATCCTTCTGGGTCCTGGTTGTGGGTGAAGAAGAGGAGCTTCTAGAAAGAGTGCTTGTGATAGGTGGTTGTGACATGGCCCCCAATGACCCAGCTTTCTGCTGTCCCTGTTTGCCTCTTTTTGAGTGTGACCTGCTACTAACAACTAGAATACGGCAGAACAGAGGAGGTGTCACTCCAGTGATTTGGTTACCAAAGACTGCAGTGTTTGGCTCTCTGTGACTGAATCAGCTCATGTGCTTTGATGATACCTGTCACCATGCTGAAGAGGCTGTCACGAGGCAGGATGGTGGCGTCTTCAGCCAACATCCACGAGGAACTAAACAGCAGCCACACAAGTCTTCTTCTCTCAGCCTTGAGATGACTGCAGCCCAAGACATCACATTGGTCACAGCCTCTGAGGGACCCTGGAGCAGATGACCCAGCTAAGGCGCTCCCCCCACCCCAGGAGTCCAGATCTGAAAGAAACTGCAAGATGCAGATGGTCTTGTTTCAAGCCCCTGAGTTTGGGGTAATTTGTTCCCCAGCAGCAGATGGCTAGTCTAGAGCTGTTGGAATACCATCTCCTTGGGAGCAACCAGCAATGGCTCTCTCTGTGTCATTTTCCTGCCCTTTAAAAATTCACCTCTTGTCACACAACCATAGCACAAGGGCAGTTGTGATTAAGAGGACAAGTAATTTACAGGCACTCAGAGAACAGAGGAGGTTTGTGCAAACTTTCTCCATCTTTTCACACTTTCTGATGAGTTTCTTGGGTCTTCATTTTGAGAGTGGCCAAGATGGAAATACTCCATTGCCATGAGGGCTCATATTTCCATGAGGAGTGCTTCTCGCCTCTCTCTGCAGCCCCCAATGATTCTGCCCCAAGGGAAGTGAGACTTGACAGATGAATTTGGGGATGGGAACTGAGTACACCCTTCCTAGCTCCCATGGGCCTCTCTGTACCCCAAAGGCCTGCTGTAGGGAGAGTGCCAGTTGGCCTGCTCAGGGCTGGGGTTGTGTAGGTGTCCCCAGAAGGGACAAATTCAGTTCAGCAGGATCATGAGAAAGCCCTCCCCCTCTGGTTGCTCATCTGAGCCAGGCCCTCTAGTCCAGCTGGATCAGTAATTCTGCTGATATTTTGATCTGTCTGTCTCTGTGACTTATGTCCCATTGGTTCCACGCTTGGAGGGAAAGAGAGGGGTTTTATTTGTTGTAACTATCCCAAATATCATACAGTAGAACCTTCATAGTTGAACACATCCCTACACTGACCATCTCCTTCAGATGACCTAATTTCCACAGACTGGACATGCACCACATGTATACATATCAGTATAGCAGGCCTAGTTCCTCATGTTGACCAGCTCTGTATGTTGACCAGTTTGTGCAGTCCCTTAGGTGGTCAATTTACAGAGGTTTTACTCTATATTCACAGCAACTGAACTTATAATGAAAATGCAAAGCAAGTTTTGATAGAAAGGAAGACTCAGGCCACTGGGCCACTGTGGGTGGAGGTGCAAGGGCCTGGGATGGGCAGGATCATGTATGTCTCATTTGTGCCTCTGTGTCCCTGGCGTGTCTCTGATGCAGGGTGACCTGAATGAGTGAGCAAGTGTGGGCATGTGTCTGTGTGTGTACATCCTTCCGTACTGCTTTTGCACCAGGGACTGGGACTCCTGGGCTGCCCTCCATTCTTTCTTCCTTTCTGTGGGCCAGTGTCCCATAGGCCTGGAGAGGGCGTGACCCCACCTGGGCCCTAACGAGGGGCCCTGCTCCTCCAAAGCACCTGCTGGCCAAAGCCCTACCTGGAACCGCACGTGTGGGGTGCAGAGCAGGCCCCCCAGACTGCTCCTGCCCCTCTGTTTCCCAGCATCCCCGATCTCTGTTCAATGCGTGATTTTTTACGATCGATCTTATATCCGGCACAATCAGATTTATGGCTCCTGCATCTTATGAAATTACACAGATGTTGCTGCTCTGCTTCTCTCCAGGACAGTAAAAGGCAATAACGTTCTTGCAGATTTCGACAGCAGGCAATTCAATAAAGGGCCATGTATATTTTATAAGTACAATAAAGACGAGGCTCCGTGCCCGCACTGTGGCCCGCCAGGGCCCGGCACTGCACCGGCCGCCGCCTGCGCCTCCCCCTTCCTGTCTGCTTGTCGATCAGGTCTCTCCCTGTCACACAGGGGACTGGGGAGATTTATCCCTTTTCTGATCCATTACTTAAGTTTGGCTCCAGGGACCCTGCAATGGGGGCTGTTTAAAATTTAAAGGTGTTTGTGGAACTTAATACTTTCCTCCTCCTGATTTGCACTATAAAATTTTATCTATATTTTTGTTGCCCCATAAAATGTTTCTATCTTATCGGGATGGCTTGTCCTTTTATGGGCAAACCCATAAATACCCAATGAGGTGAGGGGTGGTGGAGGGTCTCACAGAGGAGTTGGGGGTGGGAGCAGGAGAAGAGAGGCCTTTCCAGCTCTCTTGCCAGTGCCCTGGGTGGCCATGGGAGAGCCACCATGCCTCAGTTTCTTCACCTGCAAAGCAGGGAGAACCTGCTCTATGCTGCTATAAGGATTCAGGAAAATGTGGCACCAGATGAGTTTACTTGGTGCCTGGCACAGCACATGCAAAGGCCCAGAGGTAGGAACAGCCTAGAGTACTGGGGTCATATGCTAGGGTTCAGTGGGGGGAAGTGGCTTTCTCTCTAGGGTCAGGAGGGCAGTGTGCAGAGGCCGGGTTGAGAGCAAACCTCTGTTCCAGCCTGGCAGTCATTCACCTCTCTGTTTCTTGGTTCCCCCATTTATAAAATGAAGATGTCAAGGTTCCCATGATTTATGCAAAGCAAGTGGCTCAGAGCCCTGCATGGAGAACCTGCTTCCTGACACCAGGTTGGCTGCTGTTGTTACAAGAAAGGTGCCCGGGGAGTGAAATACAGCAGAACCTCTGTCGCTGACGACCTCCCTCTACTGACCACCCCCTCCTTAAGTTGACATAATTTTCTAGACTGGGCATGCACCACATGTACATATCAGTGTGTTGACCATCTCTGTATGTTGACCAGTTTGTAGTGGTTCCTTGGGTGGTCAACTTACTGGGGTTCTACTGTACAGGGAGGTGCTCACTCTCAGAGATGTACAACTGTGGGGTGGGTGCCTGGGAGTGGGCACCCCCTTAACATTGTGTGTCCTGTGGGCCTCATGGGCCCCGCCCTGGTCCTGGTTGGATACCTGTGGCTCTTCTGTCTCTGCTCAGCAGAGGTGCCTGCACAGAAGCAGCCTCCCAGGTTTGGGCAGGGGAGCCACTTCCCCCTTGACAAAGTCAGTAGTCACTGAATGCCTAGGCACTAGTGGGACAGGTAGAAATAAATCCCCTGGGTGCTCTGAGGACCAAGCCTGGCCCATCTTGTGCAGCTGACCATCATGGACATCTGCTTTGGGCCAGGAACTGGTGAGGTACTAACAGCATAAAGGAGAATCAAACCCCAGCTCTGCCTCTAGGAGTACCTGAGTCCCAGGGCAATGGCACACAGGTGCTTTCCAGGGAGTGGGAGGAGTGTCCATTTAAGAGGGGCTGGTGTCTGGGGCCCAAAGCCCAGAGCTGTGAGGCTGGGCTGCCTCATGCTGTTGCAGCTGCTGTCACCTTTGGTGGGGGCTCTAGCGTTAAGTGCAGTGGCTCTCAGATTTGTGTCAATATCCATTGGGGAGATTGACATATGCCTTTATCTGGTCCTTCCTGCTCCCAAGGACTGGAGCTAGGGAAGTAGGAGTGGGCAGAGGGTGAAAGTGAACTGCCTCTTACAGAAGAGACCTCAGCTGATGGCACCCAGAGCTTTGGTGATGGGCTGGCTCAGAGCTGCTTTGAGTTGAGGCAGGGAGGTGGGGCCTCTTACTTCTTAACTGACCAGTCAGTGGAGGTGTGCCATCTGAGGAAAGGAATGTCACCTTAGGGGAACCTTCCAGCCCAGGGTGGGAGGAGTTTAATTGTGAGTGATCAGCAGGTAACGCTGCTGGGAGCTGAGTGAGTGCCTCGGTCCTGCAGGAACTTGGCAGCTCATCACAGCCTCCACGACCCACCCTGTCAGATTTTTACTCATCTCAGTAAAAATCTGAGTATCCATTTATGGACACTGAGGTTGATTCTGTATACCCAACACAAAGAAATGATTAATGTTTGAGGTGATGAATATCCTACAGATCCTGATTTGATGGTCATACATTGCATACCTATGTCGAAATATCACATGCACCCCACAAATATGTAGAATGATTACATATTACAAAACATCCAGACTTGCAACCTCACCCCCATTAGGATGGCTACTATCAAAACCCCCAGAAAATAACAAGTGTTGCTGAGTACATGCAGAAATTGTGGGTAAGACACAAATAATAGAAATGTCATTATCTTATCCATCTGTAAGTATGTGGTTCAGTGGCATTAAGTACATTCAGCACACCAGGGTTATAGTTGATGGGATACCAAATGGTACAGCCACTATGAAAAGCAGTGTCATGGTTCCACAAAAAAATGAGAAGTAGACTTGCCATATGGTCGAGCAATTCTGCTTCTGAGAATGAACTGAGAATGGGGCCTCAAAGATATATTTGTACACCCATCTTTGTAGCAGTGTTATTTACAATAGCCAAAAGGTGGAAATAAACCAAATGTCCTTCAGTAAATGAGTGGCTAAACAAAATGTGGTATGCCCATGCCATGAAATATTACTCAGCCTTAAAAAGGAAGGCAATTCTGACACATGCCACAACATAGGTGAACCTCAAGGACATTACGTTAAGTGAAATAGGCCAGTCACAAAAGTGTAATTCCACTTTTAAAATGAAGTACTTAGAAAAGTCGATCCGTAGAGAAAGTAGAATGGTGGTGACAGGGGGTGGAAGGAGGGGGACACAGGGAGATGGTATTTCATGGGTGCTGTTTCAGTTTTACAGGATGAAAGCGTTCCGCACACAGATGGTGCTGATGGTTGCACAACAAAGTGAATGTACTTCAACCCACTGAACCCTACACTTAAACACGGCTAAGACGGTAGATTTTATGTTACATATATTTCACCACAATTAATGAATTAATTAGAAAGTCCAAGCCTGAAGGGGCAGGAGAAGGGTGCACTGGGTGCTTTGTTTTCTGGGCAGTCCCCCCTTCCCAAGTGTGGGGACTTTGTGATAGTGGCTGTTCTGCAGTGTCAGCCTGACCCCTGAAGCTCAGAGGATGGGTAGGGGAGATTGTGCCTGTTGGGTCCTCAGGGAAGCAGGAACTGAGAGGGTTAGGAATGCAAATTATTTGTTGGGGGGTAATCCTGGAAAAGGATAAAGGGGGTGGAAGTGGGAGGGAGTGGAGGCTGTGAGCGCCTGGCAGTCCCACACTGGGCCCTTCCCCACAGTCACTGGTTGGGACCATCCCATGAAGAGCATGACCTTGGCTGTGAAGCTGAGACAGCCTGAAAGAATTAGTAGCTGGAGCCTGATAGCTAACTCCCTCCCCTGCAGTGGGGCAGCAAATTTTTCTTCTCAGGGGGATCTGACAGGTGCATCTCCATGTCTGCCATGGGCGTTGGCCCAGGCTGAACCTCTAGTCCTTGCCCTGGATTTAGGATCATAGATCTAGATAGAGTTGAGCCAGGCTCTCTGGATGGCTGGAGCTGTAACACGGCCAGCTCTGGAACCCTTAGTGCCTGGTGCTCTGTCACATAGACATGGGCTGAGGGATGCAGAAGCTGGTTTGTCCTGGGCAATGAGGGTGAAGCAGGTGGGCAGAGAGATGACGGCGAGAGAAGCTCCACTCCAGTTGAGCTCAGCTGCACCCCTGACCTTCCTTGGCATGGTTATTCTCCACGTTTTCTTCTAAAATCTTTCAATAAATCCGTCCTTTTGCTTAAATTAGGAGTTATTTTTTTAAAGTCATTACAACTAAAGGTTTTAACTGACACAAGGCAGATGTGTTGGGGCCCAGGGAGAAAGGGAAAAAGGGAAGAGGAAGGAAAAAAGAACAACAGAAGCAAGAATCAGAGCAGGAGGAGATGGAAGAGTCACCGCTCAGGGACGCTCAGCCTTCCTGCTGGGGTCCCTTGGGGTCACGTTGACTGTACCCACGCTGTGGCTGGTCGTTCCTGGGCTGCTGGTGCTGATTAGTGAAGGTGAAGATGGGGTCCCACCAAAGACTCCCAAATGACCTACCCTCATGAGCCTTGCTGACTTCTCAGTTCCCAGGGCCAGGAAATCTGTTTTCCTGGCAAAGACTAAGTGAGCACTAAAATCTTACCATCTTTTATTAAACCCTAGAAATGGTAGAAAAAGATTTATGAAGTAAATTAATGAAAACAAAAGTTTGCTTGAAAGCGAGGAAGAGAATGCTCTAAGAAATGGAAATAAAGAGAAATCCTTCACTAAGGAAGCAGATGAAAGCCACAGCAAGAAGGAGGAGGCTTTGCTGCCACAGTGTGTGCTGGGGACTCTCCTCCGAGGTGACAAGGGTCAGCCAGCACCCACAGTGCCAGCACTACAGAAGAGTGACAGTGAGCTCAACAGATGAGGAACATCGCCCAGGGAAACAGATGACTGAGCAATCATCAAAGGACTTTGAATAAAGGATATTCATGATCATCGAGGTAAAGGAGGAACCCTCCCTTTATGGAACAGTAATAGGAAGTTATGAAATGCGAGTACACATTTATGGAAAAGAATCAACTAGAGCTTGTAAATAAAAAAATAGGTAGTTGTTGAATATATTAAAAAGTTTGCCAAAGAGTAAATTAACAAGCTGGAGGATTAAGCTGAAATAACTTTTCCAGAACAAAGCACAAAGCAAAAAAGAGAAGTGTGAATGAAAAATTAAGAGATCATGAAGAGTAGATTAAAAAATGTAAGCATCCATGTATTAAATCCTAAAAGAGACCATTCCTCCCAAAAGAGATGAATTACCTCTGGAGAAACGAGAATCAGGTGGTGCCCGT
>NW_003852409.1:29511155-29511574 GCF_000181295.1 Otolemur garnettii | reverse complement strand
GTTCTGCTGATATGGGTTGGACTCATTCACATGTCTACAGTCAGTTGCCTTGTTGGCTGGGGTATGGCTGGCCTAAGATGGCTTAGCTGGAACAGCCTGTCTATGCCCATCTAGTCTCTCACCCTCCAACAGGCTACCTGAGCTTATTCTCCTGGCAATGGTAGGAGCCCCAAGAGAGAAGGCCAGGCTCAGAATTGGTCATTTCACTGTGCATTGTCACAACAAGTCACAAGGCCAGCCTAGATTTAAGGTTTGTGGAAATGGGCTCCACCTCTTAATGGGAGGAGCTGCCATGGCACTTGGAAAAGATTTCTGCCATCTTATTGTCTGTTTTCTATTCACCATGTCATGTTTGATTGTAAAAATGTTCACAAATTATTTACCTCCCTACTATCCCTGTTTTACAGGTGAAGAAAGGC
>NW_003852409.1:29503594-29510639 GCF_000181295.1 Otolemur garnettii | reverse complement strand
AGAGACAGAGAAACTGCAGAAGAGGTAGAATGTGAAATGAAGAGAGAAAACAGAAAAATGGAGTGACAGAGAAAGATAATGAGAAAGAGAGACTGAAACACAGAAGCAGCAGTAGAGAAGGGGATGAGATGTAAAGACAGAGCCAGATTGGGGCAGGAAAAAAGGGGAAGAGAGAAAAAGAGAAAAGGACAGAAGAGGAGAAAGCAGGGAGAGAGGGAGAAGGAGAATGAGGGAGAGAGACAGGGATTGAGAGGCCGTCCGTGTGGGGTGGGGGAAGGACAGAGGAGAAGAGGAGGGAGAAGGTGGTAACGAGAAAGAGCCCACAGATGGAGCAGGGAGCAGCAGAGACAGAGGAAGAGGGAAATGATAGGAGAGGATGGGGGAAGCAGGAGGGCAGAGGGGCAGAAGTGGGGTGCAGCTTGGCCAGCCAGCTTTGCTTATCTGCAGGGAGGCTGGCATCCTGGGGTGGCCGTCTCCCCCCACTATTGGGAAAGATGCTCCTGCTGCAGCTGAGAACCTCCCCCACCCCGCACCCCCAGTACCAAGCAGAAATCAAACTCAGGAGGGAGGAATTTGGGTGCAATATTCCTCATTCAGAACAGAACCATTAATGTATTCTAAAAAGCTTTTTAGCTGTGGCCTGCTCTGCATGTTATTAATTTCTTTGTTACAGATCTTGTTATTTTCAGAGGTCCCCGGGGACCCATTAACAATGGGTTTTTATGGGAAAGAAGTCGGTTAAAGTGGTGGGAATAACTGCTCCTCAGCCCTGAGTCAGTAATCGGAGTTGCACGGAGGATAATGTAGGCTGTTTTAATTTCCAAAATAGCAACAGTTCAGACATTTAATTGCAGTTTTATGCCCTTTTTTCATGCTGCTGAGTGTAAAATATGTGACCAGTAATATATAATGGCTAACCACTGAGCCACAGACTGCCCCAGCTTCCTCATCTCTCCTGGAGAGGCGAGCAGGGAGGAAGGAAGGAAGAAAGAAAGAGAAGTGGAAGGAAAGGAGGGAGAGAGGGAGAAAAGAAGATCCTGGGTGTGTTTCACCGAGCTCGAAGCACTGTGCCTCCTGGGTTCTTTCCTGCCCTCCCTCTCTCCCACATTCTCCACGACCCTTCCTCCATCTCTATAGTGTGTTTTTCAAACTTTATGTGTATAATTTTTTCCCTGTTGCCTCAACATCCCCACATCTGTGAGCACCTGACCGGGTGCCCCAGAGTAGCAAGGTGGTCCCCTGACAGTAATGTTCCAACGTACCAGTGAAATCCTCTGCCTCTGTCCTTGTGCACTTCACCCTGACCTTGGGGCATCTGTCTCCCCCAGACCTGTGAGGATGGGAAACTTTGTTTTCCTTTCCTCTCCTGTGTCCCCTCACAGACACCTGACTATCACATAAAAGAACAAAGAATAATCTCTTGGTGTGGCCACAGACATTCAGGAAATCATCTCTGGATACCATGTGAACTTCTCAGGTGATGGTGTAGGGTGCCAAGGTGGTCTCAGGGATGAGCACACCACACTGATCACGAGTCCTGTTGAAGCAAAAGGCTGGCTGTTTTCTGGGTGCCACCAGCCTCCATGTCTTTTCTGATCCCTTCTTCCTTTGGGTGTCAGGCCCCAACTATTTAAAACCTTCTGATTTTTAAGCTTTCCAAGAGTGGGAATGGTGTTAGCTCTGAAATCGGATAGTGCCTGGCATATGGGAAAATCTGTTGAGTAGATGGCAAGATTTCCATTTTCCCTGTGGTCCCTGTCATCCAGGCACCCAAGAATGGAGTATGAGCTCCTTCTATGGACACAGCCTTTATTTTCTCTTGTGATCAGGGCACCTCACGTTAGCAACAAACAGCTCTCCAAGGTTGAGGGCTGTGAACCTTTCTCTGAGAACTGTCCCTTGGCTCCCAGGGGAGGGCTCAGGCCACGTTTAACCATGTGACTTGTGCCCTGGGCCCAGATGATTGGACCAACTGTGGACACATGATCCAAGCTGAGCCAATCATCTCATTCCATTGGTTTCTCTCTCCATGCCATTGGTTTCTTTGACAGAGCAAATAAGTCTCAATCAGTGTTTGAAATAATAACTTGTGGGTTTATAAGCTCTAGATCAATTATATTCCCTATGCTGCAGTTGTCCAACTTGTACGCTAGAACTACCTCTCCCAGAATCTCCTTCCAGTGTAAGGTTGACCCAAGGAGGAATTGAGACGCAGGGAATGAGAGCTGGAAGTGCAGGAGCTGCCACTATCCTGTGATAGTCTTTGTGGTCAAGTGTGGACAGATGCTGAGGTGCCAGGTGGGTGCCAGCCTGTCTTCCTTCTTCACTGCTAAGCAACTTGCTCTTCCTGCTAACCAGGAGCAGCCCTATGCCCATGATGAGATGCTTAGAAGTGGACTCACAGTGGAAGTAGCTCCCAAGAGGCAACAGCATCCCATGGATCTCCCTATATGCCCCCCTTTGCAGTCCCATTTCAGTGGCTTGATGTGCTTGGCTTCTTAGATTCCACCCAAGCCTATTCATCAGGATTGTTTGGTGACTTTGCTGCTGATCCTCCAGTTCCCCATCTAGACCTTCATTTCTCTATGTCTACCCACAACTGTGTCAGGTCTAATCCATGGAATAAATTCATATCCACAACACTCACAGCACCTTTGCTTTCCTGACTGAACCTTGACCGATATTGGTATCAGATTCTCTGCTTCCTCAGTTATTGGCACTGGTGAAGCTTTCAGGGAAGAACATCTTAAGGGTGAGAATCTGACATAGTTTTTCTCAGTGGATTTTGAGGCATTAAAGATGTTATTTTCAGGAGTAAAGGGAATGCTCATGGTTCATGCCATGTGCTGGTAAAGAGATACTTGACATGTCATCTTTAGACCCCTGGAACCAAGGCCTATAGATGGCAAGGCTTTGGTTAGACCAAGTAGCTACAGCCATAGAACATTTCAGTGGAAATAAAAGGTACAAGGGCTGAGTGCTTCTAAGTACACTGAAAAATTTCTAGAAGATGATGAGTTCAGGCTTTAAATCCTCAGGTCAAGAAATGGGTAAAGAACCATGAAACATTTATGACTGTCCTGAAAATAACTCATTTT
Source organism: Otolemur garnettii (assembly GCF_000181295.1). Taxonomy (NCBI): domain Eukaryota; kingdom Metazoa; phylum Chordata; class Mammalia; order Primates; family Galagidae; genus Otolemur; species Otolemur garnettii. The sequence continues at coordinate 29,507,541 of NW_003852409.1, read as the reverse complement.
CGGGAGCTGTAGGCTGAGATTTCTAAAAGCCAAATCTGAAATCTAATCCTGTGGGTAGCTGAATTATGATACCACTAGTACTCAACACTTTGGAGGGTCTCACGTCTAAGTTAGAAGGCATTGATTGAGAAGGAATGGGACCCTAAAAATTGGAGTAGGGACATTCGGAATGATTCTAATGAAGATGAGAGCTTTTTTATTTTTCCAGACAGTCTCACTCTACAGCCCTGATTAGAGCACCATGACATTATCATAGCTAACAGCAAAGTCAAACTCTTTGAACTCAGGTAATCCTCATGCCTTAGTTTACTCAGTAGATGGGACTTTTGGCTCCCACCACAATGCCCAGCTAATTTTTCTTTTTTTTTTCTTTTCCTTCTTTTTTTTTTTTTTTTTAGACAGAGTCTCATTCTGTTGCCCTGGGTAAAGTGCCTTGTGTTGTAGCTCACAGCAAATTTGAACTCTTGGGCTCAAGCAATCCTCTTGCCTCAGCCTCCCTTAGCTGGGACTATAGGCGCCTACTGCAATGCCCCACTAGTTTTAAAGATGGGGTCTCGTTCTTGCTCAGACTGATCTCAAACTGCTGAGCTCAAGCAATCCACCATCCTTGGACTCTCAGACCAGCTAATTTTTCAACTTTTAGAGACAGGGTCTCCCTGTTGCTCAGGCTGGTCTTGAACTCCTGAGCTCAAGGAATTCACCCATCTCAGCCTCCCAGAGTGCTAGGATTATGGGCGTGAGCCACTGTGACTAGCCAAAATGAGAATCTTGAACTCCAAGTCCTGCTAGCTTTTTTGTCAGTCGATGCCTTCCTTCTTCTCAGTTTGAGGAGGTTACTCACCCCTTGTCTGGAGACTCTATAATGGCCTCTCCTGAGGTGACACCCTTGCAGGGGAATGGTGATATTCAAGACATAGTCCCACCACCTCTCATTGGTTCTAGATCTATAACTGGACTCGAGATCCAGCGAGCCTTGGGGGTCAGCCATAACGTGTGATTCATGAGGAGGTATTATACATTCCAAAAGGTATTGCAAGATGTCTCCAATTTACATTAGCATGGGAATGGACCTTGCCTAGGTCAGATTGTGGATAGCAGGAATATAATACAGTATTTTGCTGAATTTATTGCTATGAATGTATAAGTAAAGACTCTAGATTTATTGTAGTATTTTGAGTGGCTGGGAGTGGCTCTAACCATTTGCTCAGTTGGTTGATTGAAACCTGGATCCAAATATGGCTCATGCTCAATAAGGCTGACATCTCAAAACTTTGCTGATATACTATAAAGAGAGATATCCAAAAGCTTAGGAAAATCAAAATGCTGGAATATATTTACTATTTAGGAACTGCTTATTGGGGTGGTGCCTGTGGCTCAAAGGTGTAAGGTACCGGCCCCATATGCCAGAAGTGGTGGGTTCAAACCCAGCTGGCCAAAAAAAAAAAAACAAAAAAACAAAAAAACAAAAACACCCCAAACTGCTTGCTTATCTACCATCTCTCTATGTCTCTTGGATCATGCTTACCAGAGCTTCAAGTAATACATTTGTAAGAGGAGTCCCGGTAACTCTGAAGAGCATCACAGTGTTGATTCTTTGCAAGAGAGGAATTGTAGTGAGAAATGGTGCCATGAAACTGAGCACCCTGGAGTCTGTGGGGACAATGGGATCCTGGGGTGGCAGGGGCCACAAGGTAGTACTTGGCAGAGAGAAGGTGGGCATGATTACTGTAGTGGAGAGTAAAGCCATGTGATGTTCAAAGCAGTCTGACCTAAAGAGTGCTTTAGCATTGGCTTGTTGGTGTCCCCAGAATTGAAACAGATAGGCAACTGATGAAGTCATACTTGGTTTATATAAACAAAAAACCTGTAAGTCTGATGGACAGAATCTGATCTGGATCAACACAATGGAGACTTGCATTCTCCAAACCAGGTCCCAGGTGCAAGCCACCTCATAGACCCACAACCTTTTGAATGATGGGAGGCTCTTGAGGAAGGACTGCTACACTGCCAAAGGTGTGTGTGTAACTTTTTCAGTGTACTGTACTCTTCCTTTGGAACTTTGCTAAAGAGACCTATGGCCATTTGTCAGGGCGATGAGCTAGATCTTGGGGAAGGTGAAATAACCAGACTTTGGGGGTGGTCACTGCATGGTTAGGGACCCAAAACAACATGGTGGTCCACTGTCTCAATCTTGTCCCAGTGGGCCCGGAATAACTCTGTGATGTTCACATCAATATATCCCATCACTCCATCATCAAGCAGAAGTGGTTTATCCCAGGGTGGGCTTGAGTGGATCTGAAAGTCACAGGTAAGTTGGGTAAGCAAGTGGCTCTGACTTTGGCTACTTTGCCTCCTCCTTTACAATGTGCACCTATGCAGTCGTGAGCAGTTTCCCACAAGGAAGAAATCATCTGAACTGGAAAATAAATGGTTCTGCACGATGCACTGGAACTGCTCTAGGAAGACCACTGAAGACTCAATTATGACACCAGCTACTTGGCAACGTTTTTGTAGGGCTAAGGCAGAGTCTTCCAGGATGTGGCATGTGTGCTGAATCATTGTGACCAATATATGGAATCATTTATTCCACTGTAGAACTTCAGTGCTTTTGTTGCACTTTGGGGTGGTTCTAAAGAGCAATGGAGAAGGGAAACCCTCCCAATGGGCAGCTGATTGGTGCACCTTATTGTTTGTTTTTCCTGGAAGAGAGGATGGGAAGAGGTATAGATCTGCAGTGGTTAATAAAAGTTAATTGCAAGAGGTGGCTAATGGTTTGGCTGGATGGTCAGGGCCTTGGAAAGAACAAGATTGGGAAATTGGTGACAAAGGAAGCTGGGGAAAACATTCGTGAATAAACCTCTTCAGATGGCCACAGAGTGTGAAGATATTTGTGTCCGTGTATATGCTCAGCAAAGAGCAACCTAGTAGAGAAGGATCTCAGTATTCAGGTTGACATCATGACCCCTTCTCTTCATCTCAGGAAACCTCTTTCCCCAATTACTCCTGTCCTTGCTTAGTGGAATCATGAACTAAGTAGCCATGGAGGTGGGGATGGTGGTGATCCATGGGCTCAGCAAAGTGGACTTCCAGTCACCAAAGCTGATCTGTCCATGTCACCAATGAACGCCCAACCTGCTAACAGCAGAGACCAACACAAGTCACTCCTGCTAACAGCAGGGACCAATACTACGTACCACTCCTCAAGGAATATCCGGCCATGTGGTGGCATGCTGGTTATAATGGATTACCTCTAACATGGAAGGAGCAGCACTTTGTTCCCACTGGAATAGGTGTGGTGGATGTGCATTTGTTTTCCCTGTTCACAATGCTTCTTTCAAAATCACCATCCACAGCTGTCTTAGTCCTTTTTGTGTTGCTAGAAAGAAGTACCTGAGACTAGGTAATAGAGAGAGAGAGAGAGGTTGGTTTACTGGGCTTATGGTTCTGCAGGCTATACAAGAAGCTTGGCTCCAGCATGTGCTTCTGGTGAGGCCTCAGGCTGCTTCCACACATGGCAGAAGGTAAAGGGGAGCCAGCATGTACAGAGAGCACATGGTGAGAAAGGAAGCAAGAGGGAGCGGGGAGGTACCAGGCTCTTTTTAACAACTGTCTCTCACAGGAGCTAAGAAAGTGAGAACTCACTCATTCCCCTAAACCCAGGGAGGGCATTAATCAATCTATTCATGAGGGACCCCCACCTCATGACCTAAACACTTCCCATTAAGCCCAACCTCCAAAATGGGGGAGCACATTTCAACATAAGACTTATTGGGGATAAACAAACCATGTCCAAACTATAGAAACAGCCTTGTTCATGGTTATGATATTCTACACGGCATTGCTTATGACCAGCACTGCTCCTTACCATTTCACAGCAAATGAGTAAGTGTGGCAGACGGCTCATGGCTCATGGAATTCACTGGTCTTTTTTTTTTTTTTTTTTTTTT
>NW_003852409.1:29492855-29503454 GCF_000181295.1 Otolemur garnettii | reverse complement strand
CATTTGTTGGTTGCAGCCATCATTGTTGTTTGGCGGGCCCGGGCTGGGGATTCAAACCCGCCACCTTAGGTGTATGTGGCTGGTGCCTTAGCTGCTTGAGCCACAGGTGCCGAGCCTGTTTATCTTTTTAAAAAATGTATTTTGTTTAATTTTTTTTCTCTACTGTATTGCTGTTCTCTATTGCATTTATTTCCATCTCATTTTTAAATTTTTTTATTAAGTCATATATACATAGATCATGAATACATTTATGCCTTTGTGGGATTCAATGTGTTGATTATTTGTACAAATTGGAGTGCTTACATCCTAATTAACATAGCTTTCACCTCATTTACTTAATCACAGTGTTAAGACATCTGTGTTCTATACTTGATAGATTTGACTTGTACCCTTGCAATATGCTCTAACGATGTGGTCCCACCATTAACCCTCCCTCTATCCCTCTAACCCTCCCTCCCTTCTCATCCCTCCCCCCTCCCTCCTTTATCCTGGGCTATAGTTGTGATTCATCTTTCATATGAAAGTGTGAATGATTATAAATTGGTTTCATAATAGTACTGAGTACATTGGATATTTTTTTTCCATTCCTGAGATACTTTACTAAGAAGAATATTTTCCGGCTCCATCCATGTAAACATAAAAGAGGTAAAGTCTTCATCTTTTTAAATGTTGCATAGTATATTCCATGGTATACATATATCATAATTTGTTAATCCATTCATGGGTCGATGGGCACTTGGGCTTCTTGCATGATTTGGCAATTATGAATTGAGCTGCAATGAACAATCTGGTTCATATATCTTTGTTGCCAAGTGATTTTTGGTCTTTTGGATATCTACCTAGTAGAGGAATTGCAGGATCAAATGGCAGGTCTACATTTAGATCCCTGAGTGTTCTCCAAAGTTCTTTCCAAAAATAACATAGTAGCTTGCATTCCCATCAGCAGTGCAGAAGTGTTCCCTTTTTTCCACATCCATGCCAACATCTGTAGTTTGGGGATTTTGGAGTTAGATGATATCTCAAAGTGGTTTTGATTTGCATTTCTCTGATGATTAAAGACAATGAGCATTTTTTCATGTATTTGTAGACCGTGTGCCTGTCTTCTTCAGAGAAGCTTCTGTTCATATCTCTTGCCTACAATGAAATGGGATCACTTGTTCTTTTCTTATTAATAAGTTTGAGTTCTCTGTGGATTCTGGTTATTAGACCTTTGTCAGAAATATAACCTGCAAAAATCCTCTCCCATTCTGAGAGCTGTCTACTTGCTTTACTTACTGTGTTCTTGGCAGTACAGAAGCTTTTTAGTTTGATCAGATCCCAGTAATGTTCCTTCGGGTGGTGCCTGTGGCTCAAGGAGTAGGGCGCCTGGCCCATATGCCAGAGGTGGTGGGTTTAAACCCAGCCCTGGCCAAAGCTGCCAAAAAAAAAAAAAAAAAAAAGAAATATTCCTTCTATACCTATTAAGTATTCTGATTAAGAAAGGGTGCTGGATATTATCAAAAGTTTTTCCTACATCAATTGAAAGAATCTTATGGTCTTTGTTTTTTTATTTTGTTTATGTGATATATTGTATTTATAGATTTATGTATATTGAACCATCCTTGGGACCCTGGGAAGAAACCCACCTGGTCATGATGTATAATTTGTTTGATGTGTTGCTGGATTCTGTTTGCTAGGATCTTATTAAATATTTTTGCATGAATATTCATTAGAGATATCAGTCTATAATTTTCTATTCTTATTGGGTCTTTTCCTGGTTTGGGGATCAGGGTGATATTTGCTCCATAGAATGTGTTGGGAAGTATTCCTTCTCTTTCTATGTTTTGGAAAAGGTTAAGTAATATATATACTAGTTCCTCTTTAAAGGTTTTGTAGAATTCTGATGTGAAGCCATCTGGTCCTGGGCTTTTCTTTTTGGGGAGGTTTCTTATAGTTGATGCTATTTCAGAACTTGATATAGGCTTGTTCAACATTTCAACTTATTTCTGGCTAAGTCTTGGAAGGTGGCGTGTTTCCAAGTATTGGTCTATTTCCTTCAGATTTTCATACTTCTGAGAATACAGTTTTTTGAAATATTCATTAAGGATTTTTTGAATTTCTGAGGAGTCTGTTATTTGGTCTTTATCATTTCTGATTGATGAAATTAGGGATTTTACTCTTTTATTTCTGGTTAGGTTAGCCAAAGGTTTATCTATTTTATTTACCTTTCCCAAAAACCAACTTTTTGATTGATTGATTGATCTATTGTATAATTTTTTTGTTTTCAATTTCATTTAATTCTGCTCTAATTTTAGTTATTTCTTTTCTTCTGCTGGGTTTAGGATTGGAATGTTCTTCCTTTTCCAGTTGCTTGAGATGTCCCATTAAGTTGTTGACTTCTTCACTTTCCATTCTTTTGAGGAAGGCTTGCAACACTATAAATTTTCCTCTTTGGACTGCCTTTGCAGTATCCCAGAGGTTCTGATAATTCATGTCTTCATCATTGTTTTATTCCAAAAATTTGATAATTTCCTTTTTGATCTCATCTATGACCCAGCTATCATTCAACATGAGGTTATTTAGTTTTCATGATTTTGTATGAGTATGTAGATTCCTGTTGTTACTGAGTTCAACTTTTATTCCATGATGGTTGGAGAAAATACAAGGAATAATTTCTATTGTTTTAAATTTGCTGAGGTTAGACTTGTGACCTTAGATGTGATTAATTTTGGAAGATGTTCCATGGGCTGATGAGAATGTGTATTCAGTTTAGTTAGGATGACATGTTCTGTAGATGTCTATTAAATTCAATTGTTGAATGGTTAAGTTTAAGTCTAAAATTTATTTGCTTAGTTTCTTATTGGAGGATCTATCCAACACTGTCAAAGGAGTGTTAAAATTTCTGACTATTATGGTGCTGGGGGAAATCAAGTTGTTCATGTCTGTTAGAGTCTCTCTTATAAATTAAGGTGTATTCTGGTTGGATGCATAAATGTTAATAATTGAAATCTCATCATGTTGAGTGTTGCCCTTAACAAATATGAAGTGACCATCCTTATCTTTCTTTACTTTTGTTGGTTTAAAGCCTATTGTATCTGCAAATAAAATTGCAACACCTGCTTTTTTCTGACTTCCATTTGACTGAATTATAGATGACATCCCTTCACCCTTAGTCTATATTTATATTTTAAGGTAAGATGAGATTCTTGTATGCAGCAGATATCTGGCCTGAGTTTTTGAATCCAGACAGCCAACCTGTGCCTCTTTAGAGGATAATTTAAGCCATTCACATTAATTGAGAGTATTGATTAGTCTGGTAGTATTTTGGGTATCAAGTTTTTCATAAGTCCAGTGGACATTTTTAATCCTTTCATCACTATGGAAGTTGGAGTTTGATCAAAAGTTTCTGAGTGAGGCTTGGCACCTGTGGCTCAAGTGGCTAAGGCACCAGCCACATACACCTAAAGGTGACAGGTTTGAATCCAGCGTAGGCCTGCCAAACAACAATGATGGCTGCAACCAAAAAATAGCCAGGTGTTGTGGCAGGCATCTGTGGTCCCACCTATTTGGGAGGCTGAGGCAGGAGACTCGCTTGAGCCCAGGAGTTAGAGGTTGCTGTGAGCTGTGATGCCACAGCAATCTACCCAGGGGGATAGCTTGAGGCTCTGTCTCAAAAAAAAAAAGTTTCTGAGTGAGTTTACTTTGGTGGTAGAGCATTGTGCTTGTCATTGTGGAGGATGGGTCTGAGAATATCCTGGAGAGCTGATTTAGTTATGGCAAATTTCTTCAACATGTGAATGTCATTAAAGTATTGAATTTCTCCATCATAAATGAAACTCAGTTTAGCTGCATACAGGATCCTGGGTTGAAAGTTATTTTGTTTTAGGAGGTTAAAGGTTGAAGTCCATCCTCTTCTAGCTTGAAAAGTTTCAGCAGAGAGTTTCAGCAGAAAGTTTCTGCAGTCATTCTAATATTCTTCCCCTTGTAGGTTATGTTTTTCTTACATCTGACTGCTTGCAGAATTTTCTTCTTCATATTAACTTTGGCAAAATTAATTATTATGTGTCTAGGAGATGTTTTATTTGGATTGAGTTATGCTGGATTTCTGAAACTGTCTTCTATCTGGACTTCAGAATCTCTTGACATGTTTGGGAAGTTCTCCTCTATTATCTCTTAGAGTAGAGCATCTCGGCCTTTCAAAGCAACCTCTTCTCCTTCAGTGATTCCTATAAGGTGAACATTTGCTCTTTTGGAGTGGTCTCCCAATTCTCTCAGGGAATAGTCTGTTTTTGCTCTCTACTTCTCTTCCTCTTTGAGTATCTGGGAGCATTCAAAAGCTTTGTCTTCAATGTCAGAGATCCTTTCTTCTGCCTGCTCTATTCTGTTACTGAGGTATTCTATTGTATTTCTCAGATCTTTGAGGGCTGCAAGTTCTTGCCTCAATGTGTCAAAGTCTTTGGTGATTTTTGTCTTTGAATTCATTGAATTCTTGAGACAATTTTTGAATTACTCCTTGAAATTCTAATTCCATCTTTACCGCCATTCTTTTGATCTTATTTGCCATCCAAATTCTGAACTCGATTTCTGACATCTCAGCCATTTGTTTATGAATGGGATCATCTGGTGTGTCTGTTTTGTCATTTCTTGGGGGAGTTGATCTACTCTGATTATTCATGTTGCCAGAGTTTTTCTGCTGATTCTGCCCTATTATTATTTTTCACTGTTTGGCTAGATGGGCAGGTAAGGTGAAATTGGATTGGGGGCTCCTGGAGTTGTGTTTAACCAGCCATTTGCCAAGGATTTGGGGCTGGTGACTATAGCTTTTTCCCCTACAGCTTTGCAAAGGACCCATACAGTATATTACAGTCTGAGGCTCTGGGGACCTGCTTGGTGTGGTGGGGTTAGGTGGCTCTGTCTTGTATTCAGCTAGTCTTTGTCCAGTCCTAGTGGATCAGTGATTCTGGGTTGAAGTCTCAGCTGAAATTTGCTTTCTTGGAGTCACAGCTTGCCTCAGCAGAGGTGATGTGCAATTATCACTCTTCTCTCTCAGCTTGACTCCCAGTCTTCAGCTTTATTGGGTACTTTCTGGTCATTATCCTTCCCTCTGGATGGGAGCTTCTGTCAAAAGCTGGCTCCAGTCAGCCATCTTGCTCCTCCTCCCCCATCTCAATTTTTATTACTGTGTTTCCCTGAAAAAAGACACTGTCTTATATTTATTTTTTCTCAAGAAGACACACTAGGGCTTATTTTCAGGGGATGTCTTTCTCTCCAAGTTGAAATGTGTGGTGTGGTTATGCAGCATATCTGCATAGCCATGCCATGCATTTTGGCTCAGAGAGCTTATCTGCATAGCCAGGCCCATCACTAGGTCTTATTATTGGGGTAGGGCTTATATTTAATAAATGCATAGAAATCCTGCTAGGGCTTATTTTTTGGGTAGGTCTTCTTTTCAGGGAAACACAGTATTTATTTCCTCCTCCTTTGGGTTTAGTTTATCTTTTCTAGTTTCTTGAGGTGGAAGTTCAGGTTATTTTTTTGAGATTGTTCTTTTTTAATATAGGCATTGACAGCTATAAATTTCCCTCTGAGCACTGTTTTCGCTAAGTTTTGCACATTGTATTTTTTTTTTTTTTTGAGACAGAGCCTCAAGCTATCCCCCTGGGTAGAATGCCATGGCATCACGCTCACAGCAACCTCCAACTCCTGGGCTCAAGCGAGTCTCCTGCCTCCACCTCCCAAGTAGCTGGGACCACAGGCACCCGCCACAACACCCAGCCATTTTTTGGTTGCAGCCATCATTGTTGTTTGGCGGGCCCGGGCTGGGGATTTGAACCCGCCACCTTAGGTGTAGTGGCTGGCGCCCTAGCCACTTGAGCCACAGGCGCCGAGCCCACATTGTATTTTTATTTTAATTTATATCAAAGTATTTTCTTATTCTCCTTTTGATTTCTTCTTAAGCCCATTGTTTACTGAGGCCTGTGTAGGTGAATTTTCATGTATTTGTAAATTTCCCAAATTTCCTTCTGTTAGTGATCCCTAATTTCATTCCATTGTGGTTGGAGAAGTACAACCACATTCCATGGTGGACAATTCTAGTATTTTTAATAAGTTGAGACTTGTCTAGTGACCTAACATATGTTCTACCCTAGAAAATGTTCCATGTACACTTGAGAAAATGTATATTGTGATATTGTTGGATGAAGTTGTTCTTTTGGTGTCCGTTAGGTCTAAAACTTGATATACAGTGTTTTTAAAGTCTTCTTTTATTTTCTTTTCTTTCTTTTTTTTTTTTTTGGTTGCTCTTCTGTGTAGATATTCTAACCATTATTGAAAGAGGTATACTAAAGTCTCCAATATGATTATTAGATTGTCTATTTCTCCTTTCAATTCTGTCAGCTTTTGGTTCATGTATTTTGGAACTGTTATTAGGTTCATATGCATTTATAATTGGTACATCTCCTTAAAGGACTGCCCTTTCATTATTATAAGATATCCTTCTCTGACTCTAGTAACAATTTTTGTCTTAAAGTCTATTTTGTCTAAGATTAGAATAGCCAATGCAGTAACCTTTTGGTTACTGTTTGTATCTTTTTTCATCCTTTTACTGTCAACCTATTTGTAAATCTGAAGTTTGTCTCTTATAGACAGTATATATATATGTATATAAAGAGAGAGAGAGAGATAGTATATAGTTGAATTATGTTTTTTTAATCCATTGTATTAATCTCTGCATTTTAATCAAAGTGTTCAACCCACTTATATTTAATGTAATTACTAATAAGGTAATATGCATGTCTGCAATTTTGTTATTTGTTATCTATATGGCCTATAATTTTTTTTTTTTGCTGGTCTGTTCCTCTACTACTGCCTTCTTTTATGTTGAATATATTTTTCCTAGGGTATCATTTTCATTCCCTTCTTTTTAAAAAATGTACTTAGTAGTTGTTCTAGGGATTATAATTAACATCTTTACTTATAACAATCTAGTTCATATTAATATCAATTTATTATAATAGTATATAAAACTTTACTTCTTTATAACTCTATCCCCTCCTTTTTGTGCAGTTATTTTTATACATATTATATCCTTATACACTGAATGTTCATCAGCATAGATTTAAAATTAGTGCTTTATTCTGTTGTCTTTTAAATTATATAGGAGAAAAAAGTTACAAACAAAAAATACATTTATGTTCTTTTTTATATTTACCTAGTTGTTACCTTTTCCAGTGGTTTTATTTCTTCATGTGAATTGGAATAACTATTCATTGTCCTTTCATTTCAGTCCTTTTGTTGGAAGAACTTGCCTTATTTCTTTCTTGTTGAGCTAGGGCTAGTAATAGATTCTGTGTTCTTTTTTTCTTTATGTGGGAATGTTTTACTTTTCCCTTCACATTGAAAGATAATTTTGCTAGATATAAAATTCTTGATTGGTTTTCATTTTTGAAGGCATGTACCAAAACACACATACACAAACGTAGGCCCCTCAAAAAATCTTATAGACTTATTGGTTCCAGGAATTTATGGAAATTTCTTTTTATATTTACCTAGTTGTTATATTTACCAGTGATTTTATTTGTAAAAGAAATCACTTATTTGATTTTATTTGTTTGTAACTTTTTCTCCTATATAATTTAAAAGACAACTGAATAAAGCACTAACTGCACAAACAAAACAAATCTTGGTTTTGTTCTTTCTGTAATTTGATATGTCATTCTACTGCCTTCTGGTGTCCATGGTTTCTGATGAGAAAGCAGCTGTTAATTTTTTGAGATTCCTTTGTGTGTAAAAATACCTTTTTGAGACAGGTATTGATGAGAAAGCAGCTGTTATTTTTTTGAGATTCCTTTGTGTGTAAAAATATCACTTCTGATATTTTCAGGATTCTTTGTCATAAGTTTTCAACAGTTTATACAGTTTTGTGAGTTTCTGATGTGTCTAGACATGGATCTCTTTGATTTTGTTTGTCTTGGAGTTCATTGAGTTTCTGCTCTTCATCAAACTTGCACAGTTTCAGACCATTATTTCTTCAAATATTTTTTCTGCCTCTCTCTCCTCTCCTTCTGGAACTCCCCTTTTACATATGGTGCTATACTTGATGATGTTCCAGAGGTCTATGAGGTTTTATTCATTTTTCTTCATTCTTTTCTCATTCTGTTTTTTATACTGGAGAATCTCACTGACCTATGTTCAGGTTTATTGATTCTTCCACTTATTCAAATATGCTATTGAGCCTTTCCAATTAAATTTTTTTACTTCAGTTATTGTACATTCTTCTATTTTTTTTTTAAGGCATGGTTTCTTTTAGTTCTTTGAATGCATATCAAATAGCTGAATTAAAAATTTTTGTCTCATTAAGTTCAGTGTCTGAGTTTCCACAGGGACAGTTAATTGGCTGGATTTGTTGTTTGTTTGTTTGTGAGCCCTTACTTTCTTGTTTCTTTTCATGTTTCAGTTTTGTGTTGAAAATTAGGCATTTCAAATAATTTAATGTGGCAGCTCTGGAGATTCAATCACTCTCCATTCTCTTCCGGGTTTGTTGTTAGGTTACCTTTTTGTTATTTGTTTAGTGACTTTTATGAGCTAATTCCATAAGTCTATATTCTTTGTCATGTGTGGCTACTGAAATCTTTTCTTGTTTAACTTAGTGGCCAACTAATAGCTGAACAGAAATTTTCATAAATTTCTGGCCATGTTTGTGTATGTGTGTGTTTTGGTGCATGCCTTCAACACTCAGGTGGTGTACAACACCACCTTAACCTTCACTTCCTGCTTGCATGGAGCCTTCTCACATCTTTCCTGAACATGTGTACAGCCCTACACATCTGTGCCCATCTTTATTTCCTGGAATATGTCAGAGCTTTTTAAAGTCCCTCTTATAGTTATCTCATTCTTATTTTTTACTTTTAAGTTTTTTGGTCAGCTTCTTGCTTACCTCAACTGTCATTGCAGCCTCAGGCACCCAGTGGTTCAACAATTGCCTCTAATTTCTTTGATCTATGCCCCTGGAGATAGGTTGTTTGGACTGGGTTAGCTCTGAGTCAGGTCAAATAAAGACATCTTTATAAGTAGGACTTTTTGTGAAACTACCAGACAGATCAAATAATGACAATTCTCTGGGAATGGCGCATTCTTCCCCTTCCAATGCATACCAGGCTCTTTGTTTTCACTGTAATTGCTGTGAAAAGGCTACTGCAGTCCCGAGGAGGTAGATATGGGAATAGGGAAAGTTGAAATGCCACAAATCTCACTTTTCTTACTGAGATTTAGCAAATTTGCTTAAAATAAACACTACCCAGATTGCTACAAGCTTTTGAGTTTAATTTCCAGCGTTCTTATAAAAGTTATTTCTAACAAATTTTGCCACTGTTTTCAATGCTTTTATGAAGAAAGGAATTTTCAGAGGAACTTACTTTGCCATTTTTGCTGATGGTACCCCTTTTTTCTTAGAGGTACTTAAAATAATGTTTCTTATAATTGTTAACATCTTAGAGTTGATAAAATATGGTAAACCTTAGCTATAAAACATAACTTGCTAATGGGAGAGTTAAAAAGAAGGCAACACTAAATGCTAGGCAATAAAAATATAGATAATGGGACTGATATGTGGATTAAATACCTCAGTGCCTATGTTATTATGGAGAATGATGAGAGATACTGATTTTTAACTCTTGACTATGTTGTATTAATTATTTATGGTAAAATTTAAGATAACTACTCAAATAATATAAATAGAATATATATCTTATTAACCAATAGTGAGGAAAAGGGAAAATTATTAATTCAATGAAAGATAGGAATGAAGAAAATAAGGAGTAAAGGAAGCCACAGCAAAGAGACCCACACAGACACAAAACACAATGTTATAATTAATTTCAAATAAAATAATAATCACAATAAGTATGAAATTAAACCCACTTTTTTTTTTTTTTTTTTTGCAGTTTTTGGTCAGGTCTGGGTTTGAACCCGCCACCTCCGGCATATGGGGCCGGCGCTCTACTCCTTTGAGCCACAGGCACTGCCCTAAACCTACTCTTTAAAAGGCAGAAATTTTCAGACTGGTTAAAAAATGCAGCTATGTACAAATGCTCTTTATAAGAGATACATCTAAAAGATTGACATAGGTTATAGTAATGTCTGTAAAGAGACAAACAGTAAATTGATACTAACCAAAAGAAAGCTGGTTTGACAATTTTTTATTTTTTTTTGAGACAGAGTCTCACTATATCACCCTCAGTAGAGTGCCATGGCATCACAGCTCACAGTAATCTCAAACTCTTGGGCTTAATCGATTCTCTTGCCTCAGCCTCCCAAGTAGCTGGGACTTCAGGTGCCCAGCACAACACTCAGCTATTTTTTTGTCGAGGTTGTCATCATTGTTGTTTAGCTGGCCGGGGCTGGGTTTGAACCGGCCAGCCTCAGTGTATGTGGCTAGCACCCTAACCACTGTGCTACAGATGACGAGCTTGGTTTAGCAATGTTAATTCTTAAAAAAAAAAAATTAGTGAGACAAGCAATAACTAATTATGAAAAGAGCTTCCTGGGAACATATAATACTAAACTTGATGTAGTTAGAAGGCATTAAACAAAAAATGACAAATCTCCTATTTTTTTTTTTTT
>NW_003852409.1:29490087-29492651 GCF_000181295.1 Otolemur garnettii | reverse complement strand
ATTCGAACCCGCCACCTTAGGTGTATGTGGCTGGCGCCTTAGCCGCTTGAGCCACAGGCGCCGAGCCCAAATCTCCAATTATACTCGGAGATTTTAACATATAACAGAAGCAGATAGAATAAGATAACAACATGGCTAAGTGTGATTTATAGGCAAAAAATATCACGCCTATAATTCTAACACTCTGATAGGCAAAGGGGGAGGACCATTTGAGGTTAGGAGTTCGAGACCAGCCTGAGCAAGTGTGAGACCCTGTCTCTACCAAAAATAGAAAAAGTTATCTGGATGTGGTGGTATGCATCTGTAGTCCCAGCTACTTAGGAGACTGAAGCAGAAGGATCGCTTGAACCCAGGAATTTGAGGTTGCAGTGAGCTATGATGATGCCACTATACTCTTACTAGTGTGACAGAATGAGAATTTGTCAAAGAAAGAAAGAAAGAAAGAAAGAAAGAAAGAAAGAAAGAAAGAAATAAATCAAGAAGCACTATCATGCAGACCTCATGAAACTTGAATTTTTTTTCTTCACCCTACAGTCATTTCACTGTGTTGCCCATGCTGGTCTCCAACTTGGCCTACCAAAGTGCTGAGATTACAGGCATGCACCTTGGCCCAGCCAAAGTTAGAATTTAGTAATAAAAGGTTAATCGGAGTTGGGAAATATCTTTAAATAACTAATTAGCTAAAGAAGGGACTATGACATCAATTGCAAATATATACTATTGAAGAACAATTAAAGCTCTACATACCAAAACTTGTGGGTTTCTTCCCAGATGGAACTTAGAACATTATAGTTTTCAATGCCTTTATTAGAAAAACCAAAGTGACTACAAACAATTGAATGAAATTTTCAACTCAAGAAGACAGAAAAATAAACTAAGAAACAAAGAAGCAACAGAAATGTTCAACAAAGTCAAAAGTTTGTTCTTTGGAAAGTAAAGTAAATAACCTCTAGCATGGTTAATTTTAAAAGGGATATATGTTGCATGTTCTTTTTTTTTATTAAGTCATATATACATAGATCATGAATACATTTATGCCTTTGTGGGATTCAATGTGTTGATTGTATGTACAAATTAGAGTGCTTACATCCTACTAAATAACATAGTTTTCATCTCATTTACTTAATCACAGTGTTAAGACATTTGTGTTCAATACTTGATAGATTTGACTTGAACTGCAGCATTAATGTTATAAAATTTTTAAATTTAACTAGTAGCCTATAATGGGAATTAGTAAGCTAAATTGTGGGGCATCAAGATGATAAATATGAACCCACTAAAAATTGGTACTTTCCATTAATTTTAAGGACATAAGAAAATGCTGAAATAGAGCCTAGTGGGTAGAAAAGAAGTCAAAACCAGTATGTACAGTGTGATTCCTACTTTAAATACAAAACAAAATGCTTCAAAAAAAGGGGGGATAGGCTCAGCGCCTGTGGCTCAAGCGGCTAAGGCACCAGCCACATACACCTAAGGTGGCAGGTTCGAATCCCCAGCCCAGGCCCGCCAAACAACAATGATGGCTGCAACCAAAAAATGGCCAGGTGTTGTGGCGGGCGCCTGTGGTCCCAGCTACTTGGGAGGCGGAGGCAGGAGACTCGCTTGAGCCCAGGAGTTAGAGGTTGCTGTGAGCTGTGAGGCCATGGCACTCTACCCAGGGGGATAGCTTGAGGCTCCGTCTCAAAAAAAAAAAGGGAGGGGATATATGTATAGACATAGTGGAGATGAGAAGGATTATAAGAAAATAATTTGACTCTATGCTGAGATGTGTGTGAAATACACATTTTAAAAAAAATTTTAAAAAATGATCATTATTAATTAGCCTTAGAAAAAATAGAAAATTCAAGTAGACTATAACCATTTAGGAATTGGAGCTAAAATTAAACCTCAGAATTTGGATTTTTCTCTAGGTGAGTTTTACCCAAATTTCAAGAAACAGGTAATTCCTATGTCATTTAAAGTGATCATGAATAGAAAGAGGATAGATACTCCCTCTATCTATTCTTCTCTGGCTAAGATAACCTGGATGACAAAAATGGAAGAAGCAGTATGAGACAGAAAAATGACAAGCCAATCTCACTTATTATTTTTTTTATTGTTGGGGTCTCACACACTGAGACCCCACCCCCCTTGTTCCTTCCCTCTCTCTGCTCTTCCTTTCGCCCACAATAAGCAGAGCCCAGAAACTGACTTACACATGTTATGGAAAGTGGGTATATGACTCCAATAGCTTTACTAAACATTGGGGAAGTGAGGAATCATAAAATATAAAGTGCTGGGACAACTATCTAGCAATATGAAAGCCAATATAAAATGATACATAATATACGGAAGACAACATATAGAAATAAATTCTAGGTGACTGAAGGCCTAAATGTAAAAAACAACAAAGACTTGAAATAGTTAGAAGTATTAATATCTAAAGAATAGCTCATGGTCTTAATTAGGGAAAGATTTCTTTCTCTTCTCTCCTCTCCTCTCCTCTCCCCTCTCCTGCCCTCCCCTCCCCTGCCCTCCCCTCCCCCTCCTCTCCTCTCCTCTCCTCTCCTCTCCTCTCCTCTCCT
>NW_003852409.1:29481018-29489656 GCF_000181295.1 Otolemur garnettii | reverse complement strand
CGTCATTGTTATTTTGGCGGGTCCAGGCTGGGGATTCGAACCCGCCACCTTAGGTGTACGTGGCTGGCACCTTAGCCAGTTGAGCTATAGGCGCCGAGCCTACAGATGGGTTCTCACTCTTGCACATGCTGGTTTCAAACTCCTAGGCTCAAGTGAAGTCCCTTTCTTGGCCTCCCAAATGTCTAAGAATCACAAGTATGAGACACCACACCCAGCCAGGAAAGAATTTTTAAGCATAGGAAAGAAGAATGAAAAAAGGAAGAAAAAGGGGAGGGCAGAAGGAAAGCACAAATGCTGAAGAACAAAAAATGACAAATTTGTTCCTTCAGCTCCACTATTCCACAACTGCTATGTATAAGAAAGATATCCTATGTAAAAAAATGATCAAAATTACCTTTTGTTATTATCTACAGAGACATGCACCAAGATGATCATGGTAGCATCATTTGCAATTACAACGAAATCAGAAAAGTCTGTATGTCCACCAATAGGGGAGCAAAGAAATTATGATGTTTTCAAAGACTGGGTTACACATTGTCAAATAAAATTAATGAACCGGGGCTACATGTATCAATGTTGAGACATCTCAGAACACAAATTGAGAATGATCTCATTCATGTGAACATGTACATAATAGTTCACGACAACTCATGTACATACTAAAAATATGCAAAATAATACTATATTTTTACAGATAATCTACATAGTGAAAGTACGAGAAAGCTAATGGACAGGATACACACCATCAATTAAAGAGCAGTGAAGAAAATAATAAAAGGAGATGAGGAGGAGGACAAAACTAGGGGCAAAATGTTCATGTCTCCCAGGTATGGGTGATGAGCAGAGGGATTTATTATATTACTTTGTATTATTCCATGTGCATGAATTATTTTATAATCTAAAACTTTACTTAAACAATGTTTAAAAATCCCAGGGAAGGCTTCTGGTTGGACTACCATTATTGGACCAATCAACTGAATCCTGTGGGAACAGCAGCCCTTGTTATAGCCGCACATATGCAGTGGGCTGGGGCCAGGCCTTGAGAAGGGAAGAGGGCTTTCCAGACAGTTCTAAAGATGCCCACTGCATGCTAGCTCTAGGGCCATAAGCAGCCACCATATCTGGGAAATTTTTTTTTTTTTTTGAGACAGAGCCTCAAGCTGTCCCCCTGGGTAGAGTGCCCTGGCATCACAGCTCACAGCAACCTCTAACTCCTGGGCTCAAGTGAGTCTCCTGCCTCAGGCTCCCAAGTAGCTGGGACCACAGGCGCCCACCACAACACCCGGCTATTTTTTGGATGCAGCCATCATTGTTGTTTGGTGGGCCCGGGCAGGATTCGTACCCGCCACCTTAGGTGTATGTGGCTGGCGCCTTAGCTGCTTGAGCCACAGGCGCTGAGCCCATATCTGGGAAATTAACGAGGATGCACACCAGAATCCCCTTAGCTAAGTCATAATTTCCCAGGCATCTATATTTCAAAAAAGGCCCTTAGAAGTTCTGCTGGGAAAGCTTGGTTAAAGAACAGTCATCTGAAGCCTTGGGCTCAAATCACTGTGTTGGATCCTTGGCCCAAGTAAGTGGAACTAAGCCTTTCCTCAACTAGCATGTGCAGGAGTAGGAATTCCTTCCCCATGAGAGAGAACCTGTGGACCTGTGGGCCTCCAGCCTCCAGCCACACACAGACAAAAGAGAGGATGCACACTGGGGGACTGGTTCTAGAAAAGCTCCACTTCCAGACTTCATCCTCCCAGTAATACCCTTGGGCTTAATCACCCATCTTGGACCCCCTCTGGTGTGGCCTTAGGGGATAGGTTAGGGAAGAGAGAATGGTGAGCTTCCCTAGAGGCCAAAAGTTTTAATGTTGGTGACTGTCCAAGGTTACTTTGCATGGTGAAAAATAATAATAAAAATAGTAACTTACAGTGCACGTCCTAAATGCCAGAGTCTGTGCAGAAATCATGTGCCCCAAAGTCCCTAAGCTGGAGGTGGTGGTGGTGCCAAAGTCAGGATTCAAACCCAGGTCTCTCCGACTCCCCAAGCCTGGCTCTGTGCTGTGGGGAACCTTGGGTCATTAAACACCCTGCATAGTGTGGCCCAAACCAGCCTCCTCCCCTTACTCACTGCCCATGATATTGCAAAGACTGTGCTCTCTCCAAGCGTGGGGAGCACCGTGTGATGGTGACGATGCTGTGGGTGTCTTCTTGCCTTTCCCCTGACTGTGGTCCTCCCTCCCTGCCATGCCCTGAATGTTCTTTCTACCAAACCATCGACGTAGTGAGGCCTACTTGTTCCTCAGGGCTCTGCAGAATGTAGGTCTCCAGGTTGATTGCTCACTTGTCTGTCCCCATTTAGCTGTGCGGCACCAAAGGTGGGGACCAACTCACTTATCTCTGTGTCCCCAGCTGATGAATAAATTGAGGGATGAGTGAATAAATGAATGGAAATGGCGATGGGAATCAAATGGTAGCAATGCTTGAGATGAGGATGCGGTGCCTGTAACCATAGTGACGATGAAGTCGCTGAGAGACAGTGCTAGGAGATGGTAACCACGGCAACACTGATGGGAGGCTTGTTTGGACCTCACTGGCGCTGCAGCTGTTCCTGTCCGTGCCAGGCTCGACCTGCTCAGTGGCCAGACGAGGTGCTGAGCACAAGGAGCAGCCTCCGTCCTGCTCCCTGTTCCAAGGCCGCCCCCGGGCCGGCTCTGGGCTTCACAGGGGGCCGCACCCTCTTCCTGGGCGGCCCCTGAGGCCCAGGAAGAAGCCGGTGTTGGGGGAGAGGTGCACCCTGCCTGGATAGATGTATAAGTGCGCAGGGAAGAGGCAGGGTGATGGGCAAATGGGTCCGGTGTGGTTTATGCCCAGGATACGAATGTCCTTCGTCCGAATGCCGAGGGACAGTTCCTACATGCGCGGGGCACAGCCAGATGTCTGCGGGCACAGTTTGCGCGCAGGTGGGGCGAGGGATGTCAAGTGGCCGCAGGGCGGTGCTTCTGGGAGGGGGCGCCGGGCTCCAGGGTGGGGGGCGGGGAGCGGGAGCTCCGCCCCATCCATCACCCGGAGCGCGGCGAGCCGGGCGGATATCACGGTGTCCCGGCGGCTCGGCTCGCAGATCTTATCCTCTTCATTTCCGCCCGAGCCGAGCCCGCCCGCGCCGGCTCCCTGAAGGCTCCATCCATCACCGGGAGAGACGGGGGCTGCAGCGAGCTGGGGGTGTGTGGCGCTCAGACCGCGCCGGGAGGGAGGGCGGGACACCCGAGAAAGGCATCGCCACGAATGGGGCGGGGGTTGGTGGGGGAATTCTGGGTGCGCTTTTTCACATGGGGGAGGGACGTCCTCTGCCCTGGGACCACCTCAGGCCCAGCCTGGGACCCCTGGCCGCTCACGGGGTTCAGATCCCTCGGAGCTTCCTCGCTGTCCCCGGCCCCGGAGAGCGGTCAGGAGAGAGCGGGGTCCGCACGTGGACCCTCTGGGCTGACCCGGGCCGGGCAGCGCGGGCGGGTGGGGGGAAGCCTTATTTCATTTCCCCGCGCTGCTGAGGTTTCTGCGCAGTGTCTCTCTCACCTCTTTAAATTTTACTGCGCTTGGCCCGTGGCCGCCGGGCCCCGCCCCAGGGAGGAAGCGGGTGCCGGGTCTGGGAGTCTCTCCCTGACCAGGGTGGCCCCACCAGACCGAGAGTGGGTCAGGCCCGGGACGCCCGCGATCCCCTCTGATTCCCCCAGGCCTTCTGGTGGGGTCTGAGTTGTCCCAGCCCAAGGGGCCGGGCGTGGCTCGGAGCATCTCCAGCTCAGCCCCACTCCTTTTGCCACGCCTCTCACTGCTTGCTCCCAGGGAGAGCTGGAAGGGAGTGTGCTGGACAGTGAGGGTGCTGGTGGAAGAGGGAGTGAGAGAGGCAGAAAGGGAGGCTAGCCTTGAAACCTCAGTTGCCCCCTCCCCCGCAGCTTTCCCTGGGCCAAGTATACCAGGCCAGCCGGCAACATCTCTGGTCTCTGATGCCTAAGCTGGCACCTGCCTGGAGACCAAGGGGAGGGCTGGAGGGGAGGGAGGACAGGGGAGGACTCTGGCCCCAGCGGTGTTCCTTGGGGAGTCTGAGGTGACTCTTTACCCAGTTCAATCTGGAGACAGTAGGGGAACCGGTGGAAGAGGAATGTGTCCTGGAGGGGCAGTGAGGGAGAGGAGGAGGGTGGCATGAACAGGAAACGGATGTGTGAGCAGCCCAGGTGGGGGGCCACTGCCCAAGCACACCAGCAGTCAGGGTGGAGTCAGAATTTGAGCACAGTGCTGTTTGACTCCAGAGCCACCTGTCTTAGGTTTGCAGTCAACAGCTTGATTCCTCTAAAATTTCTTACTAATTCGGCCCTAGGAGACACAGCCAAGCAGTCATGGAAATAACTTTGTGACATACGTGTAACCAGAATAGGGAAATTAGCTACAGAACAAACATTTGGCTCCACTGGCCTGGAAGATGAGGGGGCTTGTGGCTCAGAAATGGGAGTCACCAGCTGCCAAGATACTCCCTGCAGAAGCTGTAGGCCACTAGGGCCAGTGCAGCGCAGAGTGTGTATGTATGTGGGGGGGGGCTCTGAAACTTTTTTTCTCTGTTGGCCTGTAGAGAAATGTCCTAGATATCACACTCCAGAGAACTCAACCCCCAGCAATCTGCTCTCTTCCCCAATAAGAAAACTAGTCATTGCCATGTGACCCAGGAGTGGCCTGCTACAGTGCTCCTTTCTGGTCCCCACTCTGCTCTTGTGCTTGTCAAGTTGATGCTCCCATCCTTTTCACCCCCATCTTCTACCAGCCACTGCCACCCGCCCATGTACACATCCCCCAAATCTGTCTCCTTCTCTCTTATCCCTGCCACCACAGTCACCCTTGTTACTGTGGTCATTCCTCTGCATTATTGCAATGGGCTCCCCTCTGTCCTCAATGCTCGGATGTCAACAGGGCTATGTCACACCCTCATAAAACCAGTTAGTAGCTGCCCACTACTTCTAGGACAAAGGCCGCGTTCACAGCATCTTGTCAAAGGCCCTTCAAGTTCTGGCCTGGCTCCCCTCCGTGGCCATCTTTCCTTTCTTCCTGCCTTGGTTTAATACAGTGACCATACTTTCATGCCTCTGAGCTGACTGTGTTGTGGTTCCTTCTGCCTGAATTGCTTTACCTGCCTTGCTTTGCCAAGCTGTTTTGTCACCCTTTGAGGCCCGGCTCAATTATCTGTGCTCTGGGAAACCTTGCTGGGAGCACTTACTTTTCTGTTCTCTCATGGTCTCTGTGCTCCCTTGTCCCCTAGTCATAACTGGCTGTCTGGGTCTTACACTAGACTGGTAATTTACCAAGGGCAGGGACCCTCATCTCTCAGAGGATCCTGAGGACCTGACCAGAGGAAGCAACAACAGACTGTTGTTGAATGAAAAGGGGGATCTGGTATTGTACAGAACCTAGCAGCAGGCAGACCCCA
The DNA here is from genome assembly GCF_000181295.1 of Otolemur garnettii. Taxonomy (NCBI): domain Eukaryota; kingdom Metazoa; phylum Chordata; class Mammalia; order Primates; family Galagidae; genus Otolemur; species Otolemur garnettii. Next base: position 29,484,196 of record NW_003852409.1, on the reverse strand, counting down.
GCCTCTTTCTGGACTTCTTTGGTCCTGGGACTCTGGCCCTTCATAACTGGGATTTACGTAAGGAGAAAGGGGCTAGCAAGTGGCATTGTGGCTAGTTTGAACATTACACTTTCACATAAATTCTCTTTTCTCTGAGCCCCCCTCACACCATCCCTAAGGCTGCAAAAGACTCACCTGTAATGAGGACTCAGATTCTGGAATGTTCCACTCACTGCTGTGACTTTTGCATCTCATGGCACAGGGTGACTGGTTGTCATGGTAACCCAAGTGCAGGAAGCGCCTGCTGGCTCCTTCTCAGGGTGGGAGTTCAGGCTGAGTGCCCTGTACAGGCTCTGGCTGAGCTGGTGCTGGATGCCTTGGGGCCTGCGCACTCTGGGCCAGACTGAGCCTCCTCATTGCTTCCCCAGCACAAGCTGTGGGATCAATGCAGAGCATTGGTGGAGGATGCTAGCCTGTAAGTACATTTCTTCTCATTAGGGGAACAGCAAACCTCTGGTTAAATGCTCAGGTTCTGGAGTCAGATAGCTGGGGTTCTAGTCCCAACTCTCCTGCTAGTCAGCTGTGTGGTCTTGAGCAAGACATTTATTTTTCTAAATTTCTAAAGGCTCAGTTTCCTCATCTATAAAACAAGGATCAAAATTGCACCCTGGGATTACTACTTTTGGTAAGGTGGTAAACTAGTGCTCTGAAAGGCCCTCCCCCTAAAATACAAATATATTTTGTGTGAATTACAAAAGCAAAATAAAACAAAACAAGCCATTATTATTATTATTTATTTTTTTTTTTTTAGACGAAGTCTCAAGCTATCCCCCTGGGTAGAATGCCATGGCATCACAGCTCACAGCAACCTCCAACTCCTGGGCTCAAGCGAGTCTCCTGCCTCAGCCTCCCAAGTAGCTGGGATTACAGGCGCCTGCCACAACACCCAGCCATTTTTTGGTTGCAGCCATCATTGTTGTTTGGCGGGCCTGGGCTGGGGATTCGAACCCGCCACCTTAGGTGTATGTGGCTGGTGCCTTAGCCGCTTGAGCCACAAGCCATTATTTTTAATGCATTGCTGGGCTTGCTAGAAAGAGAAATCTCTAAGGACTAAATGTCATCTGCCAAGAAACACATGGCAAGGGAATGGGGAATTGAAACTGAAGCATAGGGTGGTAACTAACAGGCAATCAGGAAAGTCAGGCTAAATGTTGAAATAAGCACTGTGATAGGCAAATTAAGTCTGGGGCAGAGGTAAGGTGAGAGAACTGAGCTTGAGGGTCCTACATTGAGCCACCATCTCTAAAAAGTGGGTAAAGTAATCCCAAGTGAATAGGACTTGGCTCTTGGCAGAAGCAAATGCAAATATTCTCAGTAGGAATGTATTTCCAATTCAGGACCTCAGGATTTCCATAGATAAAGTTCAACAAAATATGAGCTCACAATCAGTAGTTAGCAAACTATAAGGCAATAAGACACTGTGAGTGAGACTCAGCAGTAAAACAATACGCTTAGACACATCTCTTTAATGCTTTAGTTATTGGAATGACCAAATACAGAAAATTAAATAATCATGTGCAAAATATTTAAAGAAATGCAAGATGGATTCACACATACAAAAATGAATGTACAATATAACAAACCTATCAAAAATGGCCAGCAAAATAGAACCTGTATAAATGGAATAGAACTTGTATAATTGATGATATAAGAATCTCATCAGATAAATAGCAGACTGGATGCAGCTGAAGAGATAATTATGAAGTAGGAAATGGTTCTGCAGAAATTACCCAGAATGCAACACAGAAAAGGAGATGTAAAATATGGAAGGAGGTTAAGAGGGAGGGAAGGATGAGAAAGTCTTCTGTACAACTGAGACCTATAGGGAAAGAACAGAGACAGCAAAGGCCAGGTAATATTTGAAAAGATAAAGGCTAAAACTTTCCAAAACTTAGATGTGAATTCACACCTAAGAACATTGTCATTAACTTGCAGGAGATCAAAAGTAAAGAGAAGACCTTAGAATTGACCAGCAAAAAGGAACAGTTAGATGCAAAAGAATAACATTTAAACTTCAGTGACTAATCCATAGCCCCAGTGAAAATCCATAAGAGATAAGAACATGTCTTTAAAGTGCTGAGATAAAATGACTGTAATCTTAACCTACATTTATATGTTAAGTGTAACTTATCTTTTAAAAATGAGAACAAAATAAAAGTCATCTTCACCTGGACCAAAACTGAGGGAATTTACCACTGTTAGGCTTTTATTAAAGGAAAGTAGGAGAAAATGATCCTCAATGTTGCCCCAAGCTAGAATGCCATGGCAGCAACCTCAAATTCCTGGACTCAAGCAATCTTTTGGCCTCAGCTTCCCAAGCAGCTGGGACTACAGGCATCTGGCACAATTCCTGGCTAGTGTTTTCTATTTTTAGTAGAGACCAAGACTTGCTCTTGCTCAGGCTGGTCTCAAACTCTTCATCTCAAGTAATCCCCCCACTTTGGCCTCCCAGAATGCTAGGATTATAGGTGTAAGCCACCATGCCCAGCCTGATAATCATTAACTTTAGAATTCTTCTTCTTTTTTTTTTTTTTTGAGACAGCAGAGCCTCAAGCTGTCCCCCTGGATAGAGTGTCGTGACATCACAGCTCACAGCAACCTCCAACTCCTGGGCTCAAGTGAGTCTCCTGCCTCTGCTTCCCAAGTAGCTGGGACCACAGGCGCCAGCCACAATGTCTGGCTATTTTTTGGTTGCAGCCGTCATTGTTGTTTGGTGGGCCTGGGCTGGATTCGAACCTGCCACGTTAGGTGTATGTGGCTGGCGCCTTAGCCACTTGAGCCACAGGTGCTGAGCCAACTTTAGAATTCTTTAAGTTTGCAAGGTAAAATTTCCAGAGTAATTGCTAAAAGAATAGCAAGAGAGTAAGCAATTACCAAATCTGTACAGGAAAAGAAATGGATTAAAAGAAAGAAAACCATAAATATTTTGCCAAGTAAAAGGAGAAACAAAAACCACAGAAAAGATGGATGAGTTAGAAAGAAAGCACAGGCTCTGTGCCTGTAGCTCAAGCAGCTAAGGCACTAGTCACATAGACCAGAGGTGGTGGGTTCAAATCCAGCCTGGGCCTGCCAAACAACAATGACAACTACAACCAAAAAATAGCTGGGCATTGTGGTGGGCACCTGTAGTCCTAGCTAC
>NW_003852409.1:29477944-29480900 GCF_000181295.1 Otolemur garnettii | reverse complement strand
AAAAAAAAAAAGAAAGAAAGAAAGAAAAAGAAAAAGAAAAAGAAAAAAAAAGAAAGAAAGCAAGAAAGCACAAAGTTAGTAGATACAAATCCAAATTTACCACTAATCTTTAAGAAATGTAGATGTGGAGAGGTAGGTTTATGGAACAGGATAGAGAACCAAGAGATGAACCCAGCTACTTATTACCATTTGATCTTTGACAAGCCTATCAAAAATATTCAGTGGGGGAAAGATTCTCTATTTAACAAATGGTGCTGAGTAAACTGGCTGGTGACCTGTAGAAGCCTGAAACTGGATCCCCACTTTTCACCATTAACAAAAATTGATTCTCAGTGGATAAAAGATTTAAGCTTAAGACATGAGACTATAAAAATACTAGAAGAGAGTGCAGGAAAAACACTTGAAGAAATTGGCCTGGGAGAATATTTTATGAGGAGGACACCACTCCAGGCAATTGAAGCAACAACAAAAATACATTGCTGGAATCTGATTAAACTAAAAAGCGTTTGCACAGCCAAGAGCACAGTAAGTAAAGCAAACAGACAACCTTCAGAATGGGAGAAGATTTCTGCAGGTTATGCTTCTGACAAAGATCTGATAACTAGAATCCACAGAGAATTCAAACTAATCAATAAGAAAAGAACAACCCCATTTCTATGTGGGCAAGAGACTTGAACAGAAACTTCTCTGATGAAGATATACACATGGCCTACAAACAGATGAAAAAAATGCTCATCATCCTTAATCATCAGAGAAATGTAGATCAAAACCACTTTGAGATATCATCTAACTCCAGTAAGACTAGCCCACATCACAAAATCCCAAAACTACAGATGTCTGCGTGGATGCAGAGAGGAGGGAACACTTTTACACTGCTGGTGGGAATGCAAGCTAATACGACCTTTTTGGAAAGAAGTTTGGATAATACTCAAGGAACTAAAAGTAGACCTACCATTTGATCCTGCAGTAGGTAGGATCTACTAGGTATATATGGGGTTCAGTGTACACACCCAGGTGATCAAAAATTACTTAACAACAAAGACATTTGCACTAGAATGTTTATTGCAGCCCAATTCATAATTACCAAGACATGGAAACAGCCCAAGTGCCCATTGACCCATGAATGGATTAACAAATTGTAGTATATGTACACCATGGAATACTATGCAGCCACAAAAGGATGGAAAATTCACATCTTTTATTTTTACCTGGATGGAGCTGGAACATATTCTTCTTAGTAAAGTATCTCAAGAATGGAAGAAAAGTATCCAATGTACTCAATACTACTATGAAATCAATATATCATCACCTACACATTCATATTAATGGTAAAACATAACTGTAGTCCAGAAAGTAGAAAGAAAGAGGAGAGAGAGGGGAGGGCTGGGGGATGTGGGAGGAGGTGGAGTATTTGGGGGGACTTCACCTTATGTGCATGATGCAATGGTACATTTCAAAACTATTAAGAAAAGAGTATATTTGTGATGGATGTGTTACTTAGTTCAATACAAGCATTTCACATTGTATATCAAATCAGTGCACTGAAACCCATAAGTGCATCAGTGTACACAGTTATGATTTCATAAAAAAATGTAGATGTGCTAACCTCTCTAGTTAAAAGAGATTATATATAATCCATCTATATGAAGTCTATAGGAGCTGCTTCTAAAATACAAGGATACAGAAAAGATGAAAATAAAGGCATTTAAAGAGATATGTCAAGGCTGGGTGTGGTGGCTTGTGCCTGTAACCCTAGCGCTCTGGGAGGCTGAGGTGGGTGGAGCTCAGAAGTTCCAGACCAGTCTGAGCAAGAGTGAGACCTGGTCTCTACTAAAAAAAAAAAAAAAAAACAAAAAAAACTAGCTGGGCATAGTGGTGGGTGCCCGTAATCCCAGCCACTCAGGAGGCTGAGGCAAGAGGATTACTTGAGGGTAGAACCTGTGGCTTAATTGGTAGGGTGCTGGCCCCATATACCAAGGGTGGTGGGTTCAAATCTGACCCCAGCCAAACTGCAACAAAAAAATAACCGGGCGTTGTGGCAGGTGCCTGTAGTTCCAGCTACTTGGGAGACTGAAGCAAGAGAATCACCTAAGCCCAGGAATTGGAGGTTGCTGTGAGTTGGGTGATGCCATGGCACTTTACTGAGGGTGATAAAGTGAGACTCTGTCACTTTAAAGTGAGACTCTGTGGTGGCAGCCACGTATACCTAAGCTGATGGGTTCGAATCCAGCTTGGGCCCACCAAACAATAACGGCTGCAACCAAAAAATAGCCAGGTGTTGTGTCAGGCACCTGTAGTCCCAGCTACTTGGGAGGTTGAGGCAAGAGAATGGCTTGAGCGCAGGAGTTGGAGGTTGCTGTGAGTCGTGATGCCATGGCACTCTACCCAGGGTGACAGCTTGAGGCTCTGTCTAAAAAAAAAAGTTTTTATGTTAGGAATACAATGGAATTTTCTTAACTTGCAAAATTAAGTAAAAAGTTAAAAGAGAAAAATAAGTAAAAAGACAACAAGGATCCCAACTGGTAGCCTTCTAATCAACATGTCATTGGAAGTTTTAGCCAAAGCGGTAAAGACAAAAGAAAGAAAAGGTATAATGATTAGAAAGAAACAAAACTATCATTATTTCCAAATGATATGGTTATCCACATAGAAATCTAAAAACAAGTAAAACTGAGCACTCTATAATTTTAGAGAATTGGGGGGCAGCGCCTGTGGCTTAGTGTGTAGGGTGCCGTCCCCATATATTGAAGGTGGCCAGTTCGAACCCAGCCCTGGCCAAACTGCAACAAAAAATAGCCCGACATTGTGGCGGGCGCCTGTAGTCCCAGATACTCAGGAGGCTGAGGCAAGAGAATCACCTAAGCCCAGGAGTTGGAGGTTACTGTGAGCTGTGACACAACAGCACTCTACCGAGGGCAGTAAAATAAAACTCTGTCTCAAAAAAAAAAAAAAAAAA
>NW_003852409.1:29476560-29477924 GCF_000181295.1 Otolemur garnettii | reverse complement strand
AAAAGAAAAGAAAAGAAAAGAGAATTGGGGATTCATTTTTAATTTTTTTTCCAGTGACCACTGAACTCTTTATTGGTATAAGGACATGCTGCTCTACTGCCTCAGTGTCTCAGAACTTTGGTGTTGTTGGTCTCAGACACCACTTTGCTGTCCACTGTCCTGCAGGTGGTGGTCTTTTGGATGGTTTGCATGGAGTTGCTGCTGTCCAGGGCATCACCAAGGTTGACGTCCTCCCCATCTTCTAGCAGGTGGTGGTAGGTGGCGATCTCAGCCTCTAGCTTGACCTTGATGTTCAGCAGTGCCTCATACTCTTAGGCCTGGTGCTGCCCCTCTGCCCGGGTCTGTGCCAGCTCTGACTCCAAATGATGCAGGACCCCATTTAGTTGCTCCATCTGCATGGCGTAGTGGGCCTCCACCTCCCTCAGGCTGTCCTCCAACCTGGACTTATGATTTCTCATGGAGTCCAGTTCGATCTGCAAGGGCCAGACTATGTGTCAGCTCTGTGAGCATTGTCTCAGCAGCTCCGACCTCCACTGTGAGGTGACCACTGAGGTGCTCTCCTCAATCTGCTGGGACCAGGTCTTGGCCAGCTCTTCTTGGTTCTTCCGAGCCAGCTCATCATACTAGGCCCTCAGTCTGCCATGATCCTGCTCAGGTCCTGGGATGTGGGAGCATCTACCTCCACAGTCAACCCAGAGCTGGCAATCTGGGCTTGTAGGACTTTAACTTCCTCCTCGTGGTTCTTCTTCATGGAGAGCAGCTCCTCCTTGAGAGCCTCGATCTCTGAGTCCAGCTGCAGTCGAGTGATATTGGTGTCATCAATGACTTTGTGGAGCTCATGGATGTCATTCTCCACAGATTGGTGTATGGCCAGTTCTGCCTCATACTTGACTCTAAAGTCATCAGCAGCAAGACGGTCACTGTCAATCTGCAGAACAATGTGGGCATTGTCCATAGAATTGGCAAAGATCTGAGCCCTCAAGTCCTCAATGGTCTTGAAGTAATGCACCCAGTCTCTGATCTGGGACCCCTTCTTCTCCAGGTGTTCCCGGATTTTGCTCTCCAGCCTCTGATTATCGGTCTCCAGGTTCCTCACTCTATCCAGGTAGGAGGCTGGGCAGTCATTCAGTTCTTGCATGGTCTCCTTCTTGGTCTGGATGCCCCCTATTCCTGCCAGACCCCTGGCCATCCCCGTGGCCAGGCCCCCGGACCCCCAGCTGCCCCAGAAGCTGGTGAATGGGACATGGAGATCTGGGAGCCCAAGTCTCCCATGCCTGCATAGACGCTGGCTGCGCTGCTGGTAGGCCAGACACTGTAACTGGGAGCCTGGACTGAGCCCAGGGACCGGTAATTGCTGGAGAAGG
>NW_003852409.1:29426904-29476209 GCF_000181295.1 Otolemur garnettii | reverse complement strand
GCCGGTTGAGCTATAGGCGCCGAGCCGGGAAATTCATTTTTAAAAAGCAAAGCAATGATAAACACACAATATAAGGTAGTGATTATCATCAGGGATGAGGTAGGGAGTTGGGATGGGGTGAAATACACAGGAAGACTCCATGGTTTTGGCAATATTCTATTCTTATGGCTAGTGTTGGGTTTGTGGGTGTTCATTTTATTGTGCTTTATAACTTATATCAGTTATATATTTTCTTTGTGCATATATCAAAAATAACATAGTGAAAATAAAAAAATTAACTCCAGTTACTTGCTGCTTTTTAAAAAAAAAAGAGTAAATCTTGGTAGTAAAGATTTACCCTTTACTCTTACTAAAAAAGAGTAAATCTTGGTAGTAAAATAAAGGGCTAGACAAAGACAAAGATATGGTAGGTCAAGGTACACAAAAAAGACTACAGGAATGCCAAAGTTATCATCAAAATGGAATTCAAAGCCAAAAACATTAAACAGGACAAAGGAAAATATTTAATGAAGAAAGATAAAGCAATCATGAACTTTGTTGCACCAAACAACAAGGCAGCCAACTATATATAAAGCAAAAACTCCAAGGGAAAAAAATCACAATAGTTTGTCTTAGTATTTTCCTGCTCAGTGGTCAGAAATATCACCTGAGCAGAGCCCTGGCTTAGAGGAATCACGACTGGGACAGGTTCCCACCTTCACCAGTGATTTGGATACCAAGAAGTATGGCTAGGCTCCTAGGGATGCCAGTTTGTCTTTGTTCAGCCTCTCAGCCCTAGCTCCTCATCGGCTCCTATATCTGGTCTCCCCATGGATAATCCCTACTCCTTCCTGCTCTTCTCCTGACCTGCCTAATGTTCACCAACTTTCTAGGCTCCTAATCTACCCAGTGCCTTTTCCTGGGGAACCTTTTATCTGTGAAAATGAACCCACTCTCCTTCCTTCCCTTCCAACTCTATGAAGTACTTTTCTATCTGTGCTAACTGGCCTTGTGATTTTAGGAGATCGCTTACTACTCTGTGCCCTGTTTCCCCCCTCTATACAGCACAAGACAGTGGTGAGAGGGGCTCAGATTGTGCCCATGGTATGGCTGGGCCAGGCCAAGAAAGAAAGGGTGGCTCTCTGGCCATGGTCTCCTTCTCTTCTGGCTTCTCTTGTTTTGTCATGTCTAAACCAGTCTGCTGGCCATTGCCCGGGCAGCAGCTTAGGATGGGCAACACCTCCCAGCCCTGCAGCTAAGTCTTCACTCTAGTTCCCCTGGGAAGAGGCCTCTCCATCTGTCCTTCAGGCCCCTCTGAGGCTTTCCTTAGCTTGGGGCCTGGGCTGGTAAGCCTACCCCACCCCTCAGAAGGGCAGCATTGCAGAAACATTGGGGCTTTTCCTGTCTGTGTCCGTCCTGGCTTTCCTTTTAGGCAGAGTTCCTTGCTTACACTGATAACCTGTTCTTGGAAACTACCACTCACTAGCTCTGTGACCTTGAACAAGCTCCTTCACCCCTCAGAGCTTCAGTGTCTTCATCTATGGAATGAGGATAAGAACAAAACTTCTGAGTGACAATTAAATGAGATAATACCTGAAGGCACTGATCATGGTAAGTACTATTAGCTGTCATTGTATCACTATCACTAAGCATTGGCGGGTATTTGGTAAACAAAAGATCAATTGCAGTAAGTTGCCTTCTTGCAGAATTGCAGCTTCGCTTTGTTTTTGTAGAGCATGATTCCAGTTTTCTGCCCTTGTCACAATCACTCGGCATGTGGACATTTTTGTGATGGGTATAACCTGATTATTTGCTTATTAATTCAACACCAATAATTTTTTTTCAATTGAACTCTGTTGTGTATGAAATACCCACTGCCTGTCCCTGCAGCACAGCCTCCAACTTCCCGCTGTGAGTGAACCAGAGCTACGTCCCCCACTTTGTATGGGGGGAACAGGAGGGAACCCACATCAGGGAGGTGCTCATGGCCACAACAGCTGGGATGGGAAGAACCTCTTTCACAGTGATGATAGATGATATATGCTGTCCCTTGTGTATTTTATACCAACAATCATCATTTTCATTTGTTCTCCAGAAATCTCTGACAATATACCGTTGGATGTAGTCTGCAGAGACAATGTCTCCAAATAACATCTCTTAAATACCAACTCAAAATCTGTGCACACACAGAGTTTTCACAGACCATACTCATATAAATAAAGTGGGGGAATATGTGGTACTGCAGAATTGAGGGGAGATGTAGAGGTCACTATTGTGCTCTGCTGAGAACAAGCTTTTTATTTTGGGGAAATACTACCCCAATAACTCTGTGAGATGAGGTGGGTTTTTAGTCATCACTCCTCGGTGACTAGGACACGTGACAGAGACTCAAACTAGCTTAATCAATAAAGGGCTTTATTAGCCCTTTATTAGCCCTTATATATTTGTTGGCACTTTAATGCCTTGATAAACGGAAGCCTCTCTGCCCTCCTTTCCTCTCACCTCCTGCCTATGACCTGGCCACGGGCTCCAGGGCTCCCCCTGCGGCGAGGCGCATGGCTGCGCGCATCCCTGTAACTGGTGACGCTAGAAGGTGCCCTGGCTGCCTAGCAGGGACAAGCTCCTGCCACCCACTCCCCGATGCTCCTCTGGCACAGCCCTTGTGGTCACATATCTGCTGTCTCTCAGCCTCGGAGAAGGGGGAAAGAAAGGCTGGTGTCACAGGAGTCAGCTCCCGGGAAGCTTCCCTGGCCTGAAGGGTGTGCAGCGGGTCGCACTGTCAGATCAGTTGCTTCCCACCCCACAAGGCCCGGTGGGGCTCAGTACCTGAAATGGTCAGAATGAAATACTGACCGTGGGGAAGGGGATCCCACTTGTGACCTATGGCCCCTTGCTCTGGAAGCATCCAGGGCGCACAGTGCATACTGAAGTGACCATCGGCCTCCCCCTGGTAGAAGTGTCCTCCGCCCCGCATGTGTCCAGAGGGCGTCCTGGGGAGGGTGGGGCTGCTCTGACGCCGTCCTTCTTCCCGGAGAAGGGTCTGTTGGGCTGCGTGGGGGCTGCCAGCCCCGTCGCCCTTTACTTCACTCCTGGGGCCCCCGTTGGGGCTCATGGCACTGGTGTTTCTGTGAAGTGCCCATTCACAGGCTGCCAAGAGGCGTCAGTGAGACCAGTGTAATGAGACGCTGAGTGGCTGAATGCTCGAGAAGACAGTGCTACTTTTTAAATCCCCCGCCCATCTCCCCTTTTTTCTTCCTATGTTCTGTCACCGCCCAGTCCTGGTTCAAACCCCAGCTTGCGACTTCTAGTTTTGTGACCTCTAACAGGTTATTTTACATCTCTAAGCCTGCTCTCCTGTCCTGTAAAATGGAAATGCTCGCGTCCACTTCTCAGGGGCGCTGTGGGTCACGCACGGTATCATCGGGGAACGGCGCCCACGCAGTGCCGCGCGCACAGACGCCGCCGGGGAGCAGGTGTCTTCCCTCCCGCTTTCTGCTGCGCAATCAGAGGCTTCCGCCGCCCCCGCGGCCTTTCGGAGCTCCGTCGGCCGTTCACCTGTCTGACTCCCGATCGCCACCTCGCGTCCTGATGGGTGACTGCAGGTTTAGTAGCGAAATTCAAATGAGTTTCCCTGGGACTCAGTGCAAAGCGCCCTCGGATTTGATAAGGAGGAGGGATTGAAAATGCAGCGCTGGCCATAGAAAGCCACCTGGCTGTTCCGCCACAGAGGGAAGGTTCACCGCAGGTCGCCTGCCTTTGGGCCCATTCCCACTAGATTCTGTGCTTATTTACTATATCATTGCTGCTGATGCTATTTGAGTCAGAGTTTTCCAAATGAAGAAATTGAGGCTCTTGAGACCATGGTGGGGAACACCAAGGACTCCAAGGAATTAAAAATGTACATTTTCTTTATCTAGGGAGCGGGTAGAGAGGTTTTTGTTTTATTATTCCTCTTAAGGCCATGAAAGTATGCTTGAGAATGCATGTACTTTGTATTCAATGTCTCATATTGTCCTGACTTTATTTCCAGCTTAATCAAATAACAGGATGTGTCAGGTGTCCCTTGCTACCCTAACTGACCCTGGCATCCCCAGCACAGGCACTGGCACTACCGATCTTACCTCCCAGTGTCTCTGGACTTCAGACTCTGAATTCAACCTAGACCCTGGGGGAAGCCCTGCCTCCTGGACTCCTGTATGCCATCCCACGTTCGGCCTTTGCTCTACCTGTTCTCCTGGTCAACCCCCCCCCCCTTGTGCCCCACTCTGATCCATCTTTGGAGGCTCAGCCCAAGTGTTTCCTCCTCCATGAAGCTGTCGCTGGTTTCCCAGGCACAGTGACCAGCTTTCCCCGCTTGGAGTCCTTTCTCTGAACTCCTTCTTCTTGGGCTCCATCCAGGTGGGCCTGGATCTTTTGAGGGTCTGTCAAGCAAGGGATGAGAAGCCTAGGTCTGTTTCCACTTTCCAGCTGGACTCCCATGGTTGCTATGAAGTCAAAGCCATGAACAGAATTCCTCTGTCCACAAATGCCTGGGGTCAAGATCCGGGACACTCAGAAGCCAAACAAGGTGTCTAGGGCAGAGCAGTGGGGCCTGCAAGATAGGGAGTCCTGGGAGGTACAGGGGCAATGTCCTCATCTGGCAAATGGACATAATTTGTCCCATAGGGCTGCAAGGAATAAGTGAAACTAGGTGCACAAGGCTCAGCCCAGCAGGTGCAGTGACCTTCCTCCTGGCCACCCTCCCGTGCCTTTCAGATCATCAGTCTAAGTGCCCATCTGTCCAGGCTGAGTCCTGTTCTGTGCAACTGTTGGACCCACCTCCCCTTCTCAATCCAGGGCTCCTGACCTTCTCAAGAGAGGCTGCAGGACTGGCAGCAGGGAGGGATTCTGGAGGCAGTACTGGGGGCCCTGCCTCTCTCCCTGGGCTTCAGATCTCTTGAAGACCAGTTTTGTGAGTGGGCTCAGTCATGCTCCTCTCCTGAGACCTCCCCCATCTAAGCTCCTGCAAGGATCCATGGCCTAAACCGTCCCTGACCTCAAGTTTCTGAACAGAATTACCCCAGAGCACATTACTTCCTCTAAGCCTCAGTTTTCTCATCTGTGCAATGGGATAAGAGCCATTCTGAGTCATGAGTCAAGTCAGAGAGTCGAAGCCTGTGAGTGGCAGTGGCAGGCATTTGGCTAGAGTTTGTCCTGTTTAAATCTGCCCCCAGAAAGGGGGGTTCAGAGGGGTTCTTCCCTCATTACCTCTCTCGTCCCCAGGGATATTTTCTCCCCCATCCCATGCTTGTACCTTCTGGGCTTGGGAAGAAGACAAGAAAGTGATAGTGGAGAGGATTAGCACAGTCCCCTCCTCTTCACCCCTCACACATTTTTTAGTGACAGGATTTTAAACAGTTGCTGTAGGCAAAAGAGTTGGCAGCCGGCTGTTGGCCAGGGTAGAGCTTAGAGGCCCCCTGTCACCTGAGCCCTGGCCGGGGGCTTGGACCCATAAACACAATTTAATTTTGTCTCTGTGCTGTGCAGCCTGGGCTAAGTAACTCAATTACTCTGAGCCCCAGTGAGGCACTCTGAAGGCAGGGATTTCCTTGTGCACAGAGTCCCTGTGCCTGACCTTGAAGGACCAGATTGCAGGGACAGAGAGTGTGGGCTTGGGGAGGCAGCCTGTGGTGGTGGCAGGGACATGGGTTTGTGGCCAAACCTGGCTTTGAACCCTGGTTCCACTATCCCTGGTTGGTTAGCTTTGTTATATTGAGCTGGTCTTGTCCTCCTTCCGAGCCTCGGATTTTTCTTCTGAAACATGGGTCCTGCGTCAGGTTGTTGAGGTGTTGGTGAGGAGACAGATGAGCTGGAGGTCCTCAACATCTCTGGACCCCAGGAAGCTGCAGTGGCTGGAATGGTGAAAAGTGAGCCTAGAAGAGGGTACAGGGAGGTTCCTGCCTCTAGGGGGCGCTGGTGCCCATGGGCAGGCAGATGCCAAAAGATGTCTTTGAGGTGGCCCTGCCACAGGGATGGGGAGAAGAGGTGGGGAAAGGGAGAACATTAGGACATCAAGTCTGTGGACAGGAGGCCCAGAGGCCTGCCGGATGGATGCACAGATAAAGACATGCCTGTGTGGAGGTAAAAAAAATCCTCACCAACACACCCACACACCAGGGACACCCAACTTCATTTACAGATATGAGCAGCGTTGTTGGTAGACACAGCCATGTGTGACACACCAATACCTGCAGACACCCAGCTTTATGCATGACATACCCAGGCAAAGCGACCCCCAGACACAAATGCACGTGCACACACCTCGGTCCTCAAAGTACTCTGGGGAAACTTGAGACTCAAGGAAACGTATCCTTCTCCCTATCTGTGCCACCTCCCAGATCCCACGGCTACAGCCAGTCCCAAGTCCTTGTAATCACTCAGGGTTTGGCCTCAGTTTCCCCTTCTACCACGTCCCCCTCTCTTGGTGAGTTTGTGCATCTTGTGCCTCAGTAACCATCCTCCTGGCTGCTGACGACCCCGGTGCTCAGCGCCTGGTCCCTTTGAGGCCTGGCCCTGGCCTGGGACATCTTCACTTTGATGCCCTAGAGACCACAACTCACACACACACCCCTCCCCACACCTCTATCTCCTGTTACCCAGGGACACAGATATTTGTTGCCTTGACTCCCTCCTCACCAGTATCTCAGGAATCTGTGCCCTTTTTTACTCCCATTACCACCCTAGTCAAAGCCTTGTTACTTCTCACAAGCGTTAACCCTCACCTCCCCGCCTCCATCCAGGCTGCCTTAGTCAGGTCTATTCTCCACTGGGCAGCAGAGCCTGGATGGTCTGGCCCTCCCCTCAGTCTTAGCTAGCTTAGCAGTTAAGAGACGCACAATACTTTGCCTGCCTCTGAGTTTTTATGGAAGCCTGGGGTACTCCCAAACAACCCACTCCACTCCCAGGCAACTTCAGATGTCAGCTTAATGTGTAGCTTCTTCCAAGAAGCCTTCCATGATGCCCCACTCTTCCAAGCAAGGTTGGGTACCCCGGTAATAGGCTTCATTGTATCTCAACTGAGCTGTTATCCCATCATACTATTTCCTTGAGACAGGGACCCCAAGCCCCAGTTCTCAGGTGGCTGGCCCTGAAGGGGCCCTTCCCAAACCCTGCTTGGCTGAATGAATGAATGAGTGGAATACGGTGAGATGGAGACGCATCCTGTGCATCTGTTTCAAGACTGGAAAAAGTTCGGGGCTGGGATGGCAGGGGTGAGGTTATGGGATGGGACTGGCAGGACCCGGGACCCAAGCCCTTTGTCCTCCCTGGCCTGCTGGCTCTGGTGGCTGTCCCTGCTAACATCATATGCACGACTGGCTCAGGGCCAGCAGGGCCCCGTCCTGCTCCACCCACCAGCCCCCCAAGGAGAAGCACCACAGGCGTGTACAGGTTGGTTTATTTACAAATATACTGATGTCTCATCTTTTTTTGTTGCTGTTTCCATTTTCTGCTTTTGTGGGAAGAGGTGGAAGGTGAGAGTGGAGGGCAGGGTGGGGTGGTGATATGGTAAACGCTAATAAATAATTTAACAATGACAAGTTATTAAATAAAATGTGTCTGGGGATGGCGGGTGGGCAGTGAGAGTCTGTACAAAGAAAACAGAGGAATGGCCAGTGGCTGGGACCCCACACTGGGCTGGGCTGGGCTCCTGCGGGACCCCAGGGTAGGGAAGGGGCTGACCTACAGTGGTGCCTCCCAAGGGCTAGGTGCTGGAGGGTCCCTCCTGCCCTCAGCCCCAGGCAGCTTGTGCCCATGAATCCACTGCGGGTGTGTGAGTCTCTGTGCGCGTCCGGGAGTGTGTGTGTGTGTGGGCATGTGTGCGAGTGTGGAGCCCTTTCCCCCAGGGGGCAGAGCCAGCCCCAGAGGCACAGGCTCTCCCTCACCGAGCTGGGGCCAGGCAGCTGTCAGCCAATCCTCCTTCCTTGCTGAGACTCCCAGTGGGCTAAGTGAAAAGGGCAACCAGATTGGCAGGGGAGGCTGCCTCACTGCCAGGGTCTGCAGAACTTCCTGAAGGAGAAGAGGCTGACCTGTAACCCTGTGCCAGCCCTGCTCATCTGGGTGTGGCGCCCAGGCCTGCCCATACCCTGTCCATGCACATGACCCTTTTTTCTACAAGCTGTGCTGGCCCTTTGACCCCTGTGACCATGGTACCCTCTTTGTGGCTTCCAGGAGAGTCTCTCAGGATAGCAGAGCACCTGACGGGCTTCATGGAGCAGGCAGGTGAGGTGCTGGCTTCCGGTCCCCCTCTGACTGACTCTGTTACCTGGGGTGAATTCCTTCCACTTTCTGGGCCTTGACTTCCCTGGGCTTTTCTCTAAGACTTCTTCTGCCCACTTCTCACATTCTGCCTCTTCCTCCAGAGCCCACACAGTTACTACCCTCTTCCCTTGGGTTTCTTACCCCAGCCCCACATGACAGTGATCCCTTATCACGGCAGGGGCAGGAGTGGTCCTGGCCACTGCTTGGAGCCCTCACTGGGGCTGCACTTCCTCCCATGAAGAGAGAACCTGCTCCTCTTGGCTCACCCCAGACCCTGGTGAGCCTGCTCGGCTCTGCCAGTTTTTGCTGGGTGACCCTGAACACCTCGCCCCCCTTCTTTGAGCCTCAGGCTCAAAGAAATGGGTCCCTAAAGTCTGGACAGGGCTAGGATGGAGCATGATGGCCTCTTCTTCTAGGAGAGAGAGCCTACATCTTGCTCACCTGGGCCCTATATCTAGTCCAGGACTGGGCAGAGTGGGCATTGGTGTCAGGGAGCCTGTGAAGGCTCCTAGACATGGCTGATGGGGTATCTTTGAGGGCTCCTCGGCTTTAACAATCTGTGTGGCACAAGTCTGAGTGTCCCTATGCTAGCTCCTGGCACAGGCCAGCATGGCAGAGGGAGCAGAGGCCTGGCAGGACCTGAGGATTCTAAGATTCTAGAGCAGGATGAAGTGACCCCAGTGGCCAGCAAGCTAACTAAAGACAAGTCATGCCCCAACATGGAGATCACTGGGTTGCCATGTCCTGTTCTCAGCTCTAGCTCTGACACTGGCTTGCTGTGAGACGACGTGCAGGTCTCACGCCCTCTCCCAGCTCTGAAATAAGGGAGGTGAAGCGGGTGAGCCATGTCTGATGTTCTTCCAGCTTAACACTCCTTAGAGCCCAGGGTGCTTTCTTGGGATTGCAATGTGTCCCTGGTACAATTCAGACTGAATGTGCAAAGACGGGGAGCATGTCTCCAGAAGCCAGTGTGGCTGCCCAAGGGACCAGAACTGGCATGGGTTTCGGAGGGGCTGAGGCTACAGGAGGACCAAGGACCTCAACTGAGGTCCTTGGCCAAGTTCTGCTTATAACAGGAAGAGCCCCAGAATAGCTGGCTGCTCAGGCTTGAGGGGTGACACTGAGCCATGTGCTCCCCTCTGACAGGCCTGCCCTGGGGAAGAGCATGGTGAAGTGTGAGTACAGAAGCCCAGCATGAGTGAGGCAGGTGGCCCAGAATGCTCTGGAGGGACTGAGGTCCCCACAACGCAGGGAGCAAAGCACAGGCAGGTTGGTGAACTCTTGAGGATTCTAGGGAAAGCCAGGCAGAGGGGCCCAAGGTGGAGAGGGACACTCATCATCCTCAGGTACTCCAGGGTTGGACCAGGCTGACCTCAGGGTGGTGGCCTAGGCTGGACTTTAAAGGCAGGGTTGCAAGCACCTGAACAGGGCACAGTGAGTCCCAGGGCCCGGAAGGCTGCCCTCCCTTGCTTTGATGGGGTTTGTGCTGAGCCATCTGGAGCTGAGGTGGGGACAGGGTACCTGCTTCCAGAAGGGCACTGGACAAGATCTTTTGCAATATCCGCAGTCTTGCAAGGGGGCTGGACATGTGGTTGGAATGCATCGTCAGGGGAGAACTGGTTAATGGGCCAAAGCCAAATAGGGAGAGGCCCCCATGGGCCACACACCTAGAGTGATACTCAGGGACGACTCCTCATATCAGCAGATGCACGTGAGAGGGAGCAAAGCAGCGGTCACAGAGATGTACACAGAGACACACCCCACAGGCTGGACTGAATCCAGGAAGAGGGAACGGAACAAGAAAGTCACAGTCCTTCACTGGTTCTAAACAGTAAACACCCCCTCCCATCCTGCACTCACCCAGAGAAGAGACGCCTTAGCCGTCACTTGTGTGTGAGTGCCAAGGGATTCAGTTACAGAAGGGCAGGGTGAGTAGTGTCCAATGCCATGTGGCCCAAACACTCAGTGGACCTTGACTGCATTACAGAGGCAGGGCATCAACAGCAGGGGAGGTGATGGGCCAGCTCACTTTTGGCAGCTGATGTCTGCCCCACACCTTTACAGGGAAACCTGGAGCCCTGCAGGAGGGACCGTCTAGGAGGGACAGCAGGAGTCACCTGGCGCTGAGAGACCAGGACTAGGGCTGCATGGGACAGAGCACCAGAGGTGTGGGGAGGGGTAGAGTGGTTTGGGAGGGAGCCAAGCAGCAGGTGGAGTGTCAAGTGAGTACTTCTGCGGTCCCTGTTTACCCAGAGGTCTTGCTGTTTGACCTGATGCTACCTGGTTCTGGAGGCTCTGTCTCTGCTCTCCCTGTCCAGGCATCCCCCTCTGGGTCCACATGCTTTAAGCTCAACCTCCCTCTCCTCTTCCCCTCTGTCCCCATTCCAGCCTCCTTTCTGCTCCCTGACAAGGCAGGGCAGGCTTGCAGAGCGCCCCGTGCCTTTCAGCATCCCAGGGGCTGTGTGCATGTGCAGGGTGTGCCTGTACACGTGTGTGCATGTGCCTCCTCTCCCTTTGGGTCTGCCTGGGCTCGGTCCACATCCCCAGCCCCCCACCCCCAGTGCCTCCCACTCAGGTAGAGCAGCTGTGGGCCTGGCACACCTGTGGGGCTCTTCCCCATAGCTGCAGGCAGACCAGGCGGGCCTGGCCCTTGCTGGAGGGGGAGGTGGGCACCACCACAGGGCCAGATGCACACACTTCTCAGGTCACAGGCATCATCATCCTGGGGCTGGCATGGGAACCATGAGGTTGGCTGGACACAGAGAGGACGTTTAAAAAAATAGAGAGAATTTAAGCTTCCCAAAAAAGAGATGGGGAGGGAGAAAGCGCTGATGGAGGCCGAGGTGGGGCTGGGAGGCATCCGAGAGCCATCCGAGAGCTCTGGGTCCCTGGGGGTGACAAGGTCTCTGTGGGTAGGACACAGCCTCTGCCCAGGCTGTGTCCATCTGCCGGTCTGGCTATGCCCAATGGACACTTTAGCCAGGCCCAGCTGCCCAAGGGGAGGGCACCGTATGGCTGTCTGTAGAGTCTATGTGGGCAACAGGGTAGGGGTAGCCAGGCCAGCTGCTAGGGTTGCAGTCCCACCCCAGGCCCTGTGCCCAAGCGTCCATGCGCCCGGCTGGCTCTCAGGAAGCGAAGTAGGAACTCTGCATGGAGTAGAGCCGGTCGATGGGGTTCCCTACGCGGGCCTGCAGGGAGCCCACATCTGAGGATCCGAGGAAGCAGTCGCTGAGGCTGGTTAAGGAGGTATCGCTGTCGATGTCATGGAAGATGGAGTCATTCCCTGGGGGACAGAAGGGGCATCAGGACAAGGGTGCTGGCTGGGACTCCTGGGGGCCCCATCAGCCCTGCAGGCTGTACAGCCGGAGGCCAGAGAGAGACAGGATGGCCTACTGGCCAGTCCTATTCAGAGGGACTGGCTGTCAGGAAGAGGCAGGTGGGCTGCACTGACTGGGCCTGCCTGTGCCCACAGTGGCAGGTGGTTATCACGGTCCCAGTCCTACCCAGCTGGGCAGGGAGTAGGGACAGTGCTGGGGTAGGCGGATGGTGGGGCGGCTTACCATAGGGGTTCATGTGGTCACCTGGCATTTGGGGCGGCGTGAGGCCCTGCTGGAAGGGGTCGCTGCTGCCATAGGGGCTCTGCTCCATGGCCACGATCTGCTGCTGCGGCGGGGCCAGCGGCGTGTAGGAGGCCATCATGCCCTCCATGCGGCTGGACAAAACCTCTGGGGGCAGAGCATGCCATCACTGCCTGGCCCTGCCTGGCCCATCCTGGCAGCCGCTCATGGCCTAGCTTCTCTGGAAGCCCCACAGATGTCTCCCAGGAGTCCCTTCTGACCTCCTTGGGACTCCCCAGGGGCCCCTTGCAGGCTGAGAT
Source organism: Otolemur garnettii (assembly GCF_000181295.1). Taxonomy (NCBI): domain Eukaryota; kingdom Metazoa; phylum Chordata; class Mammalia; order Primates; family Galagidae; genus Otolemur; species Otolemur garnettii. Next base: position 29,464,055 of record NW_003852409.1, on the reverse strand, counting down.
TGTCCAGACACCTCACTCCCCAGCTCCTTCCCCAGACATGTCTCAGCTCCTCTTCCAGAATCAGTTTACTAAAATCTAGGGTCCCCCTACCCCATTCGCTGTTCCCCCCCACTCAGGGGCCTAGAGAGGGGACCTCATTTAGGTAATGGTGATTCTACATGTGCCATGCATACCCCACATCTGGGAGCACCAATGTCCCACACCTAGGACAAAGAGGCCCAGGAAAGGTTTCCTAGAGGAAGGGGTCCAACCCTTCTCTGTGACTTAAAGAATTAGTAGAAACTTGGCAGACCCAGCAAAGGTGAGGGCAGCAAAGGCCCAGGCTAGAGAACTGCCAGCACATGAGACCAGTGTGGGGGGACAAGCGAGAGAGGAACCTCAGCCATGGAGGGCCTTCGGGGGCTAGCTGGGTGTCAGAAGCCAGGGGTGGTCTTAGCAGGGTAAGGGTGAGACAGCTGGAGCCAGTGTACAAAGGAGGTCTGGGGAGGGGCCGGGGTCTCACTCCTAGGCGGGGGTGAGTAGAACCCGGGAAAAGAAAACACCCTGACTTAGCAATGCCATGCATGAGGGACAGGAAGGTCCAAGGTGACTCCTGGGTTCCTGGCCTGGGCAACAGGGTGGACTATGGTACCACTCAGAGACAAGGCGGGGAGGGCAGGGTGTGCCATATACGTGTGGGCAGTGGTGGGAGTAAAATATGGGTGGGAGACTGTGGGACATTCTCAGGGAGGCTGTGTCTAGGGGGTAGCTAGGAAGATTGGAGGGTGAGACAGCCCAGGAGCTGGCTGGGAGGGCAGAGGCAGTGACTGCAGCCCCACAACGGGCAGAGGGAGGAGGAAGGAGAAGCTGGGCTCTCAAGCCCCACATCTAGTCTGGCTCTGGCCTGGCCTTGAGTCCTGAGAAGAAGGGGCTGCCCAGCAGTGCCCTGTGCCTTAGAGTAGGCAGCTCTGCCTCCAGCCGTCCCTGCACCCTCCCTTCACAGCCCTGAAGGCTCAATGTTGCCATGGGCCCCAGGAGACCAGTCTTGGCCCCAGATCCTGATGTGGAAACAACATTTTTAGCAAAGCCCAGTGTAGGGGAGCCTGACCCCTTTCCTTAGACTGGTCCCTTACCACCCAAGCAGACTCCTCAGCACCCTGACAAACTCTGTCAGGAGATTTCTGCTGAATTCTAGCTGCAAGGCAGTGCTATCCTATTAAAAGCACAATTGATGAGCCTTATGCCTGGGGCTGAGGTTCAGCTTTGTGCCTCACTGGCTGAGAGATCCCAGGCAAGTTGCTTAATCTCACCAAACCTCAGTTTCTTCATCTGTGAAATGGGAATGGCAACACCCTTCTCTGTAGGGCTCTGTGAGAACTGAGTGGGATGGATTGTGCTCAGTGCTGAGACCCAGGCCTTACACAAAATCACTGTTCTGACTGCAGAAACTCAGCTGTCCCTTCTGCCTTCTTCCTCCCCACATCACCCGGCCCCATTGCTTTTCTACTTCTCTCAGTCTCTGAAGAGTTTAAGGCAGAAGTTCCCTGGGTTTTGATGGCCTTGGTGAAGGTTTCCTGGGAATCTAGTTAAAAGAGACAGTGGGATCCTCGGTCCCCAGTCCCAGCCCCAGCTTACCCTGGCCCAGCCGCTGGGAGTTCTGCTGCTCCTGCTGCTGCTGGTGCCGCCGGGCCAGCTTCTTCATCTGCGGGGACAGCATGGTTTAGGCCTGGTCCTCCCTGCCCCACCCCCAGGTGGACCCATCTCCTGTCTGTCCTCTACTCCCACCCTGGCCGGGACTAGTAGAGGCTGGAGGTGGCCACTCACCTTTGCTCTTTGGTTCTGAAACCAGACCTGGACCACACGCACACTGAGGCCCGTCTCAGCCGCCAGTGTCTCTCGGACCTGGCTCGGAGAGAAGGAGACAGGTTAGGCCCATGGGGGCAGGGGCGGGGAGGTGGCAGGTTTGGGGCATGGGGGTGGGTGGGTGGAGGGACATGGCGGGACATCCTGCCCCAGCAAGTGCAGAGGGGGTAGGACCTGGAAAGGCAGTGGGGGTGGGGTGTGAGGTGTCTGCCCCAGGTCCCCCTCACCTTCCGGCAGGGCTTGGAGGAAACCTCAAAGGAGGCCTTGAAGGCTCTTCGCTGCTGTGTGGTGAGGATGGTCCGGGGTCGCTTGGGCCTCCTGGGGTCCTTCCCGTCATCCCCGCTGCCCTTGCTCTGGCTGCCTTGCCCCTTGGCCGGCTTCATGTCCCCATCCTCGTCCTCACTCTTCACTGTGGGGGAGACAACCCAGCCTATCAAGCTGGGCTGAGGGGTGGCCCAGGCCCCAGCCTTGTACCCTCAGGCCACTTGCTGCCTGATGGCCCCCTTGCCCTCTGCTGATACCCACATGGCTCCCCAGTAGACTCAAGATGAAGTCTACCTCCCTTCCCTGGACACAGCTTGGCTGTGGCTTGCCTTGTCTCACTGACCTCTGGTCCATAGGAGACCAGGCTAGCATGCCACCTTAAAGAGAACCAATTCCCACTGTACCAGCCCAGTGCCAGGCAGACACAAGTGGCTCAAGAGGAGGCTGCTAAGAGTTTCTTCCTTGAAGCTTCCAAGGATGAAGACTTGACAGGCAAAGGCACACGTACCCGACATTCTCACGAGAATGTTCATGAGCACAGCATGCAGGTGTGCACACACGCAGATGCACACCGGCACATGCACATGCAGACTGGCACATGGGCCTGCAAGGGCCCAAGCACATACGGCTCCCAGGAATACCCACATACAGGCTGTACTTGTGGGCAGGGACGAAGAGGGGCATGCACAGCACACAGAAGCACATGTCTTCACCCAGTGACACACCCACAGCCACTTCCACACCCGCTGTGTGAGTCTCAGAGATGCCAGCCCAGATGGACGGTAGAGGCACCCCACCCACCTCTGGGTCTCTTGCTGCTGCTTGTCTAGACTAGTCTCCTTCCTCCAGCCCTGTCTTCCTCAGAGCATGAGCCCCCAACAAGGGGGCCACTCTTCTCCTGCCAGGACTCCCTTTCCCTGGCCTGGTATGAAGTGACCATGGCACCAGGTCAGCCTCTGCTCTTCCCATGGAGTCCAGACACCAATGGGACTGGCCATGGTGCTGTCCTGCCCAGGGACAGCAGTGACAGATGGAGAGCTCACTGCCTCCACCATGGCTCCTAGCAGTGACAAACTCTTCCTGTGCGGGCAGATCCTGCAACTGTGGGGCCCATGGTCACACAAAGGGCTGGGGAGACCAGGACCTCTCCTCTCCATGCTTCCTGCTCAAGTCCTTTCCCACTATTCCCAGGAATGACAAGGGCTGAGGCCACCACCAGGCCTTTCCCTCCTTCAGACACATTCCAGCTCGCCTTGCCCTTCTTGTCAGGAGGACACCAAACTGGCATAGTCCTTTTGGGGTCTGGAACAGAGCACAGAGGTATCTTCACCCTGGAAAATGGGGTCTTTTCCTCTTTCCAGAGGGTCCCAGGACCCCCAGCTGAGAAACAGGGAATAGCTCAGGACAGTCTGCTCCCCACTGCTGAAGGCTTTGGGGGGCCAAGGAGGGGAGGACACATCAGATCCCTGCTTCCCAAAAGGTTCCTACCCTGCAGTGGTGTGGTGCTGTGCCACATCAGAGAGGGTAAGGGTGGTAAGAGGACAAGAGGGTGTGTGTATACATATGTGCAACCACAGGCCACCATGGCAGCCATATGTAGAGTAGCTGGGTCATGTATATGTATGTTTAAGTGGGTGTTTACCTGGGTATGGCTTTTGCATGCTTGGTCACACATATGTGAGTACATATACATGCTCCAGGGCATGGGCATCTCCAGGTACATGTTACATGTGTGTACACACATGACCACATACATGCCAGTATGTATGGATATGTGTGCCTTAGGGAGTGTGCACACGAGTGTCTGCGTGTACATATACACATGGATGTGTGTGCCTATGCAGCTCAGGCCCTGGATCAGGGCCCAGTGTCTCCGGACAGGACTCCCCTGAGCACACCCCACTGAGCCCCCTTCCCCAAGGCCTGCCGCCACTCTGGCCAGGGCTTACCGGAGTCGGACTCGTCAGGGCTCACGGAGCTGAGCAGGTCCTTCTCCTTCTCGTAGTCACCCTTGCACAGCAGCTGGCCCTCCTTGAGCACAAACTCGTCGCCCTTGCGCAGCTGCCGCTCGCACACGCAGCAGCAGAAGCAGCCCAGGTGGTACACGCACTCCAGCGCCCGCATCACAAATTCGGTGGGGGCGATCTTCTCCATGCAGCCGCTGCACTTGGCTGCGAAGAGCCTGCAGGTGCACAAAGGGGAGCGTTGGCTGGGCTCAGGGGTCCCTCCCAAGGACTCTGATGCTGAGAGCCTCTCCCTCCTGCCACCCTGACCCTCCTGGACATGGGCCCAGACAGTGGGGGACCTGCAGCCCTATTCTTCTGCCTCAAGGGTACCCAGGTGAGTGCAGGGCATCCTGATGAGAGGTGCCTCTCCTGGGCGGGGATGCTCAGGAACAAGGTGGCCACTAGAGGGCAGTGTGCAGAGTCCATCTTAACCTTCCCACAGGCCAGGACATCCTCCTGAGAAGAGTTCCTTCCACCCTCACTCCTGACCAGCTCTGCCTCCAACCTGATGCTCACTCACCCCTGTATCCAAGCAATTCCCAGCCCTGTCCAACCCTCCACCCTGCTTGGGCTCCTCCTCTCCTGTCTGAGCAGCAATCAGTCCCCTCCATGGGTTCCTGGCCCCTCTAGCCCTTCAACAACTCCTCCTCCCCAAACACATACACACACAGGAGCCACAGGGATCTTTCTAAAACTCACATCTGATCATGATGACTCTTTGCTCCAGACTCTTCCATGGCTCCCTAGTTCCCTTAGGGAAGTGGTTCTCAACCTGTGGGTCGCAACCCCTTTTTAGTAATGAAAATATATTGCAGCATTAGGAAGGTTGAGAACCACTGCCTTAGGGGAACATCCAAGCTCTTGAGCCTGATGCTCAAGGCCTGTCATGATCCTTTCTCTTCCCTCACCATCTTCTGCTTCCCTAGCCTGAGGCCCACATAGCAGCCTATGGCTTCTCCAAAGCACCATAATAGTGGCAGAGCCTTTTAACATGTTCTTTCTCTGTCCCTTGGCTTGGGTAATGCCTCCGTTTCAGCTTCCGTACCGCCATTGTGAGCAGATATGTACTGAGCATGTGCAGCATGCCAGGTGCTGTGCTAACAACCTTACGTGCAGAGACGCATTTAATCCTTGCAACAACCCTAAGAGGTAAGAATGAATATTAACCCCATCTTAGAGATAAGGAAATTGAGGTGCTAGGAGGCAGAGCTGCTTGTTCAGGGCCACATGAGTAGTAAATGCTACAGCCAACACTCAGCCTTGGTCTGGTCCAGATGGGACAAAGGTGTTCCATCTCCCATCTCCACAGACAAATCTGGGCACATGCTGGCCAGGCCTGGACATGCCCACCCATGTTTGTCTGTGGAGATGGGGGATGGAACACCCTGCCCGTGCCTGCTGACCACTGCTCCCAGCACCCCCCACCCCGTCACGTGCCCTGCTCTGTGGGAACTCAGCCTCAACAACACTTTGATGGAAAAATTTATGAAGAATCAAATTATTGCTGCTGGGAGGGAATTAAAACCATTTTTCATTCCCTGCGTCCCTGGGCCACGTCTGCGGGCGCCACCTTGGGAGCGCTGTGCACATCCCATCCCTCTTTATGGCCCGCCATTGCGGGCACAGATTACAGCTGCAATTCTCTACTAATCGGTTCTGGAACAGAAATGGCCATAAACAGGAGGCACTTGCCTGCCTCCCTTCCCGGGGCTGCCATCAGCACCGCCCACAGCGAACTAGTGGGCAGGTGGACAGGGTCAATTCCATCTCTGCCTGCTGTCCTGGCACTAGCCAGGAACTCAGCTTGAGGGTACCCCTAGTAACCCCTACTACCTACCTCCATTCTACCCAGCAGGCTCCTACTCATCCTGCAACGCCCAGCTCCAAGGCCACCTCCTCTGGAAGCCTTCTCTGATGCCCCAGTGTAGGGGAGGTGGCCTCCTCTGTTCCCCTGAGCTTCCCTCTGGCCTCAGTTTTCTCTGCTGTAAAATGGGATGTCAGGGGAGCTTGAAGGCTGTCATCAGGATTCAATGATATTGAGCATATAACTTGGTGACTATCAGAGCAGAGTGACAGTGCATGTCCCCATCAGTGCCCAACTCTACTGGTTCCACAATGCAGGACCTGGCTCCATCTGATCCTCTAGGTGACCTCAGCGTTTGCACAGCAGGTGAGTGAGTTCTGGGGTGAGCCAAGACTGAGGCCAGGCTTTCTGCTCCAGACAGGGAGAACTCCACTAGCCTACAAAGTGCATGGCTGTTCAAGGGGAACATGGGCTGAAAGCTGGATTTTGGCTCTAATTTGGCTCTTAGGCTGGGTATGTTCAGGGTACAAACTACCCAACTGTCCATGGCAACTTTAGGCAGGGGCCCTAGGAATCTGTTTGGCCCTCCAGCTCTACTGAGGGGCTGAGAAAACAGCTCAGGTTTGCAGAACCTGTGCCTCTTATATGTAGGATGCCACTGCCTCCTTCCCCCTACTGCCCCTCTGGTCTTCCCTATACTGCCTGTTCTAGGGGCCCTACAGAGGTGTGCTGCCTGACCTCTATGGCCTGTGACCAAATAGTCACTGGCTGTGTGTGTCTCTGCTGGCACAGCAGGGTCAGGGTCCTAGGCCAGGGTCAGTACACACTGGGCGGTTCCCAGAGAGACCTTCTCAGGCTGTACAGGGGGGCAATAGGGTGGGTGACCCGCATTTGCAGTCAGTGCCACCATGCTGGCTGCATTCAGAACAGCCACGCTAATGCCTTGGCAGCAGGGGGTCGATTGCTACTTTCTCCAAACTCATCAACACAATCTATTATTAATACTTCTCCAAAGGCCCGGTGCCGCCATTACAGAGGCAGCGCCAGCCACTCGGGGCATCATCTGTTATCTAGATTGCAAAAACTCAGGATATAAAACAAACCGCATGCACTTTATAAATGGAATGCGCCATCCGTTTGGTCTCCAAGCATCTCTCTACCCAATAAAACATCGGGGGGGATGCATGAAATACTCGCTCCCAATTATGGGGCTGCCTTTGTCTACCATGCTGGGGTGAGAGCTACTAATGGCAGGTGCAGGAGGGGTTGGGGGGCACCAGTGGGGTCCCTTCTTCTCTGTGAGCTCTCATTCCCCCCCTCAGTGCCTCTCACAATGGAGGGACTGGTGGTGACAGCCCCCCAAGAAGCCCCTGAGAAGCAGGCCCAACCACAGGCAGGGTTGCTGAAATCAGATAAACCTGGGTTCAACTGCCTGGTCTGCCATTTTGCTGACTGGTGACAGGGCAAGTGATTACATCTTCCCAAGCCTCAGCTTACTTATCTGTATAGTGGGCTGAACACACTGCCTGCTTCTCAGCATGAGGATACAGTGAGCTGTCAGTGTAAATCAGTGGGCATAGCCCAGGGTTCCATCCTGGCTCTATAACTTTCTCACTGTGTGACTTTGTGCAAGACATTTATTTAACCTCTCTGAGCCTCAAATTCTTCATCTATAAAATGGGAATGACCCAATCATAGGGTTGTTGTGAGAGTTAAATGCATTTAAAGCCCTCAGCACTGTGCTGGCATGAAGAAGGCACGCTGCAGAAGTCTGCCCTTCTCTGCCCTTGTCCGTCCCACATGTGTCCCAAATGCCCTGTCCATCACCCTTGCTAGGGTCTCCATAATTTGGGAGCAGTCTCCCCAGTATTGGTTGGATCTATAGGTCCCAGATACAGCTCCTTCTTACCACCACCCTGGGTTTTGGGGTGACCTGTTCAGCTTCCGTCAGACCTGGTTTGAACAGAACACTGCTGATTCAGTTTTCTGTCCCATTAATAGTACTGAGCACTGAGATTACTCAATTACCATCTGCCTGTATTGCCTCATGAAATCCTCACAGAACCCTGACAGGAAAACCTGTTCCTATCCCCATTTTACAGATGAGCATACCAAGGTGCAGGGTACTGGTTCAAGGTCACAGAGCAGCAGTACCAACAGATAACTACCCTCTGCCCTTCTCTGTGCTCTGGGTACCATGACCTTCTCTGTTGGCCCCCCAAAAGCTGTGGCCCAATTCACCCTAAGTTCTTATTTTTTGGCATGAGCTCAGCCCGCAGAAGTCAGGGCTGGGCATTGGGTTTTTTTTAAAAAACCAAACTTAAGGGCCAGGTGGCTCATACCTATAATCCTAGCACTCTGGGAGGTGAAGTGGGGGGACCGGCTGAGCTTAGGAGTTCCAAGGCCATTCTGAGCAAGAGCAAGACTCCGTCTCTAAAAATAGTGTTGTGGCGGATGTCTGTAGTCTCAGCTACTCAGGAGGCGGAGGCAAGAGGATTGCTCAAACCCAGGAGTTTGGGATTACTGTGAGCAAAGCAGACACCACAGCACTCTACCCAGGGTGACCAAAAAACCCCCCAAAACAAAAAACCAAACTTAACACCCCCCAACCTGCCCCCCAACACATTTTTTCCCTGTTGGAACAGCTGTGATTACGGAGGAAGAAGTTCCATTTTTAGGGGCATCCCTCCCTTGAAGAGTCCCAGGCTGTGAGAATTACCTCCAGAAATTTTATTGGTTTATTTGTTTAATGCTCAATTTATTAATCTCATAAGGCTAACAAACAAAACTCTGAAAACCAATTTTGGGGGGAGCATTTGAAGATGGATTACAAATCTGATTAATTTCTCTTAAGTCACTGAAAACTGCAGAGACACATGAAGCACAGCTGATTCCTTCACCTCCATTAAAGGTGGCTTCCTAACATCCTGAGGCACTTCGGCCTCTCCAAGCAGGTCTTCACTTCCAGATCTTAAGAGTCCATGTGCTGGACCTGGAAACCTGGCTCTATCCCTTCCTACCACTGGAATCTTGTACAAGTCCCTTCTCTTGAGTCACAGTATCCTCATGTGTCCAAAAGGGATAATGCTAGAGGCTGACTTACAGTGCCATGCACATGAGATGGGATCAGCAAGTGGGGTCATGATCACTGTCATCACCTCTCCAGGACTTCCAGCACCTTCACCACCCTTAGAGTGGAAGCTCCCTTACCTCCTCCTCACTGCCATTCCCACACCCCATGGCTGCACTTTATAGTTTATGTTGCCCTTGATGGGTTCTCAGAACAGTATGTGCTTTTCCACTCTCAGTGGGCCTCCTCTGCCCTTGAGATAACCCTACTCATTCCCTCTCTCACTAGCCTACTCTACCCTTCTCCACCTTCCTAACCACTCCTACTCAGTGGTCGTTGTCACCTCCCATTTCATAGAGATAACAGGTTTGGGGAGAAACACCCAAAGTTCTGTCTTGCCTCCTCATCAAGTCAAATCAGATTACATACTCCCTTTGCTTCAGAATGTTCAGAGCACCCGATGATTTCTAATTGTTAAGTCCAAAGACCTAATTGTGGCACTTGAGGCCCCACCCACTCCACCACACCTGGGTTTAGAGACAGGCTTCTTGCCTCCTTAGCACTTAAAATTCTATCTGCTTCCAAGGCCTATCTTCTTTCCCCTCTTACTTTGCTTCTTAAGGAAATCCTCTTCATTCTTTAAGTCCCAATTCAAAAGTCACCTCCTCTGTGAAGCCTTCCCTGATGCCCATAGTCCTAGATACTCTCTAGCTACTTATTTGTTTGAAGCCCCTAGTGACCTAGAAATCAGACGCCAGGTCTAATTCACCCCACCCCAAGCTCTGGGATTGAAGAAGTAGTCAGTGAGTGTTTGTTGAATGAACAACCTTGTGAAAATTGAAAGGGGCAGCCAGGTAGGTACAAGAAAATATTAAATACTCTGCTTCAGGGGTTAGAGAACACCTCCAGGTAATAAGATACGTGAATTTGTCCTCCCTGTCCCCTACCTCCTCCACAACAATATAACTTGGGATCTAGTTTTCTAACTTCTTATCAATGAAGTTCTAGGCATGCCTCTTACTTAGACCCAGGGGTGCCATGTGCATACTAAATGACTCCTCTAACCATAACTGGACCAGGCCTGGGTAGCTGACTCTAGGTGGACCAGTTGGACCCTCTGTCCTGTATCCCTTCCTTCCTCTGCTCCCTCCATAGCTTTGTCAGCCCCCAGCCCATCTCTGGGAGTGTGGCTTTCCACAACTCCAGCACCAGTGGCGTGGCCCTGGGTAATTCATACTCCTTCTTTGAGCCTCAGATGTATCTTCTGTGAAGTGGGGGAGTTGGGTAATTTGGAATCTGCGAGGTTTTAACCCCTATGGGAAAGCTTAGCCCAGCACCCAGGACAGAAGGATTTCCATGGGGGTGTGCTCCCTTCTCTTCCCAGTCTAAGTCTCACTATGGTGCCTGATGCAGCCTCTGGAACTTTCTCTTCCTCACCTCCCACTTCAGTCTGAAGCCCCCTTAATGATATTGTTGGGTATGTGCTCTCCCTGTCTGTCCCTTTGTAGGTATGACCTTCTGTCAGAACCTCACCCATGGGGACCATGGGGCTTGGCCCATAGAGCCACATCCCTTCTGTCCCCACTGGCTGCACCTTCTCAAATTCATCCAGCTCTGGAGGTGGCCTGAGCTGGGCTCTTTAGAGATGCTTGGGGCACAGAGTTAGCCCAAACTCATCTCCTGGCTGCTGGCAAGTGTGACATGTGCCTTGATGGGGTACTGGGGCAGGCACAGCAAGCTGAGAGGCACAGAATGCAGCAATAGGCAATCTGGACAAGAGCTGGCGACTTCCTGGAAAAGGTGACATGCTACTGATTTTAAAACCTGGTGCTGGAACAGGACTAGCTGCCTGACCTTGGGGAAGACACCTCCATTCTCTGAACTGTTTTCTCATTTGGAAACTGGGATTCCCACCTTACAGGTAAGCACTCTAAATACATTACAGTGTGGATTCCTTGTGCTACCTCCTTCCTAGGCTGGTGACAGGACCCCAGGATGATACAGCTGTGAGCACTTAGCACAGCCAGTGCTCAGTGTGGGGGCTACTGTTCTGACGGCTGGTGGGACTGTGCAGTCTGTGATGATGCTGGTTGAAGGATGAGCAGCAGTTCACAGGAGCTGAGGGGACAGGACCCTAGATACTCTTGGGTGGCTGCTGCTAGCCTCAGCCTGTCACTTGGCTGAGGGAGCTGCCTGGCATCCTCCCTGCAGGCCTGCCTGACATCTCCCCCACGTGCCTGCTGCGTCCTTATCATTCCGGGGGTAGCTGGTTTTTATTTTGAGACAAAAGGGGCCTGCTGATGGGGGATCCAACTCAAACCAGCTGCAAACATCTGCTTTGATGCGGCAAAGAGCAGCTAGGCGAGCGTGGCGGGAGCCGCAGGCAGGGGCCCCGGTGCGCGCGTCAATCACGCGGCTGGAATGTGCGGTGTGGCCTCTCCGGGCCTCGCTGCGCCAGGGCGGGTCCTGCCTGGAGAGCTGCCCCGCACTTCCTGCGGGCGGGCGGCAGATGCAGCTGTGCGGAGCCTCGGCCCTTTGATCCGTCCTGCGCTGTGCTGTTGCTGTCGGGAGCCCCGGTGGGGCTGGAGGTCACTGGCCAGGGGCAGGAAGGGACAGGGAAGGACAGACACAGCTAGGAGCTCAGGAACTATCCAGAAGCCAGAGACAGAACAGTGAGCAAAAAGGACAGTGCCTATGTCCTTCCACCTCCAGCTTCCATTGGTACAGGTGAGGGTAACAATAAAGTTCATCTATTTTAACAAATAGATGCATCTATCGCATAAGGAGTACCACAAATGGTGACAATGTGGTGAAGAAAATTGGGAAGAGCAATGGGGCTGCAATTTCAGAAAGGACAGTCAGTCGAAGGCTACTGAGCTGCTACATTCCAGCAGTGACCTGAGGGAGGGTGTGTGGAATATGAGGGGAGGGTTCCAGGCAGAGGGAACAGCAAATGAAAAGGCCCTGCAGATGGGGGGCTGTAGACTGGCCTGGGGACAGCCTGTGAGGCAGGAGCCAGGTTGGTGTGGGGGGTGCCAGCCTGAAACTTTAACCATCTCCAGCTTTGTGGGAGCAAGGGTGCCGGTGGGGCAGGGAGCAATTGGGAGGTGATGGTGATAAACCAAGCAAAGGATGAGGTCCCTCAGTCCCAGAGAGCAGCAGAGGTGCTGAGAGGCAGTCCCACCCAGAAGAGGGTGCTAGAGAAAGGACTGAGGCAGGTATGAGCCCAGGGTCTCGGGCTGGAGTTGCCATTGGATGAGAGGGAGACTGGTGGGGTGGGGCAGGGCTGGGAGATAGCTCTGGACATGTTGGGTCTGAGCTGTCTTCTAGTCAGCCATGTGGATATGCCTAGGAGGCAGCTGCTAGGGTGAGGTCCAGGCTGGGGACACTGTGGGGGCCGCTGGGATGGAGACAGGCAGATATATACACACCCCTACAAAGTGAGCTGCTGTGTTCATGTGGCTGGCACCTGACAACTGGTTTCCCCCCCTCTGGGGCTCTGACACCTGAGGGAACCATGCTCTTTCTTCCCCAAGATTCTCTTTCCCATTAGTGATTCTCTAGGGACTAGACCATGTCAAGCCCCTCTTACCACCTTCCCACACCTCCCTTCGATCAGGCTCTAAACTGGTCCAGGCTCAAGATGCCAGCTAGGCGTCAAATCTCTGTGAGCCCTGTGCCAGGTGCCACCCTAAGGGCTTCCCTGTACTATTCCATGGCCTTTGGGTTGACTCTTTTCCCTCTTTTTTTCTGACCCTTCACTGGCAAATTCATTTATTCACTCATCCATCTAACATTTATTGAGACTCTACTAAAAGCCAAGGCTTCTTCCTCCTCCCGCCTGCTTTGAGCTGATCACAGGTGCCTCCCCCCATTCTCACTGAGCTCACCAGCTTAGTTGCCAAATCTAGCATCATCATCATTATTATTACTTGCCAAGATTGTTTTCTACATACCAGGCCCTGTGCTTTATTTGCACATGCACCCTTCCCCAGTAGGAGCCCTGAGAGGGAGGTGCCTCTGTTCTCACTACCAGAGAAGAAAGTGGCACTCTCAGAGAGGGTGACACAGTGGCCCAGCATCACAGCTGGGGGGCCACAGGGCTCCAGAGCTGCTCCCAGCCTCTCTGCTGGGCTTTCTCGGCCTGTTTGAGAAGTCCCTCCATGCTGTCCACCTCCTGGAACAACTTTGCACTTGGTCCATCAGCCTTGGGACTATGCCCTGGGCTGGGGCTGGGGCACAGTTACAGAAGTGGGGGCTATGGCATTTGTAATCCAAGTGGCTGACAACACAGTTGGAAGATGAGAAACCCCCTCACCATGAGACGTAGAGGCCTCTGGATTTTTCCCTGGGGTCCTACATGGCCAGAATGGGCCTAGCCCAGACCTGAGTGCCCAGGAAGGGCTAGAGGATCCAGAGTCCAGTCTGATGAAGTGCAAAGTGCCAGGTGGAGGGCAGAGCTGGGGGTCAGGAAAGCCTTTCAGGAAACATCGAGGATTTTAGAGAATCCAATGGGGGAAGTGATGGAGCTGGGATGGGAAGGGTGTGTCTGACTCCAGAGTCAGGATAGTCAAGATGCCAGCTGGGCATCAAGACTCTGCGAGTCCTGTGCCAGGTGTCGCCCTAAGGGCTGCCCCTGTACTATTCCATGGCCATTATTTCCCTAAAATCATTTTCACTAAGAAGGGGTGTGTAGAAGAAGAGAGGCCGGCAAAGGTGTAAAGAAGATGGAGGCCATTTTCAGGGTTATGGAAAACAGTGGGTCAGGCTGGAACACGAGTGAGAAAGAAGAGTCAGGCTGGAGGTCTTGAATGTTGGGGTAGAGAGGGTTGGTCAGGTCTCTTTTGTTCTCATCTAATCATCCATCCACCCACCCACTCACATAGCCACTCAGCCAGCTATCTATCCTTCTACTTACACATCTATCTACCCATCTATCCATCCACCCTTCCACTACCCATCCATACACCTGTCTCTCACTCATTCACTATTTCACCCATCTATCTTTCCATCCACCTACACATCTATCCACCTGTTCCCCATCCATCCACCTACCTATCCTCTCAACTATCCATCCACCCATCCATCCACCTGTCCACCCATCCGCCCATCTATCTACCCATCCATCTATCTACCTATCAATTTGTACACCTGTACTCCCATCCATTCCCCTTCACCCATCTATCCTTCTGTACATTCACTCATCCATCCATCCATTCATCCAACAAACACTTCAGTACTTGTTCTGTGCCAAACTCTGTGCCACGATACTTCCTCTTGAAAGAGCAGAAACTAACTGCCCTTCACTACAAGGTAAGACTTGATTCCGTAAAGCATTTGTCTACATCTACCATGACCAGGCTCTGTGCTAGGTGATGACAAACCAGGGGGAACAAGATGCAGGGTCACAGCTCCCAGGACCCACTGATAGAATGGGGAATGAGGCTTTTGAAGGGAGAGGAGTCTCTCAGCAGGAGAATCCTGGAGTGTGTAACAGCTGACCCAGCTGAGATTTTGGCCCTACCTTTCTGACAGAATGGATTTTGGACTCTCTGTACCTAGACCATAGCAGTTAATTAGAGTTGTATCAACACTGATAAACTTCCTCTGAGCTAGTGTTTTTGGAACAAACTCCATTAAAGCAATTTAATTTTTTGATTAATTTTCTTTTCTAATACAGTTAAATAACTTATAACTTTTCCCATTATTTCCCTAAAATAATTTTCATTGAGATAAATTATTTTTCTTGAAAAAAAAATCTCAGGAAAACTTTGCTCTGTCATCAGGTTTGAGCCTGTACTGGTTCTTACTGACAAGACTTTCTAGTCATTAATTTGTGACAGTGACACATTTTAACATTAGTTTTACTGTTGTCAATTGCATTTTGAACTGATGATTTTACCAAGTTGAATCTTCCCCAGGCTCTGAAGAATGGTTTTCAGTGTCACCAACAAAATCACCAAAGTTCACTACCACAAATTGTACCAGGCAGCTGATGAAAACACACTCGGGGTTAAAACCACTGGGTCAAGACAGTCTTGGGGGTGTCATATATTGGATGTAAATGTCCAGCTTCAGTTGGGCCCCCACAGATTAAGTGTGCTCTTTCCTGCCCTTGAGAGACTTAAAAATAGTGATGATACCTCCCTCTCTTGGTTAAGCCCCCAACATTCCTGTGGCTGTTTCTCCACACTTTGGTCACCCTCTAAATGAGCCTGAGTTTGTCCATGCAGCCCTTGAAGCAAGGGGCCCTGTAGAGGGGAAGACCGGCCATCTCCTCCCTTACTTCCCATCCTAGTTCCTCTGAACACGGCCACAGATAGCACCAGCTTTGCTGTCCGGCCACAGGGGGCCTCCTCACCCAGTCTCTCAGGAGATCTGGACCAAGCCTCCTCCTCACACCCCCCACACTTGCCCTTGTGCCCCTGGTACATTCCTATTAGATGTTACACTTCCAGGAGACAGCCTGTAGCTTCACAGCAGGGGCCACCCCCAAGGTAGGAGTTCTTTCCTTCTACAGGTCAGCTCCGCCTGGCAGGAAGCCACCACACTGTCTTGGTTTCCCAGTGGTTGGGGACAGGGAGCAAATGCCCCCAGAGGATTGGGAGCCTGATACCTGATTCCAAGCCAATGGCCTGTGTGGGCTGGGCTGACTCACAGCTGTAGTGGGTGGGCAGAACATGTCCCCCACGCTGAGCCACCCACAGGGGCCAGTCAGAGTGACCTGTGAAGTGGGTGAAGGAGAGAATCGTGCAGCAGAGAGCAGGCTCCATGCGGAGCCGGGGTGGGGCGGTCAGAAGGAGGAATTCTAAAGGAGCCACTTGGAGGTGTGGGTGGCATTCATTTCCTACCCACAGCTGGAGACTCTATAGGACGCAAGAAGAGGCTCTGGGAGACCGCATCTACAGCCCGGGGTCTTCGGCGTGCCTGCACTCCGGCTGGGGGTGGGCACGGCGGGTCAGGCCCGGCGCCGACTGGGCAGGGCTCGCCGCCCGCCCGTTTAGTGGGTAACTGATCGCCTCACGCCCCGCCCCAGCCACCCGCCGCCCGCTCGAGCCGCTTAATCACCGCCGGCCCGGCCGCATTAGCATAGTAATGGCCTTTAAATTGAGCCTCTTTGTTTTTTAATTAAGCTCCCAGCAGGTACAGAGAAGAGCGATTATTGAGGAAGCTGCCAGCGCTAATCGCCCGCAGTCATTTGACAATTAAAAAGCGCCCAGCATTAACCCTTTCTGGGAGCCCGCAGCAGTTCCCCCAGCATTTATCTAGCACCAGCTGTGTGCCTGGCTTCCTGAAGGGATCTGCAGCCCCTGCCCCAGTAACTCGGAGAGGTCCCTGCTAACACTCCATTTTGTTGACGAGTAAACTGAGGCACAGAGAGTGGAGGTAACCCGCCCAAGACACATAGCTTGGATGTGGAAGAACGAGTATTGGCAGACAGGTTGTTAGAGATGTCCAGCTGCCTGGTCTTGGCCCCCTGCCCTGCCCTCGGCTTGGAATTCTGTACCACTTGCCAGTCTGGCAAAATCCTTCTTGTCCTATTAAAGCTGAGGTGGGCACTTCCTAACACCCGTGGCCTGGAATTCCCAGAGCATCCTCCCCTTCCTGCCTAGTTCATCTCTTCCCTAAATCCTTATGTGGTGCTTACTGTGTGTGTGTGAGGAGGTGCTGGGGACAGCTGAGAACCAGCCGTTGGGAGACAAGTGGATGGGAAGGCAGCTACAATTGCTCCTGAGTTCACACTGGGGTTGCGGGTGGGGTGTGAGGAAGAGAAGGCTGCTCTCCAGAAAACAGAGGTTTGGGTTCAGACAGGGAGGAAAGAATGGGCGCAGAGGCCAGGAGCAGAGGAAACAGTTGAGTGCAAAGGCCCAGAGACCCGATAAGCTTAACCCAAAACAAAAGTGCCCAAAGGTGTTTGGGGGCAGGAAGCAGTGCACTGAATAGGAGGTGGCTGGAGCGTGCGGCAGCCTGCCAGAGTGTGCAACGTCTTGCAGACCATCTACTTTTAAATGTTTTATTTTAAAAATAATTGTGTTTATTTTGAATAGGTAATGCATTCCACCGTATAATACTGAGATGTACAAGTACAAAGGGGTGTTCGCTGCATCCTCTCCACCCTCCAGCACAGCCATCTAGGCCCCTCCCTGCCTGAGACACATCGGGCAACAACTGTGGGCTGCAGCCAACCTTCTCCTCCCCAGGTGGCCAGAGGTAAAACATCTGTCTGTCCTGAGCCCAACTTACCCCTACAGCCGTGCCCTGCAGAATCTCCTCTACTATTTTTCTTTTTGTAATGAGGACTGCTTCGGGGTTTTGTCTAGCCTTTTTGGGACTCAAACACTGATAAACTCTGCAACTGTTCTGCTCCTTGTTCCCGTGTCCCCCCCCTTTCCCCATATATGTGGGAGATGACTCCAGGGCCTTAGAGCACGGATTTCACAGCTGCCTGAGGCTTGGTTGTGAGGCAAACCCTAATTTATTTAACCTGTGCCCATTGACGGCCTTTCCAACCATTTAAAGGGATTTTTGTCTTAATCTCAAGCACCCTGGGAAGCCATTGAAAAGTTCTAAGTTCGGAGTGGCCTGAGTAATTTACATTTTAAAAAGATCTTTTCGGGGCAGCACCTGTGGCTCAGTGAGTTAGGGAGCTGGCCCCATATACTGAGAGTGGTGGGTTCAAACCCAGCCCCGGCTAAACTGCAACAAAAAAATAGCCGGGCGTTGTGGTGGGCACCTGTAGTCCCAGCTACTCAGGAGGCTGAGGCAAGAGAATCACCTAAGTCCAAGAGCTGGAGTTTGCTGTGAGCTGTGATGCCATAGCACTCTACCAAGGATGACAAAGTGAGACTCTGTCTCTAAAAAAAAGATTATTTTCCAGTGTGAAGTGGGACCAGGGATGGGGTAGCACTGAGTGAGGGTGGGAGGACAGAGAGGTGTGGCTGGCGCCCTATAGGTAATAGGCACAGGGTCCTAGCAGGGGTGGGAGTAGAGGGCTGGATACTAGAGAGCAATCTGACAGGGTGTTCATAAGTGGATGGGGCTGTGAGATGGGTGGGAGGAGCCCAGGGGGCTCCCTTGCCTGGTGGTTGGCCCAGCATGGCTGACACAGACACTCAGGGTGGTGGAGGGGGTACCATATGGAGATGCCAGATGTGTCATCACACCAGTCTCACCTGACTCACTGTCACAGCATCCATTCATCGCTGGGTCAGGCTCTTGTCCAGATGCCCAGGGGAGAGACATGATCTGAGCTTGACTCCCCTATTGCCAGGCTCCAAGCCTCACTTCTACTTGTTCATACTTCTCAGGGCCCTGGTGCTTGTGGCCCTGACACTCCCACCCCCATCCCAGACCCCAAGCTGAGCTGGCATTTGTGAAGACGGCAGCCCTGAGACAGCCTGGCAGCTTCCTTTTTATAACAGTAGAGGAGATTCTGCAGGGCATGGGTGTGGGGGTAAGGTGGGTTCAGGACAGACAGAGATGTTCTACCCCTGGCCACCAATGGGAAAGAACCCCTTCTCTGTCCTTGGCTCCCTGGTTAGGGGCAGGCTATTGATGCCCTGGAGCCCCCTGCACTGCCCCTGAGGCAATGTCCCTGACTTGGAGCTAGAGATGCCCCCCTACAAGAGGAGGTGAGGTTGGAGCAGTCAGGACCACCCCCTGGGTGCTTTGTATCCTGTGGAAGGAGGATGGAACACACAGTTCTGCAGGCATCTAGGGGTTAACAGTCCGCCCACCCCCATCTATCAGCCAGCATCTCCCAAACAGACGGACAGACAAGGCAGCTGTCCAAACAGGGCTGTGTACCTGGCCACAGCCGCAGAGAGGACAGGGCAGCGGCTGTTTACTCTGCTCCTTGCCCCCGCCACAGGCACACACACTCACTCACTGGCAGGGCATGTCCAAGTGGTCCCCCTTCCACTGTGGGATGCGCCCTCCACCCTTGCCCCTCCCACCACTCCTGAGTGAGCAGATTCCTAAATGTTCCTCTCAGAGATGAAGGATGTCCTTCCATGAGACTCTGGGCTGGGGGGTCTCCAGGAAATGGAGACTGAAATGGCTGATTCAGTCATCTGAGCCTGTGGGTGGGAGAGGAGCAGTAAGGCACTGAAGGAGGGGGCTCTGTGCTGGATTCCAGCTATGTCCCCAATAGCCCCTCCTTGCCCATTTTCACAGAGCAGAAGCTGAGTGCCTAGGAGCTGGGGAGCCACCACCTCAAACCTACCTCTAGGAATCTGTGTGCTCAGGACGGGGACATGGCTGCGAAGGGAGCTCTGGAGCCTGCCCTATTCTCCCCACATCATAGCTCCTGAAAAAGCCCCACCTCAACCCTCTTCAGTACTTCCAAAGAAACCGACCTTGTTTGGCCCCAAACTGTGTCTCCTGGTCTGTCTCCACCTTCCTGATGGTGCCAACAGCCACCTTTAGTCCCTGCCTGAGTGATACCCTGGTCCTCCCACTCTGTCCACACTTGTCCCCACATTTGGCCACCATAGGCTCTGGTGCAACTCTCAGATCTGATGCTCCTCCCTGGTGGTGTTTGTGGGACTGGTGTGTTGAGTGCCCCCAAATCCTAACCAGCATGCTGTGCCCTCCCTGCTCCTCTGCTGGTGGATCCCCATTCCCTTTCCCAGGTCCCCTCAAGTGCCCTTGCCCTTGGGAGGTGCTCTCATCCCCTCTGGGCTCCAGACCTGACCAGCACCAACAGCACCTCTTCCTGAATGTGTGTGCCAGGCTCTGGCCAGTTCTAGGACTGATCTAATTTCCCCACAAGCCTGGAAGGCAGGGAAATGAGTATTCCCATTTTACAGATGAGAAAACTGAGTCTTGCGCCAAACCTCCCAGCTGCAAAGTGCCAGAGTCCCAAGTAAGAGAGAATGGGGCAGGTGGCAGCCACGTTCAGTGTGTGATTTGGCAGAGGACGAACAGACACTTTTTTTTTTTTGAGTAGTTCTCAAACAGGCAGTGAGGGGTGCAGAGTTCTGACCAAGTCCCTGCTGCCTGGTGCCACAGGCCTGTGCACCTCATCACACCCTGGCAGTCACCTGCCTCACTTCCAAGGTATGTGATGAGAGCAAATGCTCCCGCTCATTTGCACCTTGCTAAGGGGCACTGAGGCTCAGAGAAGGCAGGTCCCACCTCCTCTGGCCAGGGCAGTGCAGCCAGGATAGAGTCCCAGGCTATGTGCCCCCCTCCTGAAGGCCAGGCCTGGACTGTTCCTCAGCACCCCACACCCAATGTGACATCTTTACGGCACATGCTGGGCCTGTGAAGGCCTGAACTGGGCGAGGGGGAGGCAGGACATCTCTCAAGTAACGGATTGTAAATTCCTGGGCCCCAACTTCCATCCCTAACAACCTCCTCCCGGGGCTCACGGTGCCTGTCCCTTCGCAGCCAATTTAAATGAGGGGTCCCAGACCCTGGGCGTAAAGCATTCCAGACTTGGGAGAGGGGGCAACTATTGTTTCCCTGGGAAAAAATAAAATAAAATAAAATCAAGTGGGTCTCTGCAGCTTCTAATCACTCTCACATGTGTGGCTCGGTTCCTGCTGAGGACAGCCCTCTACAGTGTGTGAGCCCCTTGGGGGCACAAACCCTACCCTCAGAGCTGGGGAAGGAAGCCCCTGACTCCCATTATACAGTGGGAGAAACTGAGGCAACGGTGGAGCTACCAGACACTGGCTCTCATTTAATCCCCCACTAACCTCCTGCTGTGGCCACTGAGCCCATTTCACAGAAGGTACAACTGAGGGCCTTGCTTAAGGTCACTAGCCAGTATGTGGCCCAGCCATGATCTTCTCTGGCAGAAAGGCCTAAGGGATCTGACCATGACTCTCCCAATTCCAGGACTGGAGGCCTCTGCCCCTTCAGTGTGGCCTCCCCACATGAAGATGGGACATCGACAATCGCGGCAGCTCAACCCCAGCAGGTCCACCACAGCCGCAGCTGGAGCCTGGGAGCATCAAGGCTGGTTTTTAATAAGGAAGATGAATTTACTAGGAAGCCCCAGTCTGGGAGGAGGGGGTGGTGGAGGGTGCAGGCCCCTGTTCTTGCTGCCGTTCTGGTGGGAGGGGAGTGAAGGCCTGGCCAAGTGGCCTCTGGGCCGCTGGGGGCCTGGGCTGTGGGGGGTCGCTGCTCCGGCCTGGAGGGAGCCGGCTCTGTGCGGCCCACTCTCTCTCCCCAAGTAAGCCCACAGGATATTGCGCTGCCTTTGTGTGCCTGGCGACCCAGCTGCTGGTTATTGAAAAATTCCACCGCGCGGCACAGGGCAGGCCCGCTGACCCCTCATCCCGGGGCGCGCCTATCTTTCAAAAGATACGGGATTAGAGAGCCAGACCCGGCCTGGAGCAGAGCCCCGTCTGGGGTGTCTGTGTTTTCGTGGCCTCTCGGGATCCTGGCTGGAGTGGGCTCTTGGCGCAGGATTTAATTAGTTGGAATCAGCCTGCGATTACTGCGGCGACTATTTACCCAGCCACTCTGTAGTCTGAGCTCTGCTCGGAACAAAGATGGGCCCCTCAGCCCCGGCTGGTCAGGCCAGGGGCCCCAGCTGAGTCCGGGCCCAGCTGCCTGGAGGGGAGGGCTGTGGGCCTGGCAGGTCTTCTGCTGGCGCACCTCATTTAGCCGATATTTGTGGGTTTTCACAATGCAAAGCATCTACGTGGAGCTTTTAAAAAATTAAAGCATCTTGAGAAATTTATGGCTGATTTCCGAGTGGGGTCCCCTCCCCCCAGCTCACGGCTCAGCAGTGGTGAAGTAGAGTCGGGTTTACAGGGATGAGACCTAATTCTTGCTAAAGGTGCAGGTGAGTTCAGTGTGGGGCATGCCAGGGTGCCCTGACTGATGCTTCCCTTGCCCTTGCTCTGCCACCTGGATGCCCCCTGGCTGTGTATGTCCTGCACGCCCCTCTAGGTGACCACAGTGGCAGCAGCCAGCTAGGCCAGGGAGGTCTGTGTATGCACAGGGCTTCTGGCCCTCAGGTTTACCCATGCCCTGTGACACGGTAAGTCCTCGCCTCATGTCGTCCATAGGTTTTTTGAAACTTCAACGTTAAGTGAGACAACAATATATAATGAATCCAATTTTTTCCACCAATGTTATAAGGAAACAATGTTGAAGGAAATGATGTTA
Organism: Otolemur garnettii; assembly: GCF_000181295.1. Lineage (NCBI taxonomy): Eukaryota > Metazoa > Chordata > Mammalia > Primates > Galagidae > Otolemur > Otolemur garnettii. Next base: position 29,441,941 of record NW_003852409.1, on the reverse strand, counting down.
TTCAAGGATCTGCTATATATCCTTTCATATAATGTGGCAGTTTCCAAGAACCTATTGATGGTGTATAAGAGAGGGCCTATTGTGCTGCCACCCATGCTACAGATACCACACGGACACGTGTGTGCACATGCCTGTACTTGAGCACATCTAGCTACTCACACCTGCCTCTACATCTGTACCTGTCCATCCCTGCTACTTACACGCCCACATATGCACGGCTGAGACTGTCTGCACTCACGCTGGCCACATATACCTACACGTACACTGACGTGGGCCACCTAAACCAAAGGACTGCATGAAGTGTTCAAGTCAATCTACAGGCTGACCTCTGAGCATGTTCACACATTTACACACACATCCGTACACACACATACGCCTTCACGTTCACCCTCAGGAATACCTGTTGCCTCAGTCATGGGTGTGTATGTCTAGTCATAGGAGGCTGCTGGGGCTGTTTCAAGTGTCTTCCCTGTGGAGAGCTGTCACCTAGGCTCAGAGGCAGGTGCTGCTCTGGGGGGCCTAGCTGGCTTATCTTTTGGGAGGCTGAGGCCAGGCTAGAGACACTCTTTGAAATCAGATTTGGGTTAGGGCTCTCTTAATGCCAGGTTTCTGGGAAAGTTGCCAGGCTGGGTCCAGGACAGGGCTCAGGGTCAAGTCACTGTCAGTTAGGCAGTCCAGCTGCACCCCTAGTATCACCAACACCCTGCCCAGGAACCCTGCCTTAGCCTCCTCTGCATGGCTTTACTCCTTCTACCTAATGACCTCCCTTTCTGCCCTGCCCTAGAGACAACTGATCCCTGGAGCTCACCCCAAGGCACATGGGCTCCCAAGTACAGAGATACTCAGGGACATACCACAACATATACAAGGTGATCATAATGCCATCTCCTTACACAGAGAAACACACAGGTACATGGGAAAGGCAGCCACAGGTATCTGGAGACACATGTGATGTACATAGATACACCCAAAGGAGCACAAGAGAGCCAGAGACACACTAACACTCAAGAACAAAACAAGGGTACAACAGACACACTAAAACAAAGCCACACAGGCCCTGCAGGTGCCCACGCAGGCTACACCCCTACAAGTACATGGACATATAAACACATAAGGTAGACCCAAGGGAAACTCCCTTCTCAGGAGAAGCCTAGGAAAGCTTGGCTGTCTTAAATGTGGCAACTGGGTTATTGCTGGGTGAGCCAGGGCAGCTCAGGCAGAGAGGCCTTTGATGGCTCACAGGTTGAAACTGGTTGGTAGTGAGGCCAGGGCCCTGTAGTGATAGCTGTCCTTCTCCCGCTCTGCAGTCCACAGGAGCCATCCATCCCTGTCTCTGCCCTCTTAGCCAGCCCTGCTTCAGGCCTCACCACCCCTGGCTCCCTCGGCCCACACTTCTCAGACACCACAATGCCCCCACTTGGCCACTGGCTCTGCTTCTACCCTTTACTCCACAGTCTGCCTCCAGGACGCTCTTCCACCTTCTCTGCTGTGCCAGCCGCATTCTCCCTCCACCCCCTCACTTCCCCCTTGGCCTCCTGCTCAGTGCTCAGCTGCCACCAGAGCCCCCAGGCCTGTCACCATCTCCCTGCCCGTTTCTAAACAGTGAACAAACCTGGCTGCGACTCAGTTTCCTCACCCAGTAAAGCATTCTTGATGGCTTAACAATGATGGGAAAGTGTGAAACGCTTTCCCCAAAACTGTGGGTACAAGAAACCAGCTCCCTGCAGCCTTGCCTTCCTGTTTGTCCAGGATCTCCTGCTATGCACCACACTAGAGGTGCGGGGGCCTGGGGGTATGAGGGTTAGGGGGACAGGAGGTGAGGAAAAGGGTCTCTTTAGGGCCTGAAAGATACAGATTTAAATCCTGCCCCCATTTATCTTAGCTTTGTCAATTTGGGCCCATGACTCCACCCCCAGAGCCTCAATTTCCTTATCTATAAAGGGGGAGGTTGTAATCTATCTTTGCAGGGTTCTGGGGAAGGTACAATGAAAGTTGAATGCTGAGAGCCCAGCACAGTGCTCAGGAAGGGACTCCCAACCCTCCCAAATCTGACCCAGTTGCCGCCTCCCACCCAGAGAGAACCCTCTCCCAGTGCTGAGGTCCCCACAGAGCCCTGACCTCAGTGAGAGCTTGTCCCTGAACCCAGGCACTGAAGCATTTCCTCAGCACCTGTTCTGCAGCCCTCCCTTCCTGACCTGCCAGGACACCCAGCCCCCTTTGGTTCCTCGGTCTGCTCACCTTCCAGCCAGCCACGCGTTCGGGGAACCATCTACACCCACAGTACATCTTCTGAACTTCCTCCACAGTCAGCCACACCTCTTCCACTTTCCCTAAACTACCATTTGGTGGAAACACACACAACACCTTCTGAACCCAAGGGCCTCATTCACTGATTCATTTATTGATTCTATTGATCAATGTTTACTGAGCAACTACTATGGGTCAGCTAGTGGCTGGACATCCAAGCTTATACCCACCTCTGCCATTTGCCATATTTCTGGAAACCCTAAGAAGGCATACTGCTTTGGTCCCTCCAATGTATCTTCAGGCTGCTGGTGCCACACCTGCTCTCAAATGCCAGGACCCTCAGGGTTCTGTCTTCTTATGGCTTTGACCATCCCTTAAATGTCAAAAGCCCTCAATGGCAGAGGAGGGTGTGAGCCTCCCTAGTTCCATAGCCCCCTCTTTCTCCCCAGGGACCCAGACCCTCCACCGCCTGTTTCCTGGGCCGCTCTGTGGATGCCTCCAGGGCAGCACCGCCCAATGTGTTTACACCCCAGCTCCCGTCACGCAGCACATGTGCACAAAGATATATGTACCAGGCTGCTCGCTGATGTATCGTGTGTGTGACAGCACAGCCCTGGCAGCAGCCCAAAGGGCTGTCAGTGGGGGAATGGGTTAATAAATCAGAGCTCACCCATTCCCTGGACTGTTAAGTTGTGGTTGCCAAGGCAGAGGTAAATCCCTGACACAGACATGGTAGATGTCCTCAGCCCATGCTACTAAGTGGAACAAGCAAGCACAGAGCAGTTTAGAGAAAATATAGATCCTGTAAAAAGGAAAACCAAGTGAATGTGCACAGAACATGCTTGGACACTTACAGGAAAGGTCTGGAACATTACCCATCAGTCAACTGACTGCCTCTGGGGAAGGGGTAGGGGAAAGGATGAAGATTGTCCCATTTTGTTTGATGTACTTCTGCTCTATCTAGATTTATTTTACAACAAGCAACAGTGATGTTTGTAAGAGAAAAAAAAAAAAGAAAGAAAACAACCAATATGCCATTTCTCCCTAAGTTCACTTCCCTCTGTTTTCCTATGGCTGAGGTCCAGGACCTCAGACCCTTCACCCATACCTCTTCCACTCTCGTTCTGCCTGCATGGCGCTGGCTGCAGGCTCCCATCCCTGCCTGCCCTGCCTAGGCTTTACACTGGCTCTGCACCCGCCTCTACAGCCTCCTATCTCTTTGGGAATGAAAAATGAACTGCTCATAAGTCTTCAGAATCTCTTGGCTTGCAAGCAACAGGAAAGAGTAGCCCTGACCTGCTGGAGTGGCCTCCTAAGTGCTCCTCAGCTGCCGAGCACCCCTGCCCAATGCATTAACATGCATAAAGCAGGAAAAGTGGGGCCCAGAACAGAATAAAGGCCACAGGCACACTTGCTGTTACTGTTATTATTGTGATTACGATTTACCTTTCACATTTCCCTTTTTTTTTGCTGGGCCTTTCTCTGCCCTTCCTCCTACCCATTTTCTCACTGCATCTCCTTCTTTCTAGAAGTGGGTGTGAGGCTCCAGGTGCACGTAAGCAACAAGCTCTCCCTGATCTGACAGGCCCACTCACCTGGCTCAGCTACTTCGGACTCTGACCTCCAGTGTCCTGGCCTGCCCACAGCCCCCAATGCTGTTGGTTGAATGTTTTTCATCCTTCAATGCTAGATTCAATGAGCGCCTCCTCCAGGGAACCTGCAGCAGCTGCCATAACACCCTGCAACCATTCGTTGATTGGGTTGAAGGGGTTGAAGGGGTTCTGAGTCCAGACCCAGTCTCTGTCTCTCAACAAGTCTCTCAAACCTCAGTGTTCCCATCTGTAAAATAGGCCTGGCAGGTTGTTAGGAGGATTACTGAGCACCTTGGCACAGCATATACTTTTGAGGAAAGGGATTCCTCCTCCCATTTTATTTCAGGGGCACACTGTAGCCTCTCAGCAAAAGCTGCCTTTTCACCCCAGGGACAATGATGCAGCCCTCAGGGAGGGCCCACACCCCCCTTCTTGGGAGTGTGTAGGGGTCTCCATGCTGGGAGACACAGCTGAGATGCCTGGGGCTGGCATAGGCTGGCCCTCCAAGGAGGCAGGCTACCCAGGGACTGGTGGGGGGCAGCTGGTGCCTGCTTTGCTCAAAGGCCAGCAATTCTCCACGGCTGCTGAGCGGGTGGAGGTGTCATGTGGACCCCCTCCTCCTGAACACACGCCACCCAGGGAAGGGGGTGGCCTGGATCAGAAAGCGCACCCCCACCCCCCAGCCTAGCACAGGGAGCACGGGAGGGGCCTTTGTTTCTCTGGCTAGAGGGGCTGGGCTACCCCCCTTCTCCAGATGCACCCTCCTGGAGCAGCCCCGCTGGCCGGCGGCCGTGAGCTCTGCGCTGGGCAAGCCTTTTCTCCGACACTCAGTAAATACTCAATACTGCATTAAAGCAATAAATAGTCATTTTAAGGAAACCGAGACTCAATTTAGCCACCAGAGTCAGAAGCAGTGGTTAGCAGGGCTGTGGAATGTCACTGCACAGCTGGCAGCCCCGCCCCTGCGGCTGTAGCCCTACTCCGAGGGGGGAGGTCCAACAATGGGCCATGCCAGGCTACCTCCCCCTACCCCCAAATCAGATTACTGTGGCGGGGAGGAGGACCGGCTCACCAGCAGCTTCTGGGACCTGGAGGAAGCCAGGGAGGGAAGCCATGGTGGAATACCCCACCCCCACCTGGGGATAATAGTAATAATAATACAAATAACAGCAACACTGGCAGTAAGAAGACCAGCATGTCCCTCTTGCTTTCTCCACGCTATATAGGCATCATTTTATTCAATGTTTCTAATGAGACAGATGCTGTTATCCCCACCTCAGAGTGGGGATACTGAGGCTCAGAAACATGAATTACTTTAGTTAAGGTTAGGAAAGCCTTGAGCATTTATGAAGCACCTAGCACGGGCCATGTACTCTCTTAGGGATGTGCCCCCATCCTATCAACAAGGGAAGTGAGGCTTCAAGCTCAGAAGGGCCTTGGAGGTCACACCTCTCAGCTCCTTGCCTATGGCCCCTTGGCCTGGTCTAGAGGGGGAGGTGTGTACTGCTACCCCCAATCCTTGAGCCTGCCTGTCTGACTGGGTGGGAAAGTGGGCTGGGCTGGGTGGGGGGTTTGGGGGGCCTGGGACTGTGACTTGGTCTCCAAGTTATGTGGGCAAAACAAACAAGGCTCCTCTGTGAAGGGCTGGGGCATTTGTGCTCATTGCTATGGAAACTACACAGAGTGTGGGGGAGGGGAGTGTGGCGCTGCAGCTCCCCTTTACAGATGTGAGACCCCCACAGCCTCAGACCTGGGGCCAGCTGTGGGTGGCCTGGAGGCTGCTAGAGGCAAAGGAAGGGTGGCTGGACAGGCATCCTCTACATGGTATCCCCCTGGGCTGTAGTTCAAAGAGCCTGGCAGAAGTCTCAGACATGGGCTCCATGGGTGCAGCTGGCACAGGAGGGCAGAGGAGGCCTATCAGTCAGCATGCACCAAAAATACCAGTCAGAGATAAGAGCAATAACTCCTACGCACCTGCCTAAAAATAGCCCCACTCTGGGAGGCAGAGAGTCCAGGGGATTCCCCAAGAAGGCCTGGCCTGCTGCCTTTGCCCCGTGGGTGGCCTGGTCTAGGATGAACCCATTTCCCAGGCAGGGAAAACCGAGGCCACAGAGAGGGCAAGAGCCAAGCACATCATCTTGGAAAAGGCACTCTCAAGTACTGTGGGCTGGCTATGTGCCAGGCATTGCCTGGCAAACGATCTATAAGCCTGGTGTCATCCAAAACAAATTGGATGATGATGATAGTAACAATGGCAGCAGTGTTTACGATACACTCCTTATGTGCCAGACGCTACCCTAAACACCTATGTGTTTCATCTCATTTTAGAAATAAGGGAAGGATTATTAATATTCCCATTTTATAGATGATAAAACTGAGCCTCACAGAGATCAAGTTCCTTCCCAAGGTCACACAACTGTGGGAAGTGACACAGCTGGGATCTAAACCCAAGTCTCTCTGACCCCAGAATTCTTAAACTTTAGGTTGTTCATCTGAGGCCAGGAAGGCTCAGAGACAGACAGTCACTTGCCCCAGGTCATACAGCAGCAGAGCCAAGATTTAGGAAATCCATGGTTTTCTGACTCCCAGGTCCAGATTCCTCTTCAGGTCTCAAGTGAGTCACCATTGCCAACACTGTCCTCCTTGCCAGCAGGGTTTGGTTGGTGTCTGTTTGTTCTTTCTGAGTGGCATCCCTGCCTTTGCCCCAAACTCCTCTGTCTGTCTGTCCAGGTCTCATGTGAGCCAGGGTTACCAGCCTCCTGTCTGCCCTTGGTGGCACAGCCCCACCCAGAAGAAGCCCAGGCCAGGGCCTCGGGCTGCCTTGTCTAGACACTTCTCGAAACTCGGCAGCGGTGGCCACTCTCGTGGCCCGGCCAGCAACAATGGGTCCTCTGTGCCCAGCTCAGGGCCTGCTCCAATGGGCCGCCCACCGGCTCCCAGCCCAGCCCCACGCTTTCCCACTCATACCTCCTGGGCCCCATGCCCACCCTGGGAGCAGGCATCCTTCCCCTGGAGGGCAGGGCGTGGGAGCCTCCCACAGCCACGCCAGGGAACTGGTTCTGTGGAATTCTCAGGCTGTGTTCCCCGGCTGGGCTGGGTGCCATGAGGTCTCCAGGGGCAGAAGTCAGTCCCTAGTGCTACCTTCAAATGAAGAAGCTTCTGACCCCACTTTACAGCTGAGGAAACTGAGGTTTAAGGGAAATTTCCTGGCCAGGGTCCCTGGGAACGATACGTAAATGAATGTTTTCTGGAAAGGTACAGCAACAACAATAATAATGATAATTATAAGGCCACTGTGGACTGACCAGTCACTAGTGCCAGCCCCATGTGAAGTGCCACACACAGGACGCTCTCCCACTGAGCACAGCCTCCTGGCACAAAGTACCACATTAACCCCACCTGCAAGATGAGAAAGTGGAAGCCAGAGAGGTAAAGTCACTTCATAAGCCACACAGTTGGCAAGTGGCAAAGCAGGGCCTGGTAGTGACACCCAGGCCTGTCTGACTCGGGTTTTCTGTAGCTCACAGAGTGCTGGGGGTCTGAGCTCAAGGGTGGGGGAGGGGTGCAGGGGCTCTGCTGCCCCATAGGTGTCCTCCATGCCTGGTGGGCCCAACTCTGGAGAAAGGCCCCTTCCTGCCGTAGTTCCGCCTCCACAATCCCCACATTGTTGATTCATTAGGTAATTTCCCTGCAAGCACCAGCTGTTCAGAGGGTGGGGAGATGACTGATTGAGGTGGCTGGGGGCTGCGGGGGGGCCACTGGGCCAGGGGCACTGTAGGCCTGTCTGGGCCGGGGCAAAGGTCATGCCTGGCCAGGTGTCCTCCATCCCCTCTGCAGCAGCCACACCTTGCAGGGAACCCTCAGGGCTTCCAGGATAGTGAGGGGGAGGCCAGCCCCTCCCACCAGGGCCTGGTATTCCCAGGTGCCTGCTCAAGGCTGGCCACAGCCCCACCGCAGGCTGTTGGAGGGGGTAGCAGGCGGTCGGTTGGGGCCGGGTGCACCCATAGGGCCCTGGGCTCTGTGGTTGGTAGTCCAGCTAAACTGGGGCAGTTGGGTGGGAGGGAAGGGCCTCCCTGTCTACCCCTCCTCTGAGGGCGCTTCTCCATGGCCTCTGGGGCTGTTAAACCTGCTCCACTGCCCAATAAACAGACAGCGACTCAGCTCCATGCCCCCCTACACCCAGAGCAGCTGCCCCTCCCAGCTGCTGGGCCTGCTCTGCTACTCAGAAACCCTTCCTGTCCTGCTAGGACTCTGGGAAAGAAGCTGACAGGGTGTCCAAGCTGGCCTCAGGGTCACCCTGTGTCAGACCATCCATGTTGGCCTCAGAGGCCACCCTGGGTGGCATGTGTGAACTGCCATTAGAGGTTGTCCTGTGAAGTGGTCCTGAGCAGGGAGTTTTCCATCCTTTTTCCTCCCCGGTGGCTACCTCCCTCCCCCCGACCCCCACCCCAGACTGCACATCTTAGTTAAGACGTTGCTTTTACAGGGACGCCTTCTATGGGGTCCTCTGCCTGGTCAGGGGCTTCTGCTCTGACTCTCCAGCGGCGGCCTGGAGGTCACTATCACAGTACCTCCACAGCACCCACCTCTTTTATCACTTGTGGCCCAGGCCAACCCAAGGACCACAGCAGGCACTGGCTTCAACTGGCTTCTTGACAGCTGCCATTGTAGCCACACTAGGTGCTTGGAGAATCCCAGCTGTTAGATGAAGGAAGAAAGGGACAGATAAATAGAACTAGGCAAAGACCCCTCACAAGAGTTCACACTGGCCCTCTACAATCATGCTGACACGCACACTGGCCCTCTACAATCATGCTGACATGCTTATCTCCAGCTCCTCTGTGGTGTTTACGGAGTTCCGGGCTCTTGGAATCTCACGGTTACTACCCGAGCTTACAGATGAGAACACAGAGGCATGTAGATTAAGTGACAGACACAATCTTACAGTGGTTGGACCTAGGCCAGTATCCCTGTTAATTGCTATACTATTTACATTGGCCTTAGAAATCACTTCCTGGGCAGCTCCAAGCAGGGGTACACTGACCACAGAAAGCTTACGTTGCTTTGGCCACACCAGGACAAACTCTCAGGCTAGTGGAGACACCTGCATACAGGATGACCTCTAAATCAAAGCTAGTCTCTGCTGCCAGAAGAGCCAGCAGGGGCCCTGCCCTGACCTGTGTGTGGAAGAGGCTGGATGAGCCACTGCTGGCCCTGCTAGGACAAGGGGGGCCCAGCTGGGGTGCAGGAGGGCCTCCTGGGGACAGCGTGAAATTGCTATTCTCTACTAAGGGGCTGCTGCTGGAGGGAGCCTTCCTGGCCCAGCTGGGAGGAGGTCAGCGGCCGCCCCTGGACATGTTCTGCCTAGGCCTGGGACCCTCTTCACCACCTGCCCAGCACTGGTGGCCAGGACAAGAACCAGACAGGCCTGGGGCAAGAGTTGCCTGAAGCTGTCATGTTTGGTGGGGGAAGGGGGCCCATTCAGGCCTCTGACAGGGCCCTTATGGGGCCAGACAAAAGACATTGGCTCCCAGCAACAGACAGAAGTGTGCCTGAGTGTGTCTGGGTTTGAGTGTCTGCATGTGTTTGCATGCCTAACGGCCCCCCATCCTGTGTCCCAGCCCTGGGCCTGGCCTGCCTTATCCCAGGTGGGGCCTCTAGGTGCATCTGGCCCTGGTCCTCCCTCCCTCCCTACCAAACCAGGCCTGAGAGGGACAGGGGCCTTTCCAAATTTGCACACTGGCCTCTCCTGCTGCAATTAATGCAAATGACTTTCCAAGGTTTTGGCTTGATAATTTGATTATTTGTTCGGCATTTATCTTAAGCAAAGTGGATGACAAATAACTGCAAACTAATGTGATAAAAACCATTTATAAAGCTGCCTTGTTCGGGGGCCTTCCCCTAACTATTTATGACAAGGTAATAATGCTGCCGTGTGCGTCCGCCTGACTTTAAATTGGTTACTTAGAGGCATGATGGATGAGGGGCGAGGCTACCTTCTTCTGAGGAGAGCTCCTGATTTCTGATCTCATTTTTGAGGATAATGAATTATATCTAATTAGTCCTTCCCAAATCTAATCAGGAGGTGGGAATTTGGACTGGAAGGGGGGGTGCTGACAGGCAGCAGGGAGGGCAGAGGGTCAGCAGGCAGGGTGCTCCCAGGCCTGGAAGACTGGGAGAGGGGCAGACCAGACTTGAGCCTACTCCCCATGCCCTTGCCAAAGGGATTGAGAGTTGATAAGTCACTCCCTGGCTTGAGACTCTTTTTGATTCCCTTTCTCTAAGCCCCAACAGCCCCCCCGCCCTCCCCCATTCCCACAACCCAGCCTCCATACTCCCCAATCACAGCCCCTTGCTCAGGCCTCCCTGACCTCTGCACTCAGCTGAGGATTCCCTCTGCCCTTTACACCTAGAAATCTCTGACTTGGTTGTCCCTGCTCAGGTCCCTGCACCCCTTTCTGGAGAAGATTTCTCCCGTCCCACTGCTTCTTCCCCCAAGCAAAGACTCAAGTATTCATCCTTCTCTGGAAGCACTGATCACTGGACTGCAAGCCCACACTAGACCTTGCTAATATATGAAGACAGCACCCCTTCTCTGGCTAGACATAGCCCAGTGCCAGGTGAGCACAGTACAGGTGGATTCCAGTGCCCCACTCACCCCCTTAACTGGGTGTTCTTGTGCAGCAAACAACCTGCATAATAGTACATGGACAGCCCTAGGTGATGTCACAAAACTGGGCGCTGAGGTTCCTTTACTTATCTTTGTGTGTTCTGTGCCTCATACAATGGTCTGCATGCAGCACAGCCTCACTAGTGGCTTGCTGGATCCCTGACTGATTGAATGAATGAATGCTTAAGATCCTCCCACTTATAAAACTCTGGCTCAGGAGCTGCAGGACCAGGGCACCCATACCCCTGTGAAAGTGACAAGGGTTCCACAGTGAGCCACCCTTCCTGATGAGGCTTTTGGGATCCAAAGCCTATGAATCTCCCTCTCCCCTCCACCCCCCTACCCTGGCCTAGAATGTAGACAGACAGCTACTGCTTCCACAGATAAGGTGACCCTGGCATGAATAAGTCGCTGCCAGGTAGCAGACTTATATGTTATAAGCAGAGTTCTGTTTGCGGAGAACTAGAAGTATGATCAGATTCCGAAGTACACGTTGCCTGTTTTGTGCATTTTGCATGTTGTATCAGACATATGCCCACCCTTTAAAAATACTCTCCAGAGTTTTTATGCACTACCATATTTATGGGTTTTAAAAATCTCATTATTTTCCTTCACAGTCTTATGTCCACTTTATCAAACAGGTGATGTCTACTTTTGTGAGAAGAATGTGGTAGTGCTTTTATTTTTCCCATTTCCTACTTGTTTCACTTTTTCAAAATCTCAGAACAAAATATAATTTTTAAAAAAATTGCACAAATGCTCCTTAATAGTGGCAGTGGGGTGAGGTTGAGTGGCCACCTCCCAAGACATGACTCCTTCTATAATCAGGTGATGGGCAAAGCCAGATCTTGGATGGAGAGAGCTTTGAGGGGAATGGCATGTAACATTACTGAAGTGTAAGGTCAGAGGGCATGGTATCTCTCCTACTTAGTGGGTTTGTTTTTTTTTTAGACAGAGTTTTACTTTGTTGCCCTCGGCAGAGTGTGGTGGCCTCATAGCTCATAGCAATCTCAAATTCTTGGGCTCAAGAGATTCTCTTGCCTCAGCCTTCCAAGTACCTGGGACTGTAAGTACCTGCCACAATACCCACCTATTTTAGAGATGAGTTCTGGCTCTGGCTGGTCTCAAACCTGTGAGCTCAGGCAATCTACCTGCCTTGGCCTCCCAGAGTGCTAGGATTACAGGCGTGAGCCACCAGACTACTCAGTGGTTCTTAACCAAGGGATTTTGGCCTACTGGAGAGCGTTCACCAATGTCTGGAGGTAGTTTTGACTGTCCCCAACCAAGTAGGTGCAGGAGGTACAGGACGAGGGCACCCAGACCCTTGTGAAAGTGACAAGGGTCCACCTATGTCCCACCCACCCATCCACCTGTTCATTGTTCACACAAACTAGGTTCCTGCTCCCCACCACACAGATAGGGGACTGGGGAATGTGGTACCAGTGTCATCTTGTGAGTACAGGCCGGGATGCTGCTGAACATTCTACAAGGCATAGAAGAGCCTCCCATAATGAAGAACACCCTGACCCTCCATGGGAATGTGCCAAGGTTGAGAAACCTACAGTCTGTTTTAGACTTACATCAGAGAGCTCAACTCTTAACCTGCCAAGAGCAGGGAGACCCAAGATAGGCAGGAAGAATGTGCCACCACCCTCCCATTGGGCTTCTATGCTCTACCTGCCCCTTGGCCCCAGAGCATCACATCTCCTCCTTCCATGGCACCATGACCCTCAGAAATGTCTTCTCCAAGCAGTTTCTGAGGCCTTTGTCCTTGTCTGTTTGAAACCATGAGACTGTAGGGACAGCCTCTGAACATCTTGTATAATATTTCGATTCATCAAAGGTTTAATGAGAGCCTTTGTGGGCAGGCACCAGGCAAGGGTTAGAGATTTGACACCTGCCCATTTTCTGGTCCTCATATAAGGCACCTGCAAAAAATAAATTTGATAATGGGGAGAAAATAATTCTTCCAATGAACTCACCAGCTTCCTGCAGTTGGACAGTAGATTTTCCGCTTCATCCTGTCTCCCCTTCCACCTCGGATGCTAGGATGCTCAGAGTGCAACTTAACTCCCTAGCTGGGGTGTTTGATTTGCTTCTCAGCACTCTCTAGGGATTTGACCCTCTGTGTTTATTTTTTAAGAATCTGATCAAGTCTTTGCCTCCTCAGGTAGCTGCCTCACACCCTTTCAGGAATAAGCAGGTGTGCCTCATAAAGAAACAAACTGATGTCTAGGGAGCAGCTGTGATGCAGGCACACTGTATACTGCTCACCCAGATAGCACTTGGAATGATCAAAACAGGAGCATTCAACTTTGTGAACATACTAAAAAACACTGAATTCTACACTTTAAGATGGTAAGTTTTATGTTATGTAAAATTTTATGTTACGTGAATTATACCTGAAACAAAAGGAAACAGTACTATTATATTCCCCTATCCATCGGAGAAGTAAAGCGATTTACCCAAGGTTGATTCGTTTATCCAGCAAAACTTTTTTTGAGTACCTGCTGTGTGCCAAGCACTGTTGGGGGTGCTAAGAACACATAGGTGAACAAAACAGCAAAATCCTTTCCTTCCATGCTGCTTCTGTTGTGAGGGCCTCTCAGTCAGTAGGGGACAAAGCTAGGATTCCAATCCATGATGCCAATCGCCTCAAAGCTCCCCTTTTCCATCTGTCTGCCTTCCCTCTTAAGACAGAATTCCTTTGTCAAGCAGGGTCACTGGCCAGCTCTCTCGACCCTGCCAGCATCCTCCTCCACTGCCCCCCACTATCCCCACTTTGTCTTCTCCAGGATCCAGATGGAGGGGAGGTCTGGGGCTTTGAGGATGCTTAGGTCCTCTCATCCAAGGAGGCCACCACATCAGGGCTGAGGGGCAGGGCTGCCAGTCCTCCCCCACCTCCACTCTAAGCAGTGGTTGGGGCTGAGCAGACTATGGCCCAGGCCAGGGAATCTTTGAGAGCCTCCAAAACGATTATTCTATGTCAAAAGCACAGGGCTTCATCATTTTCCTACCCTCCACAACTTCCTGGGCTCCCCCTAGTAGCTGCATGAGGAAGATCTTAGCATCACCCTGCATTGGACAGGGTAAAAGGACTTACCCGGTCACACAGTGGGGAAGCAGCAGACTCAGAATCTAGTGACACATCTATGCCTACTCTTCCGACTGGCCCACCCTGTGGGATGCTCAGGACCTGGTGTCCAAAAGGCACTTGGTGGTTGCTCCTTTGTTTCCTTTTTTAGAGCCAGGTGCTCAGGCCTTGGCAGTGAGGTCACTGGGAGAAGACGGAGGCCACATGGGAAAGGCGGAATGCTAGGATGTGTGACTTCAGTTTGGGCAAGAGAGAAACAAACAGTCCCTCCCTCTACCTGCTCCAGCCCCTGTCTGTCTGTCCTCAACCAAGTGGGTGGACCAGGCCACCTATGTCCTACCCAGCCATCCACCTGTTCATCATTCACACAAACTAGGTTCCTGCACAGATAGGCACACAATGCTGAAGTAGACACAATCTCTGCCTTCAAGTTATTTTCCATCTCTCGGGAAGACCAGCAAGTAAACAGATGTCAATACTTGGGATCAGGGCTGGGGGTGGGGAGGCCCAAGTGGCTGTGGGAGCCCAGCCAAAGGGTGGTGACCCTGGTCACAGTGTCAGGGAAGGCTCCCTGGATAGGACATTTGAGCTGACCCTTGTAGCAGGGCTGGAGTTACCCAAGATGAAGAAGCAGGGTGGGTGCTGTGCCCCAGCAGGGGGACACAGGATAACGGCACATCATGGGAGCCCTGCAAATGGCTCAAGTTGGCTGAAGCCAACACAAAAAGAGTAAGAGTGGAGGTAGGTACAGGGTAGCCAGGTAGAGCCAAACAAGCCAGCAGCATGTCCTCATTCTTACCCAAAGGACAGTGATGCTGTATGAAGGGGAGGGGTTACAGCACAGTGGGGTCTTGAGAGGGCCAAACCTAGGGGCTGGGACCCCAGGTACTGTCGAGAGGCAAGCCAGGGCACGATGGGAGGATGGGGAGAAGGGCAGAGTTCCAGAAACAATTAGGAAGGTAGATGTCTAGGTCTTGATGGCCAACAGGATACAGGGCAATGGGGAGCAGAACTGAGCAGTACCTAAATCACGCCCTGATTTTCAGCTTGGAGGCATAGAGGTGCCACTTACTAAGATTAAACAAAACAAAACAGAACAACCCAGGGATCTAGGGTAGGAGGGAGTGGGTATGGTTATAAAGGAGCAGCAGGAGGGATGCTTGTGAGGATGGAGCTGTTCTGTGCATTGGCCATGGTGGACACAGGAACCTACATGTGACAAAATGGCCAGAACCTCACACATGCATGAGAACACATCCTACGGGGTGGCAGGGGCGGGGGGTAGCTGCACTGTGCCAACGGCCCAGCCATGCTCCACGGGGAGAAACTGAGAAAGGGCATGAGGAATTGCACAACTGCGTGTGAATCTACAATTATCTCAAAATAAAAAGTTGAATTAAAGAACATCTACTTGAAAACAAAACAAAAAAAAAA
>NW_003852409.1:29404728-29426869 GCF_000181295.1 Otolemur garnettii | reverse complement strand
GTGCTGAGAGGCAACTCCTAGCATGAAAAAACCCAGGCCCCGCACCTTGGGCCCAATCTCAACACTTTTCTTACCTTTGGGCAACCTGGGCTCTTCTGCTGGTTTCCACGTCAGTCCTGCCTGGCCCCTGGCCATCATCCTGCTCACTTGGATTGGCCTGGACCTTGTCCTCTCTCATAAGCACTTGCTTTTCCATCAATGTCCTCTGGGGCCACATCTCAGCACTATGCCCCTTCCCCACCCCTACTTGTCCCTGCTGTCCCCACGAGTGAACTATGACATCATCATTTACTGACTTATCCCCTGTTCCCAAGGGCTCCAGGCATCTCACACTGGAGGGAAGACACAGATGGGGCTCCCAAGAACCCTCATCAAAACTTAAGCTAAGCAGTGCCAGTCCCGGCACAGATCTGAGCCCCTTCCTTTCCCCTGCTGAGGGCAGGTATTCTCTGTGCCCTCCCACACGTACAAAGTCACCCCCAGGTGGAAGCACAAAGTGGCCTAGATACTTGCACATGCAAACAGACCTGCATGTGCAGAGACTGTGGGCGTGCAGCTCATATACACTCACCTAGCATCAGCACACTGCATGGCTCCTTCACGCCACGTCTGACACACAAACCCTGGAGCCCAGACTCGCCCCCCACCTGCAGGAAGGCTCCCCTGCCAGGTGCAGTGATCATGCTCCAAACTAGTCCCCAGCTGATAAGAAGGCTGCCTTTGAACAGGAGACCTTCCCTCCTCTGTGATCAGATAAGCAAGCAAGGAAGAAAGAGAAAACTCTACCCCCTCTCCTCAGACTCCCCGCTGGGCTCTGCTCTGCACAGGGGCTGCCTGGGGGCCTGCAGCCCCCTCCTGCCGCACCCCCTCTCAATCATGCGGATCACAGGCAAGGTGACAGCCTGCTCCTCCGGTTTGGATTTCAATGGAGGAGCTGCAGCCTTGGGCAGCCAAGGCAGGTCCCTTACACCTGGGTTTGATGGGCCACTGGGTCTCTGTTGTGGGGACACTACCTCAAAGATCCTGGCTGTGGGAACCCCCAAGCTTCATGGGGTGACCCAACTCAGGCACCCCCTCTTCTTGGGCAGTCCCTATGGCTTGTGGTTTTTTATTTTGTCCCAATGGCCCTGTCTTGTAGGGTCCCCCATTCAAACTAGACTGTGGGCTCCTCTACCTAAGGCCCCAGCCTGTAGGTCTGCACTTCAAGGGCACCAGTGTAGAATTCCCCAGTGTGGGCCCTAGCTAGTCCAACCCCCAGGTTTGTCCTTGGTATGTGGGCTCCTCATCTCAGAGACCCTGGGGACATGGATCCTTTTTTCTTTTTTTTTTTTTTGAGACAGAGCCTCAAGCTGTCCTCCTGGGTAGAGTGCCGTGGCATCACGCTCACAGCAACCTCCAACTCCTGGGCTCAAGCGAGTCTCTTGCCTCCGCCTCCCAAGTAGCTGGGACCACAGGCGCCCGCCACAACGCCCGGCTGTTTTTTGGTTGCAGCCGTCATTGTTGTTTGGCGGGTCCGGGCTAGGGATTCGAACCCGCCACCTTAGGTGTACGTGGCTGGCGCCTTAGCCGGTTGAGCTATAGGCGCCGATCCGGATCCTGTTTTCAAAGGCTCTAATCTCTGAGCACCCTATATTCCTGACTCTGGATCTTCAGGAGCCCCCTCCTCTCTGAAGGGCCAGGCTCAGAAAGGAGGGGCTCTGGGGGAGAGGGGCCAGAAGGCTTAGCGGGGCAATGTTCCCACGCCCTGCCTGGGGCTGAGTAATTAGAGGTCTCAGGTGTGCTGTGTTGTGGGGGGTGGGGTGGGCTCCAAAGGCCTTAATTTTGTTTATCCTTCACAAAGACCCCCAACAGGAGGCCACTATTCCCCCTTGAGACAGCCCTGTGGTTTCAGCTCTGGGCTGATCCAGCCCCTTGCACCCTGCCCCCCCCCTTTGCACCTGCCAGCTGCCCTATGAGGAGGATGGCAGCCCTCGGGGCTCTGGGACCACATGGGAATGGACAGGCCAGCCTGCCCTCGGGCCTGGAGGGGTCAAAAGCCCCCACTCCTCCAGTCTCTCCTACCAGGTGCCTCCCCCGCTCAGCTGACTCAACAGAAAACCCCATGATTTATTTATGCCCAGGGGCAGCCTCTGCCCAGGATGCAGGATGGAGGAGGATCCATTCAGCCCCAGGGAGAGGGAGGGAGAGACCGAGACAGAGAGACAGGGAGGGAGAGGGAAAGGGAGGTAGGCAGGCCTGCTTCTTCCACTTGGGAGTCCCATCTAGGACCATCCCCATGTCCCCACATCCTATGGAGTCCTTTCCTATCCCTGCCGCATCTGGGCCTTAGCAGACCCAATTACTTATAATAAACAATTCCGTTTATCTTTATCAGAATCATTATCTAAATTGGCTACATGACACATACTGTTCTCTAAGTGCGCCCCAGGGAGGAGGGGCCATAAAAGCCGGGTTCTACACTCCGTAATTATCCCTCTATGGGCCATAAACCATCACACTGGTGTTTAAAATAGGTATGGCGAGCAGTTTCCCTGCCCGCCAAGGGCCGCCCAGGGCACCCACGGAGAGGATGCACAGAAAGTTTTGCTGCAGCCAACAACTTCTAGCTGCCCAATGGTTCCTAGTGGGCTCCTGTGAGGCCCCGACCACACAGTCCACAGCAAGGATGAGGGGCCTGGCTCAAGTGGTGAGAAGCCCAATGGGCTAGGCGTCTGCCTGGCCTTTGCTGGGGCTTTCCCACTGCCCTCCTGGTATAATAAATGTCGTCTTTCTAGGACTACTGGCCCTCTCCTCAGAGGTTGCTGACTTAGGTTTCCCTTACTGTTTGCAGAAGCTCCTCCCCCACCTATGGGATTGGTCGCCCCCATCTGTCCCTAGGGAGGACCACATCAGCATCTCACCCATGATTAAAACAAAACACAGCTGCCTCCTCTGAGCCCCTGCCTGCCTTTCAGCTGACCAGCTAGTGCTGTGGCTCTGGCCTTGACCTCCCAGAGGCTTCTGTTCCCTCTGGCCTTTAGGAAGGCTGACGTGGATCTGTGTCCCTACAAATGGCCCACAGCCGTGGCTGCCAGAATTTGTGCTTAATGTACCAGGATGAGCTGCTGACTCTTGGGCAGGGCAGGACGCCCTTTGTCTGAAGTCTTGTCTGCCCAGCCTTCTTTGTGGACCTGGGAGTTCCCAGCATGGGGGACCAACAGGAACAAAAAGATGCCATTAACAGAAGGGCTCCTGGCCCCTGCCTCTGGGCATGGGAAAGGATAAACAGGAGCTCACCAGGCTGAGAAGGGCAAAAAAGGACCTTTTCAACAGCAGGCCCAGTAGATACAGAGGTTTGGAGCAGGAATTAAACTGATGTTTGAGAACAGTACTAAATTTTGTGTGCTTACAACAAATGTTACCCAGATCAGTGGCCTCAGCATCACATGGGATCTCGTTAGAAATGAAAATTCTTGACCCCCCCACCCATGCTTACTGAATCAGAAACTCTGAGGAAGGAGGTATGGCAATCCACAGCTTAATAAACCAGGGGTGGTGGTGATCTGATGCTGTGGGAGTTTTAGAACCCTGGTTCTAGAGCACACAAGGGAGGGCACTGGGAGGATGCAGGGAGGAAAAGCAGGAGACCTCCCTCTAAGAGGTTCCTAGAGGTCTTGAGTCATTGGAAGGGTTCTGGAGAGCATGAAAGACTTTTAAGCAAGGAAGTGACAGGGTCTGACCTTAAGAAGTTCACTTGGACATTAGGGTTAAGGGAGTAGATGGCAAGTGGGAGGTCAGGAAGAGAGGCCAAGAAGAGGCTGACACAGTTGTTCAGGGGAGGGACAGGGAGGCCAAGCTGACAGAGAGAAGGGACAGATTTGAGTGATGGTGCTGGGGTCAAAGGGCCAGGATGTAGGAGGTGATGGAGAGGAAAGCACCAAGAGGTGCAGGTGGCTTTGACCTAAGAACCTCCCACCAAGACAGGGAGCAAGGAGGCAGGCCAGGGTGTGAGGTGGAGACCATGACTTCAGATCATGCTGACACTGAGGAACCAGCAACACCTCCCACAAAGAGGTCTAAGAAATATTGGTACAGCCTTGTCTGGGTGGGGCTTTGCATCTGAGAGGTGCCCATGTGCAGAGGTGGCTAGATGCGTTGCCTCTCTCCACCCAGTTACCTATTGCCAACTCATAGTCCCTAGGGCCACAACCTCCTCAGTTCTGGTGACTCTTACCGTCCTAAGTAGCCTTGTCATCCCTGGTGCCTCCAACTAGCAGCCCGGCACCTCCCTGATTCCAGCCTTCTTTGTCAACTAGAGAGTCATCTACCCATGTCTGTCCGTCTGTCCATCCATAAGTCCAGATTGCTGGGTCACCAGCTTGCTGAGCCAGGTCCTGTCCAACATTCTATCAAGATGGTGCCTGCATTTTTCTTCAAATGCACAGCCCAGCCTGGTTCTCTCAGGCCAGGAAGGAGCCAGTGCCCAGGGTGGGCAGATCTGTGGGGCTGCAATTTGCCTTCAAGGGAGGCCTGGGAGCCTTGTGGCCTCCTTAATGCACCCATAACTCACTCCCAGGGTTCACTAATGTTCCCTGCTATTAGTGCCGAGCACAGCTAAGCTAACTACAAAATATTCCTCTGACTCAACAATCAATTTCCATATTGTTACAAATGGAGTCCATGCCTGCCACGGTTCATTTTTCTTTGAGGTCTTTTTTCCCCCCCTTCCCTTTACCCAGTACAGTGAGGAAGTCATTACTGGGTGTTATGAATTTTGCAATGTGCTAAAAAAATAAAAATACATACTGCACACAGTCAGGGGTACATGCTGGAAAGTTGCCTTTCCCGTCACCCAGGGAGCTGCCAGGGTCAGGAAGGCAGAGATGGCAGCTCCCCAGAAACAAGGAGTTGGATAGCTGGGGGCAGATGGCAGAGATCTGGGGAGAGAAGTCTGTGTCCGTGTGAACTCATCCAGTCGCTGCATGGAAGGGCCAGGGTCTGGCTGCTCTTGAGGCAGGGATTTCCTGAAGGACACAGCGTGCAGTTGAGGAGTGAGGCCAGAAGCTGTGCTAAACCCCCTGGGCTTTCCTGAGAGGCTGGCAACCTCATGCACTGGCCATGCCACCACACAGCCCTGTGCAGGAACCCAAAGGTTCAAGTGTCCTCCCAGCGTGGCTTCTTGGAAGGAGCCATGGGCTCATGGATTTCCTCTTGCAGGCACACAACACTTTAGCCACCCAGACCCACCGACCATCTAATAGTTAAGGGGTAGGTTATGCATATAGAACATATAGGAAGTGTATAGAACAGTATCTGGAGGAATTTACCCCACCCCCTAAAGGAGTTTATCTCTAGGGTCTAGGGTCAGTTGAGGGGATGGGAAGGATCTTTTACTTCTTTGTTTATATAGTCTATATTATTTGAGTTTTTCCTAGTATATGTTGCTTTTTTTTATTTGGAGGGAGGGGGTTTCACCAGGTTGCCCAGACTCGCCTTGAACTCCTGAGCTCTAGCAATCCTCCTGCCTCAGCCTCCTGAGTAGCTAGGACTACACTCATGTGCTGTATTGCTTTTGTAATAATTTTAAAAGGATATTTGTTTAAAAGAGTGAGCTTGTCTGTTTCCTCTCACATAAGACCTTATCTGATCCACCAAAGCAAAATGTGCCAGTCCTTCCCACAGCAACCCCTTGAACCTTGACTCTGAGTCCATTAAAGCACATATCACATTGTGTCTCCCCAGCCCCCACTAGACAGTGACTTTCTCAATGTTAGGATCTAGTTATTCAATTTACCTTGGCAGCTCCAGAGCCAGCATAGGTGTGGAGCATGTACATAGTGTAGGCAAGAGAGACCTTGTCTGTTGTGTCCCAGCAATAAGGCGAGGTCTGCACAGGGGAAGAACTGGGGAAAGACTTGTTGATTGGACTAAGCATTTAGTCCGGAGAACATTGTTTTTAAGAGACAGACTCTGTTTACCTGTCAGAAAGGAACCTTGGGGTTAAGGGGTTCATCTCACAGATGTGCAACCTGGCCCTGGCTCTACAAGAGTGGAACAGACTGCATCTGGCTGCCTGACTCACCTATCTCTCTATCAAGCTGTGAGCCCATGAGGGCAGGCTGTGACTGGAGGTCTTACCTGGGGTCTACATGAAACAGACCCCCACTGAATATTGCATTATGGAAGGATGAACTGATGGACAGATAGATGGTAGGGGCTAGGGAGGTGGAGAGGTGGGTAGATGGGTAGGTGAGTGGATGGACGAGTGGACAGGTAGGTGGGTAGCAGGTTGATGGGTGGGGGTTGGATGGATAAGTGAAGGCAGGAGGGGTTATACACCTTCCTGCTTTTTTAGGCACTCAGCCATCCCTCTTGTCATCTTGGCATGCCATGTCCTATCACACTGGAGCACATTGAGGGTCCCTGAGAATAGGAACAGAGTGTAGCCCGACATTCTGCTCTGGTCACACTGCCAAGAAGCCAGGGATCTCTGGTCTCAAATGAGGACAGCGAGCCATGATTCTAACCTCCTACCCTGGATTAACGACTGACTCAGGAGGCACTTATTGAGCGCCTAACAGGCAAGTGAGTGTGCTGAACACAGCAAGCAGGCCCTGCCCTCACTGGGCTTTGACCTCCAGGGCAAGGTGGTGCCATTTCCCTAATCCCCTTCCTTCCACAGCTTCTGCCCACTACCTACTGCCCATGGAGCAGGAGGTACTTGCAATTCCTTGCTGAGAATCCCTCACAGCTCTCTTTAGGCCAGGCATCCTCAAACTACCCTCAAACTGTGGCCAGCCTAGGACATTTATCTGGCCCGCCGGGTGTTTTTGCCTCCGCTGCCTGTCCTGCTTAGCAGCCAACTCATCCTCCTGGGGTCTGCAGTCTGGCCCTCCAATGGTCTGAGGGACAGTGAACTGGCCCCCTGTTTAAAAAGTTTGAGGACCCCTGCTTAGGCTCTAGAGCAGTAGTTCTCAACCTTCCTAATGCTGCAACCCTTTAATATAGTTCCTCATGTTGTGGTGAACCCCAACCATAAAATTATTTTTGTTGCAACGAAATAAGAGAGAAAAGGTTGAGAACCACTGCTCTAAAGTCAACTCCTACTCTTAAACATAGAATCTAAGCATTCTGAGCACAAGCTTGCTTCCTTACTAGCTCCTCCTGGAGCTGTCCCATGCCCTCCCTCCTGTGTGCTAGGCCCCCAGCCTTGCCAGCACCCTCTCTGACTTAAAGGGGCTCCACCATTGACTTCTCCATGGATCCTGCTCCCGGCCACCTGCCCTATGTGGTTATACAGGTCATTCAGTGAATAAGATACTTATGAGAGGGATAAGGGCTTGAAATTTAGTCTGTGCTCAGCTTGCCAACTACATACTTTCCAGGGATGACTGGTTTAGAGGAGGCCCTGCTCTCTGCCAGACCCCAGGGCAGTCCTCAAGCACAGTAGAGATACCCTGGGTTTGGCATTGCTGGAGTCCCTCAAGGACAGGGCGCAGATCTGAGTCCTCCCTGTGTCCTTTGGCAGGGAGAGGTGTGCTGGGGGCCACGTGCAGAGTACTGGAGAAAAGTGCCACCTGATCCGGGAGAGGTGGTCTCTTTGAGAGCTGGGCTCCTTGGTCTGAGTGATGTTCTTCCCTGGGGAATCTCCATTTTGGTGGGGGTGACCCAGCCAGATGAACACAATTCACATTGCAGCCAGGCAGGATGCCTGTGCTCTGGGCCGTGTAAGAGAGGGCAGCCAAGCGCCTCTCAGGTTGAGACTGACAAAAGGTGGGCTAGGAGGGGAGGAGAAGCCCCCAGGTCCTTCATCCCTGTTAGCACTTGGCAGGGATTCTGAGGAACATGACATAATTGCTGAAAGGGCATGTCTTACAAGAATCCCAAGTGAAACATACCAGTCTCCACCAATTCCCAACTTGGGAAGGTGCACCGAGAGACCTCCCTCAGCTTCGGCCCCCAGCCTCATACCCTGTACAGTGGTGGCTCCTTTACAGAAAAGGAAGCCCAGGCTCAGGGCAGGACAGTCACTCGCCCTGGTCTCTGGCTAGGAAGTGGCAGCGTTCGGGGGAGGGCAGAGCCACTCTCTCCGCCTGCCCTGTTTCACCAAGGGGAACGTTATGAGCATTTTACCCCATACTCCCACACTGCAAGGGATCATGGGCTTTGAGGAGGGAAATGGAGAGCATCAGATTTAGGGAATAAGTGAACCCCAAAGATAATTGTGCTAAGACTGTGGGAAGGGCTAGTGCAAGGGAGCAAGTTACCTGGGGGAGGGCTTGTACTGGGGAGGGCTAACCTCCCCTTGCCCCTCCCTGGTGGCCATTAAGCTTAAATGGTGACTAGGGAGGAGCCTTCTAGTCGATCAATAGCTCACCCAACAAACAGGTTTTTCAAAACTGCAGTTTATGGATTTCTCTCCTCATCTCATTCTTTAGTCCTGACAGCTGCTGAGTTGATGGGGAAGACTTTAGCCTGGAAAACCAATTCTGCCAATGCCCTGCTGAGGGGCACAGGACATGGGGAGGGGCCGGGGGAGGCCAGTGCAGTCCCCTGAGTCCACTGGCCTGGTTACCTGGCAGAGTGAGATGACTCCCACCTGGCCTCCAGATGGCCCTGCATCAGCTGGGCCTCCTCTCCACTCTGCTGCTGGGCAGAGGGCCTGGCCTGCCTTGTGGGGAAGTGGGCAGTGCAGTGTAGTATAGGCCAAGACTACAGCTTGGGTGCTGGCCAAACCTGCTTTCAGTTCTGCCCCCTCCTGCAAGTCATGTGACCCCTCTGAGCCTCAATTTCCTTGTGTGTAAAATGGGCAAATTACCTCACTGGGCTATTGTGACAATTTGATGGAAAAACACAGTGCCCAACACAGTGCCCGGCATGCAGCAAGTGCTGTGTGAAGTTTACACAGTATTTTTTCCAGTTAATTCCTTTTTAGGACCTCAGGAGCCTGTGTGACAAGTACTAGTACAAGGTACCAAGTACCAGGGGAAGATAATGGAGCCCAGGGACATGTTCTGTGGTATTTATTGATAGGTGATCATAGATGGCAGGATGCCCTGTGGTCCTGACATAATTATTAACATCCCCTTTCACTCTGAAATTGTCCCAATTTGGACAATGTGTGATATGGTCACCCTGATTTGTTGAGCTGCTCGGCTGTGTCAGGGACCAATAGGATTATCACTAACCTTGTCAACCATCCAGGAGTAGGGACTGTGCTCGCCAGTTACAGAGGAGACAAGGGAGGTTCAGAGAGGGTGTGCGATTTGCCAAAGGACACATGGTGGGAAGTGACTGAGCTAGGGTCACATTGATCCCAGGTCTGGGCACAGTACTGTCCCAATTCATGTGTTTTGCTGGCGCTATTGACAGTTGCAGTTGAAGGCTCAAAGGCAGAGAGCTGGCACTCCCTGGGGCAGACAGAGCCCTGAGACCCCAGTTCCCCCTGCAGCTGTCTCCAAAAGTACACAGAGCTCCTCACCCCACAGGCAGGTTACCCGGGAGCAGACCCAGCTACCTGGGGAGCCTCCCCTCCCAGCTGTGCACACAAGTCAGCCCGACCCAGGATAACAAGCTGTGAAGATCTTATCAGGCCCCTGGTGGCTGATAGAATGCTAGCAGGCTGTCCCCTGCCCACCCCAGCCTCAGCTCCTCCCAGGCCTGGGAATCCTGTTTTCTTTCCTAAGTGGAACATCAGATTACTAAGGTCTGATTTCACTGCATATTCGGGGTGGGGAGGGGGGCAGTCCACTTAACACCTAGACACAGGGTGAGCCTGGAGGGGCCGCATATCCATCATCGCTGACAGTGTCCTGTCCACACCCGGGGCTGACAGGGTTTCGATTTGTTTCCTTTCCACCCCAGGGTGGGAGTTTCTGAATGAGGAAGTGAAGAGTCTGTCTCACACCTCCAGGATGAAAAGGGGAGTGACCTGAGATGACCAACAGATAGGTTTCTTCCCCTAGTTTGACACCTTCATTCATTCACTCCTTCATTCATTTGTTCAGGGGACCCTCCCTACCCTCCTCACTGTAGCATAGCTCTGTGCTATAATGGTACAGCCCCATCCTCAGGTAAAGCCAGGACAGTGGTATGGGGAGTGGCCAGAGGCAAAGCCATGGGACAAGAGCTGAGGTGGTTGCATGGGGGTGGCCCTGGGAGCTGGAAAGACCAGGGATGAGCAGAGTTTGCCTGATGATGAGAAGGGAAGGGGGTTCTTGGTAGAGGGAATGGTAGATAGGTGCATAGAGGCACAAAAGAAAGCTGAGGGTCCAGGTAAAGTGAGAACCAGGTTGGGGCTGAGGGGCTGGAGGCGGCATCCAAGGGTGGATGGGAAGAAGACTGTGAATCACCTTGTCCACCTGGCACTAAGGCCACCAACTGTTCTGAAGGGGCCAGGAGATACTGGAACAGTGGTAAGGAGAGGTTACGGGCATAGGATTTGAGGGCTCTACTTGCTGATGCATTCACCCATTCAGCCATGCACCTGCTCAGCAGGGTTTCTGGGTTATGGCATGTGCCAGGCCCTGTTGAAGTAGCAGACAGCCTGTGAGCGGGACGGACTCACCCCTGCCCTGTTGAGCTCTGAGTTGTGCTAGGGGCACATGTAAACACAGACTGCCATTGTACTAGGGTGGCATGAAACACAGGGGTGAGCCATGGGTGGTGCAGTTGTTCTAGCTGGGGGAGGCAGCATGTGGGGGGAGTCTCAGCTAGGACCCCAGGGGGAGTGTGACTGCCCTGAGGCTGTTTCCTCATCTGTAAAATGGGGATAATTGCATCCTACCCCATGGGTGGCAGGTTGTGGGTGAAGCACTCTGTCAGGGCCTGGCCCAAGGCAGGGGCTTCATATGTGGATAGGCAAGTGGCTGGGAGAGCTGGTGCTGCTGACTGCAGCAGAGTAGAAGGTAGCCTGGCCAGGGGGAAGCCTGGGAGCGATGGTGAGGTCAGAGCAGATGTCAAATTCCCCAAAGATAGAACCTAGCCTCTGCGGCTCAGAGTAGCCTGGGGTGTTATAAGGGTGGGACAGGCTCAAGGACAGAAATGTGGGCCAGAGATGCTGAAGAGAAGCAGGAGGCAGGAGAGGAAACCCCGCTGTGGTGGTCTTCTCTCCCTGCATAGAACACCTAGTCCAACCTTGCCCTGTGAAGACCAAACTTGGGCACAGGGCTAAGAGCAAGGTCCATAAAGCTACAAATTACATATACCTGGTTCACACTCTGTCCCTGGTATTAGCTATGACCTCAGGCAGATGACAAACATGTAAAACTCTCAGAGCCTCAGTCTGTGCCTCCCTCTAAGGATGCTTGTCACATAGGAAGTGTTCAGCAAAGGTGGCTAGGATTATTATGACAACCTCAGACTCTAGGACTCCATGCTCTCTTGTGCTGTAGGGAAGGGGACCCTCCAGATTAGAACCCAGGGTCTGCAGCCCAGAGTGGAGCCTACAAAGACCTTCCCTAAAAGGGTATCCCCTCATGCCCCTGTGCTGGGCTGCCTACCCTGCCCAGCTCGGTGCCCAGGAGATGGAGGGACACAGCCTATCTGCCTTGGATTACATCCCTGCTCACTAGTAGGCAATCCACTTGGAAGAGCTTCCTGAGCCTCTCCAAACTCTTTTTCCCCAAAAGATACTTTAGAAAATAGAGAACAGGCTGGGAGTGGTAGCGCACGCCTGTAATCCTAACACTCAGGGAGGCTGAGGTGGGTGGATTGCTTGAGCTTAGGAGTTCGAGACCAGCCTGAGCAAGAGCAAGACCCCATCTTTAAGAACTAGCTGGGAGTTGTGGTAGGCACCTATAGTCCCGTTACTCAGGAGGCTGGGGCAAGAGAATTGGATTGCTTGAGCCCAAGAGTTTGAGGTTTCTGTGAGCTATAACTCCATGGCATTCAACCCCAGGGTGACTGAGTCTCTGTCTCAAAAAAAGAAAAAAAAGAAATCCAGAATTGCTGGTAGTCTGGCCCAAGTTGCACTGTTATGGCAGGCAGACCCCAGGAGCAGACTCTGAGTGTCCTCTACTGCCCCACCTGCTACATAAGGACAGAAGGCCACTCTTGGGTGGCCACCCAGCCTGTGGACTCACTGTTAGGAAAGCAGGTGGCTTGGCTTGGGGAATTGCCCCAAGGAGGTAGAGGACCTCCAGCTTGCTCTGGGGACCGTTGGCCCAGCCTAAAGACAGGACCAGCACATACTCTAGGAACTAAGCACCAGAAAACTGCCCAGCTGTGACCTCCCCTGGCCATACCTCATGCCTAAACTTCCCAAGGAGGCTGGGGAGGGGAAGAGAGGTGCAGGCAAGGGCAGAAGTAGAGATAATCTGGGACTTGAGAGAGGACACCTTTGGTGAATGTGGTAAGGCCATATAAGGACTTGTAATACAGATGACAGGCATGTGACAGAATCAGCCCAGGCCCAGAGACCCAAGACTGATGCAGCCCTTACCCTCATACACAAGTCACAAAAACTAGTAGCAACGGAGGGTCTGGCCTTCTCGGCTTTGCAGCTGCCCAAGAATGGACACAGCAGTGACCTGAAAGCTACTTGGAGAGGCTGTGTGACAAGGCTTATAGGACATAATGCTCAGGATAACTAGAGCGAAGGGCTGCTTGTTTGGCCCTTTGCTTGAGCCCTGGGGACACCTTAGCCCTGGCCCTAGGACAGTCCCACCTAAGGTGTAGGTGTCAGACACCTGGGCCCCAGGGAGCAAAAGGAGATCTCTATTCACGGATACAACTCAAAATACATACAAGGGGGTGTCCTTTTCTCCCCCTTCTTTTTTCTATACATTGAGCTCTAAAATCTGGGCCATCCTGCCACCCGCATTAACTATGTTAAGGAGGAATTATAAAAAGAAATCAAATTTCCCATAGCATTTGAACGCCATTAAAATGCCAAACAATAAACTACCAGGCTGCAAATTAGATCAGTGGAAATATCAAACACATTGAGGTATAAAATCCATAATTGCATTTAGTGGCAGCCGTCCCTGGAGAGGCCCTGCTAAAGATCATCACAGCCCCGCATATGAGAAGCTATTGACAGAAGAATAAAAATCGACAGGCCAACCAAATAAACCGTGCAGGCTTCATTAAATATTCAGCAACAGAAATTTGACTATCCTGGGCCTCTCCCCTTGGCCCCATCCTGAGCTTTCCCCTGCCCCAGCTGGGGGCTCAGCCCCTGCCTCTCCCCAGTCACTGCAGGGCCAGGGGAGGGGTCAGGCAGCGGGTGTGGGAGGGGGGCCAGGTTGCAGCAATAACAGGGGCTCCACTGGGATTATTGTTGGGCGAGTGTTATTAGCTTTCACCCCAGAGTAGGTGGCCCCGAAGTCTTTAATTAGGTCATTACGGGGTAATTTCCAGGGACATTTTAACTCCTTTGCAGCTGTAGTGTCCCCAACCCAAGCCCAGATACCCAGTGGGGCTTAGGGCCTACCTGGTAAAGGGGTGGGGATGGTCCAGGGAGAGAAGGTCCCTGCTTTGTCTGCTCACCTGCCTCAGGTCAGACAGATGATGAAGGGGCAGGCTAGTCCAGAGTCCCCAGCCCTCATCCCTGCAGAGGGACCCTCATCAAACAAAATGGGACCCCAGCGCCATTGGGGTCCAGTCCATCTGGGGATTCCACTCTCTGGGACAGCTCTGGCTTTGCTTCCTACCTTAACCATTCTCTCCCCCTCTTCCTCCCTCCCACCCTCTCCTTTCCTCCTTCCCAATTATTCCTCCGCCTCCCTCTTCCCCTTCCCTCCCTTCCCTCCCTCCTCCCACCTTTCCTCTCCTCTCCAATTCTCCTTTCCAACTCCACTCTCGCCTCCCCCTTACCTCTCTCCTCCTCTCCAATTCTCCTTCCCAATTGTTCTCCCCTCCCCACTTAGGAGTCAGGCGGGGCGCCTCCGCCCTCCCCTCACCTAGGAGCCCGCTGCCATGTATAATGCATGCAGTGGAAGCACCCAATAGGATTAGGCACCTCCGCCCGTCCTCGAGGAGAGAAAGTTTATGTAAATGACTGATGACAGCGCTATTGTGTGAGGAATATCAATGGAGTAATTACAGTTACATCGGGCGCCCGCGCCGCCGGCCCGTGTTAATTTTTCACCGGCTCCCCGGGGAGAGATCGGAGCGCGCTCCAAAGAGCACAGCTAATAATGGGAGCTCCGAGCCGCCGCTGCGCCACGCGCCCCGAGGTCTTTCTGAGCAGACTGCTAAGCACTGGCTGTCTCCCCGGAGAGCGGAGAACAGAGATAAAATGATTAAAAACTGCCAAGCGGGCCTGGCAATCACTCGCTCCGCTGTCAGCCCCAGACAAGACAAATCTCTGCGATTTTGCTCTTCCCTCCTCTCCCGTTGTGAGCCCTGAAGCTGGGACGTGGGGGGCCGGGTGGGGACAGGTCAGCTCCCCAGGGGGCAGAACTGCGGGCAGGGCTGCCCTCAGTGGCGGGAGGGCAATGGCCCTGGGGGGCGGGCCCTGGAGCCGGGAGCCGGGAGCTTGGTTTGCTCCTCCCAGAGAAACTGGCAGGCACACCTGTCAGGGCACACCTGTTGGGGGACATGGGCAGGCACATGTGTGAGGATGCACCAGCTGGTGCACACCCACTGGAGCTTACCTGTCAGGACACACCTGCCAGGAACATCAGCCCTCTGCCCCCTCCACAGGCATGCAGGGGCAGCTTCAGTGCTCCCAGACCCTGAGACCCTAGCCTGGCATATCAAGGAGGCTCCTGACTACAGGCCCAAAGCAGATCCCAGGTGGGGCTGTGGAAGCTGTCTTCTCCCAGCTTTGGGGTTCTGCTTGGGGGAGGGACCCTAGGTATCCATCCCCTTGGCCCAGAAACTACAGCTAGGCCCAGAGCCAGAGAACAGCAAGAGGAGGAAGAGAATGGGAGGGGAGGGGAGGAGCT
Source organism: Otolemur garnettii (assembly GCF_000181295.1). Taxonomy (NCBI): domain Eukaryota; kingdom Metazoa; phylum Chordata; class Mammalia; order Primates; family Galagidae; genus Otolemur; species Otolemur garnettii. Next base: position 29,411,996 of record NW_003852409.1, on the reverse strand, counting down.
ACCGACAGCTTTCACCTCACAGAGAGAACAAGAGGGCACCTGCCTGCTGCAGCCGCAGAGTGATTCATCCATCATCATAGCCACTCTCTCTCTGGACAAGGTGGAGGGAAATCCCGCCAAAAGCTGGGCCCAGTTCTCAGAGCCTTGACCATGGATGTCACAGGTCAGGCTAGGCTAACTGCTGCTCTGCCTGTCACGTCCAGTTCATGCCCACACATCACACCCACAGAGCCCAAATGGTCACAGGTGTACACCCTCTCTGACAATGGACCCAGACACACACAGCATCCTCAAGACAAACATGCATGTCACACACGCTGAAATGCATACACAGCATTCCTGCCTGCACCAACACACACAGATACAGGGTACCCTGAGCCATGCTCACAGGGTGACAGGTAAGCACATGTGGCCATAGGAACAGGATGATATGCAGGCACATGGACACACCTGCAGCACACACACACACACAGACACATACGTTGACACAGGTGCTGTCTCTACTCCTGCCACCCCAGAAGTATGCACTGGCATTCCATTCAGAAGGATGAACCAAGATTTCTGAGGTGGCGTTGATCCCACTTCTCCAGATGCTGCTGGCTCCACCACCGGCCTGTGATCAGCTCAACCAGAGTGAGCAGGGCAGGTACTGCAACTGGAAATTGTCTGGGATGATTTGTAGCAGTGATAATCCCAAGAGCATCAGCACTAAGGCTAACTAGAGCTTGTGCTGGTGGCTTCTGGCCAGCACAGGGTGTCAAAACTGGGTAATATCTATGCCATGCTGAGCTAGTCCAGACAAAGCCACCAGTCCTCTTGCCCAAGCATCCCCTGGCCCTTGCTGCGCCTGCATGGCCAGAGAGCCAGCTGCCATTTCACAACGTGTGCATGTACTTCTTTAGAGACACAAAGACACACATTGCTGTCACTGATGGACTCACACATAATCCATGCCCAAATGCACGCACACACAGATGTGGAAGCCTAGTACCCACTGACATTTGTCCTGCACTTATTCACTGAGGAGTCTCTCACACGGGCCAAGCCCTGTGCCAGCTGCTGAGTAAGGGTGGGTTCTTGTGCAGCTCAGGTCCCCTGACACACATAGACATCCATGCATATGTGTATGTGCAACCATGTGCACTCAGGTAAACACACCTGAACACTACCACACAGCACCACTCCCCACTTCCATACTTCCCTCTGGCCCTGGCCTTGCCTTGCAATCCACACAGCAGGCAAAGTGAGTGGTCCACCCTCAACTCTGCACAGCACGCCACTGCTTAGAACCCTTACAAGGCCTCCAGTGCCCCTGGGATAAAGGCCAGACTCCCAGCATGCCTTCAAGCCCTTTTGAGACCTGACCCCTCTAGTCTCTTGTGCATGCTGATCTCTCTGCCCAAAATCCAACCCCCCCCTTTCCTTGGATAATTCCTCTGATCTTAGCTTAGACAACTCTTCCTCCAGGAAGCCCTTCTCCATGCTCCATGGTGAGGGGGTCCTGTTCCCTGAGACCACAATGCCCTGTGTTTCCACTATCAGAGCCTTGACCAAGCTTCTGCCAGGACATGCTTCTCTGCTTCCCTCTCCCACTGAATAGTGAGCTCCTAGGGGTCAGTGTTATGTCTGCCTTTTCTCCTCAGCACCTAGAATAAGGCACACAGTAGCCTCTCAGCAAATATCAGAAAGGAGGAAGAGATGAAGGAATGGGGCCCTAGCTCATGAGACTGAGGCCTCTAGACAGGCAGAGCCCAGAAGGTCACTGAGGGAGAGCTTTGGCAGGAAGGACACCTGGAGAACCCTGGGGGGCATTAGGCTGCCCTTTAATGGAAGTGACTGTCATTCCCATCACTCACTGTCCCCACTGCCCACTACTGAAAGACTGACTGCCCACCAGGCAGACTCTGGTTCAGACTGCAAGGGTTGGAATCAGACCTTGAGCTCTTGCCTCCTTTCCTCTGGGAGGCCACAGCCCTGAAACCAAACAGCTATAGCCCTCAGTGCTGTCAGGCCCAAGTCCAGACCACTCGCTTCTAGCTGAATGGCCTCAGAGGAGTTACTTAACTTCTCTGAGCTCCAGTTTCCTCAGGTGCAATTTTATGAAACTTGAACATAATAATAATAATAATATAATACAACATAGCATCTACCATTTCTTCACTTGCTAGAAACTTTAACTTGGGCTTTTACAATGCTCATTTTATAGGTAAAGAAACTGAGGTTAAATGGAAGAATGTGATGGAGCTGAGGTCAGGACCACCAGCCTCAGAAACACACACTTGCTCCTCTGAACCTGCAAGGTCCATGTGCATGACTGTGTTGTAACGTCAGCCATGCGCAGAGGATTATTAGTATGGTCTGAGCTTGTCATCCTCCATGCTTTTGCCCTAGCACTGCCCTTAGCCTGGAGTGCCCTCACCATACATCCCCTCTGACTGCAACTGGTTTTTCATAAGACTTACATGCCTGCCGCCTTTGGGTTAGCTGTTCTTGATCTCCCATGTCTCAACAGTCTGTCCTCACCTCCCCACCTTTGTGGGAGCCCCCGGACATGCTGCTCCCTGTGTTATAGGACAGTAGACAGTGCACAAGCCAGGCGAGGGGGGAAGACAGGGTGGGCGGGAGCTGCAGCCACACTTGGTGGGGAGGCTCTCAGCCATATGGCTTTGGGCAAGCCTCTGGGTGCTGAAAGTCAGCCTCCTCACCTGTCACCAGGAAGAGAGTCTCTCAGACATGTCAGGGGGCTCCTGTGGTGCCTGTGCCTGGTGCACAGCAGCGGCTGGGGCTGTGACTTGAGGATGAGAGGACAGCCAGGGCCAGAGAGGACAGGGGAGAGTGGCTATAGGCTTCCACATCTCCAGGCCTTGCCTGCACTGATGCCCATGTCTGGAAAGCTACCCTTCTCATCTTTCTTGACTCTGTCCAAATAGCACCTGCTTGGCAAAAGCTTTCCCACCTCCCTTTCCTCACCTTGGACCCTCCCCTCTGTCACAGCTCCCACCCACAGGGCTGCCTTTGTCACCCCTGCTCTTCCTCAGTTCTCTCCCCTGTGAAGCACCAGCTTCAGCAGTGTGGGAACCACTTAAGTCACCTCTTGTCCCTGGTTCCTGTGGGAGAGGTTGGGGGCAGAGGCATGGGAGGGTAGGCAGAAAGGGAGCAAAGAGGGTGAGTCTGGCTCTGGAGGACACAGTGGGGGTTGACTGATCTTCTTCTGGTTTATTATAATTTTCATTAATAACAAAAATAACAAAGACGACCACAATAATAATAGCTATGCAGGAAACCTCTCCCTTGCTATTTTTTTCTTTTTCAGCGATGAGCTTTGTCCTAAATGCTTCACATCGTCCTCTCATTGATCCTTATGACAACCTGGAGAGTAGGGACAATTGTACCCATTCTGTAGACAAGGAACCCAAGGCTCAGACAGGTCAAAGGACTCAAGACACTGGCTTGCAGATATGGCATTAGGGAGGGCCCTAGAGCCTGGCACTCTAGGATGCTGAGTATCAGAAGTGGCACAGGTAGTGGGTAACCGGAAATCTTGATAGACAGTCCCTGAGCACCTATTATGTTCTGGGGTTGCTCTTGGTGTCTAATGTGCCCTGGCTAACAACCCAGGGCTGTGCACCGAGGGCAGGACCTGCTTCTTCTTGATCCAGTGCCTCCCAGTTGCCCACCCAGTGGCTGGATGGAGGTGGCTGCACATATTTCTGGAATGCCTACATGAAATGGATGCATTTTCAGGGGGCTGGACCACGAAAGCCTCTTGATGGCGCTCCCATCACTGCTGGGCAAGCAGGCTTTCTGGTATCACACTTTCTCCTTGGAGCTTTCTGGATGCCTCTGGTGCCCTCTCTTGCCAAAGCCAGTGCCTCTCTCGGTTCCCCTGCCTGCTCTTCATCCTAGACATGCCAGGCTGCAATGATCCTGTTCACTTAGGGTCCCAGTGTCATCCCAGTCCTGCCTGGAGCAGGGGTCCTTCCAGTTGGGTGGCTGGGCTGGGCTTCTTCCTTCCTCAAATATCCACTGATTGCCTACTGGGCCAGGTGCTCCCTTAGGGCATCACGGGTGGGATCTGTGGGTGTGGTCTTGGACAGTAGACTTCCCCTTTTGTGCCTCAGTTTCCACATCTCTGAAATGGGGATAATAACAGACCCTGCCTCATAGACTTGTAAGAGTTTAATGCAATGATGTGAGTCCTTACCTCAGCAGCTACACAGTGTAAAGGTTCCAGAAACAAAAATTATAATAAGACAATCTTTTGTCATACTATGTAATTATGTGCGGAGGGACCACATCTAGAGCAGATAGCCCTTCTGGGGGAAGAAGGGCTGGAGGGAAGATGCATTGGTGGACCCCATGGCCTCTGTCCACATCCTGCCTCTTAGAGGGTACCAATTTTGCCCTGCCCTCCCCTAGCCCAGCCCCCACACCTTGGGGTTTCAGGAAGAAAGAAAAGAACTCTGCCTAGCCATTTCCCAGGATGGGCCAGGTGTCCTTCCAGCTGTCCCCCAGAGCCACTCTTACTGTAGCCCCACCCACTGATGTCACTCTATGCCAGGCAATGTGCCAGGCCCCAGGGAGCTGTGTGCTCATTCATTCATTCAGAACGATATGACACACATACCCAGTACTGGGCCCTGTGCCAAGCTTGGGGGCACCTAGGCAGAGGTTCTCAGACCTCATATGCACAGGCATCCCCCAGGGTACCTTGTTCAAAGGCTCCACTTTGAGAGTTGGAGTCCAGCCACAGACCTAGGAATCTACATGTTTAACTGGTGCTATAGGACAGACTCAAGCCTGGCATGAGGGTGGGATATGGAGCCAGGGAGATCCCATGAAACTGGGGACTCTGGTGCCAGGCCTCCAAAGGAAGAGGACTCTCCCAGAAGAAGAAAGGATGATGTAGGCCAGGGAACATATTCTGAGTGACTGCCATAGTCTGAGTGAGACCTGGAGGAGGGCAAGTGTCCGAGATGTGTGGGGAATGGCAGGTGAGCTGGTGACTCACCTGCAGGGCCCAGCATGAAATGAAAATGCAGGGCTGCTTATTCAAAGATTAAGAATTTTAAGAGAGCATCAGTAGGTCATTAAACTAAAGCCTGGGCCCTGCTCAGTTCGGGGCCCTGTGATGGTACGGGTCACACACTCGTTAAGCTGGCTCTTTTAGGGACCCAGCCATGTGGGTCACCCTTGCTGGGACCAGCCTAGAGTTCTCAAGACCCCAAGGCCATAGCCAGATAGCTGAGTACCAAGACCTCTGTGACTCTCCCTTTGTCCTGTCCTCTCCTCTCACCCCCAGAACTGCCACCTAAACAAATCTATCCCTCTCCCCTCCCTACTACCATCCTTGCCAACAAGGTGGCAGCAGCTTCCTGCCAGTCACCTCCTGCCAGTCTAATCCCATGTATGTGCCACCTGTATTATCTCCATAACTGGCCTTTCCAGTTCCTGCCTCTTCCCATAAACTTCAGTGGCTCCCTCCTGCCCACAGGGTAAAATTAAAACCCCATAACACAGCCATTGGCCCCTTTCTGCAGCCGTATGTTCCAGTATTCCCAGGTAGCCCCTTGGGCAGACTCACTGATTTAACCCCTGATATTCCTGTGACCACCTGGAACACCCTCCCCAAATCTTCCCAGCTCCAACTCCCATCTCTCAGCCTTCTTGTGTTATTAACCATTCCCTAACAAAGTTCACATTGACAAGTACGGCTTTGTACACATGATCTCACTTAACTCTCCTGAGAAGAACCTACCTCCTAGAAGGTAGGTTCTCTATGCTCATTTTGCCAAAAAGGGAACAGCAAAGCTCAGAGAAGTTGAAGAATTTGCCAAGGGTCACACTGTTAAAAGAGTCCAAGCCTGGAGCCCAGCGCAGCCAGTCTAGCTCTTTATCTACCTCCTTCTATCTTCTTTCAGTATTAACTGAGCAACTGTTGTTGCTGAGCTAATATGTTAACTGAGTAACTATGTTCTGTTCTAGCTGAGACCCCAGCAAGACACCTGCTGAGGCCCAACACCAAGGACTGCAGGAGCATCAGTATGTGATTTTGATTAAAAAAAAAAAACCAAACCAGTAAGAGTCGCACACCTAACGAGAGGACTTGGCATCTGCTCTCTCCTTGAAATCTCAGAATCAGGGTGGCGCCTATGGCTCAAAAGAGTAGGGCACTGCCCCCATATGCCAGAGCTGGTGGGTTCAGACCCAGCCCCAGCCAAAAACTGCAAAAAAAACAAAAAAAAAATCTCAGAATTACCTTGAAACAGGTGTTTAGTCCTTCATAGATATTGAGGAAACTGAGGCACAGAGAAGCTAAAGCATCTAACCTAATCATAGACAATAAGTGGCAAAGGCTAGATTTGAAATCTGAATTGTGAGGTTCCAAAGCACTGGTGAAGAATTTGGCTAAGTTCTTGGCTTGCCAAGGAATCAGTCCTGATGTCACAAAATCCAAGAAAAGGCCAATATGTGCAGGCACAGGGACCGTGCTGGAACGATTTCCACTCAGCTCTGTCCTGACCCCCCACCCCGTTATCCTGGGAGCTCTCTAATCCCAGGTGGGCCTGCCCCTTCCTGGCTTGGCCTCACCAGCACCTGGCTAGGAAGTTGAGCACCTAAAAGGCTCCCAGCTGGGTTCCTGGTAATTCCCTGCCCAGATGCCCCAGGCTCTTGCCTAATATCCCTCCTGCCCAAGAACTTACTGAGTAGAGTACAGGGCTGGACCCAGGCTACTCCCTGTGCTCCCAAAGCAAGATGCTCCCCTTTGTAAATTATTACTATTATTACTATCCTTACTGTTATTTTAATTTAAATCTTTGTAATTCAGGGAGATGTTTCTTTGCAGCCACAAGGGCAGGTCTGTGGGAGGATGGCGCCTTGGTGATTGGCCTGAACTCTTGCCACATAGGACAGCCCAAGCAGTGGGTGGCCAGCTCCATCCTCCTCCAGGGGTCTGTCGCTGCTCACTTATCAGGCTTACTTCCCACAGAGGGGCTGCTGCCCTACGGCCCCTTCGGCTCCAGGCCTGTGGACTGGAACCAGAGCTGGAGGGGTGGACAGGCGGGGGGCACGTGGGAGGGGGCTGAGCCCTCACCACAGGCCCCTTTGCAGTTCAAAGTGACACACTCAGCCAGTCATCCCTTCAAAGGGCAGACAGTGCCTGCCCTGAGTTGCTGTACCGGCAGTCCGGAGCCATGAAGACACTGCAGGGTAAAGGCAGCCCTCTGAGGGCTGGCTGTGCTCCCACCCATGGGGTGGGCCTGCCC